>NC_090324.1:68769369-69079979 GCF_040869045.1 Eurosta solidaginis | reverse complement strand
TAACATGTCTTCGGACTCGGCGATGGTCATGCTCGGAGGGCATAGTAACTGAAGACGTATATACCGTTGATTTTTGCCCACGTGAATCCTGCTACCGTTGGTGTCATAATTTCCTGTGGGAGAAATTTCCCTGGTGCCCAAATTGAGGCTTTCCCTGCTGAATCTGAGAGCCAACCCTGCTCCTGGCGATTTTTGTATTGTTCAAAGAGTACCACTATGTCATATTCTCCTTCATAGACTGTTTGGGATAATAGCTCTTGGGCTGCCTCGCAATGGTTTAAATTGAGCTACAATACCCTCATGAGACAGTCATTTTGCTGCCCTCTCGTTGTGGGCATTTAAAACTGCCTGCTGAATGTTGTCCCCCACATAGCGCGTATTTCGGTGCATTTTCGCAACTTGCAGCCTTATGGCCTTCCTGGCCGCATTTCCTGCATAGGCTAGATCTATCTACAGTCTACTTACATTTCTGAGCTATATGCCCGTAGCCCCAGCACCTATAACAGCGTTTCTCTTGCTTGAGCTCTCTAATTCGGCAGGAAACCCATCCTACCCGGATTCTTTGCGTATTAAGAACCGCCTTGGCATCATCCGCTGTAAGGCTTATAAGTGCCGATTTCGTGCCACTGTACCCTGTGCGTATGCTTTTTATGGCATCCACATCTGGAAGTTTGATGTTGCATTGCTGGTGGAGGGCGTTGCAAATATCCTCGGGCGTAGTAATCTCATCGAGATCTCTGCACTGTAGCGTGACCATTTGGGACTTTGTTATAACATTAGCCGAGTCCTTTAGTACCGCTTCAATTTAACTTTAACTTCAACTTTAACTTTAACTTTGCCTTTAACTTTAACTTTAACTTTAATTTTAACTTTAACTTTAACTTTAACTTTAATTTTAACTGTTTAGGCCACCAGCCTAAATATTCGCTACCACCCTAATGCACATTTTTTGGCAATATTATTATTTACCGGTAACGGCCCACCCGTGCCGAGCGCTAACTTCAAAGGGGAAAAACTCGACGAAAGTTTGCTATTGGCAGGTGGTGCGGCCTTTTTCGTTTTTAAATCTTTCTTTTTAATTTGGAACGTTCACGAGCCAGCAGCTAGCCCCAGGTGAGTAAGATAAAAACCAACCATTTTTACACAGTGCGAGTGTCAGTGAGTTAATATTTGCAAACAATTAAAGTTATAAATCTGTATTGCCTAGTGAATTTATTTTATATAATTTAACTCCTAGCCATTGTCACGTAATTTTTAATTTTCAATTTGCTTTTTTGCAATTCATCCCTTGCATGAATTTGAATGTGCCAAGGGCACTTTGTATTCCCATTAATTTCCTTCTAATTGCACTACTGCATATTCAATCGGAATTGCTATTTGTATTGTGAAATTAATTAGCTGTCCTGACGACCGGGAAGTTTGTGATTGTAATTACTCGGTATTAATTCTTCTCTTTTTTATTTCTTATATTTGCGTGCGATCGCGCCCTACGACATGGGTGCCACATTCCCCCCGCAACATTTGGTCCTTACGCGCCGAGAAAATCAAAAATTTGAAGACAACATAGGTGATTTACACCAGAATCAGCGCAGCGGAATAATTGGAAATTATTAACCAAGCAAGAAAAATTATTTATAAAAGTGTTAAATTCAACCAGCATTGGAAAAAGTAGCACAACATTTTTTGGCAACTTGCTATCACACAGCACACATACTGCCATAAAATCATTACATTATACAGTCGATTCATCACATCAAAATCGCATCATCAAACACATCCATTAGCATCACATCTTACAGTCATACACATCATATCATCATCATAACATCACATTCATCAGCCGCAGTCCATTATTATCGCATACAGTCCATTTATCACATCATCGTAATATTGCTATCACTCATACAGTTCATTCGCATCACATCGAAAACACATTATCATCACTTCACATCAACACATAAAAACTTAAGGTACATACGTGGTTGCTTGGTTGCACAAAAACCTTTTTTTAATTATTATTTGCCTGATTTTACGCACGAAAAGTGCATTCCGTGTTAGATATAATAAAGGCAAAGCAAGTGAAATTGCTAAATTTCGTGTTTCTTAAACACACCAATCGCCTTTTGACGATCGGGTAATTCCCCCCACCAGTGGTAAGGGTTACTCGACACCGCTCAAGGCAGCCAGTCAGTGAATTTTTTAGTTTTTTTTTTCACACTCATCACTGCACTGTGTTGTACCCCCTCTCATTTTTTCTTAATAAATACTTTAAATTGTAATTTTCCACAGTAAGTTGGATAAAGAAATTTATTTTTTTATATTGGGAAAGATCCCTGGTTAGCTACTCGGGAATACTCAGCGTTCACTTTCACTTTGTATACACATTAAATCCTCGTTAGGATTTCTATCTGTGTTTCATATCACTAGGTACACACATTAAATCCTCATCGGAATTTCTATCTGCGGTTGAAATTTCTAGAATTACACACATTAAATCCAGAGGATTTCGATTTGTATCTTAAATCTCGAGGTTGACACACCATATCCACATCGGGATTACATCTGCTTTTTTTTTAAACTTTTTTAAACACGCCAAATTTTTGGAAAATATTTCTATCTGTGTCCAACACACCTGTTAAGACACATTAAATATTTTCACACGATTTTCTTCTCTGCACTGCACATTACTGTAGACACATTAAATCCTTTCAGGATTTCTATCTGTGTTTGATATCATTTTGTACACACCAGAACCTTTCAGGATTTCTATCTGTGCTGCATATCACTACATGCACATTAAATTCTCGTCAGGATTTCTATCTGTGGCTTACATAATCCTCATGAGGATCTCTATAAGTGGTTCATATCACTGGCCACACATCACATTCACGTCAAGATTTACATCTGGGTCATTTTTGTTGCTTATCACTAAATTCACATAAGATTGCTTTCTGTGTTAACACATACAATTAGTTTATAGTTTCAATCCATGTGTTTTTAAAGATTTTACTTATACAGCACAACCACAGCAGGATTGATAGCTGGGCTACGTTCAAAAAACGAAACACACTTGTAATTTTTGCTGCGGTTAGATACACAGCAACGCCACTAAGTATTTTGCCTCCAAGCTCGAACCCTTTAAAGAATCAAGATATTCAAATTAATAAAATCAATGGAGACTTATATTAGATTGGCTGACTCCATAGTCGAGTTTGAACAAGATTTCAACTCCACCCCGGCCGAATCCCGGAACAAGCACGCCCTTGCACTACTGCAAGAGGAGCTAAGGGCACTATGGAAGAAGGCCAAGTCCACATATGAAAGTCTTCTCAGCAATTCTGAGCTGTCCAAAGACGAGCTCAGCTCACTAAGAAAGAAGAATAAAAGTTGCTTCGCATGCTACCTGCAATGCATGTCTGCTGTGGCGGCTGAAGCCGAAGCTATCACCCCACAGCCGGCCAAGGATGAAGCAAAGGATGAAGACTCTTCGCGCCGTGGACATAAAATGCGGCTCCCGCCTTGTGACACCGATGTATTTAAAGGCGACTACCTTTCCTGGCCAGCCTTTAGAGATATGTTCACGGCGATTTACATCCACAATACTGATCTGAAAGTTGTCGAGAAATTATATTATTTAAAACAAAAAACGCAAGGGGAGGGAAAAGAAATAGTGGGCAGGTGCTCGTTAACAAACGAGGGTTTTGCAACCGCCTGGAAAAACTTAAGCGACAGATATGAAAATAAACGTATCCTAGTAAACACTCAACTTAAACTCTTATTTAATCTGACGGCAGTCGAACAAGAGTGTGGAACCTCAATCAAAAAATTGTAACGAGAGATAAACAATTGCATCTCCGCTCTACAATGTCATAATATTGACATCACAAATTGGGACGCAATCATAACCTACTTATGCTCCACAAAACTCCCTGAATCTACATTGGCTCTTTGGGAACAGACCGGAGAACGGAAGACAGATATCCCGAAATGGGAGGATATGGACAAATTCCTGTCCAATCGCTTCCAGACATTAGAGACGGTTTCAGATCTCAGGGGTAACAAAACTACAAAATCACCCAAAAGTCAAACTTCGAATTCTAGGAAAAATTCTACAAAACTTGGGGTTTACCAAGCCAGCGTACCCAAATCAAAATGTAAGATATGCAACAGTATGGAGCATAAATTACGAAATTGCCAAAAATTCCGTAGGTTGTCTACATCAGGGAAAATCGAGTTTGTAAAAAACAATAGTTACTGTCTGAATTGTCTGTCCGGTGGACACACCGTGACACGATGCACTAGCCAATTTAATTGCAGCACGTGTCATGCAAGACACAACACCTTGCTCCATCTTCCGACAGCACAACCAAAGACAGCTCCAAGGTGGACTCAAAACGCCACCGACAATACACCTTCAATCTCACAGCAGGCTAGGGCAAGGATGGAGTCTGAAAAAAGACAAGATAATGCTAATAACGTCTCTTCGTGTCATGCTAACCCCACTAAAGGGGTGTTATTAGGAACAGCACGTATTAATATACACTATAATGGAGTGAAATTTTCGCCAGAGCGCTGATAGACTCTGGGTCCGAATGCTTTTTCATAACAGAAAGACTAAAAAGCGAATAAACCTTCCATCCAAACGTCTGCATGTGCAAGTGTCAGGAATAAATAATACACCATCTGCACAGGTAAAGGAATCATGTGCGATTACCTTAGGTTCGCTTACAGACCCCTTAGTAAGCATCAATACGGTGGCCCTATTCCTGCCTCAATTAACAGGGGACCTTCCGACTTGCCAAGTGAGCGCAACGACTCGGCAAGCATTCTCTGATCTGATTCTGGCGGATAAAAGGTTCTTCATTAATGAACCAGTCGATCTCATACTTGGAGGCGACATTTATCCGCAGATAATACTAAACGGTATACCGAAGAACGTTCTAAATACGCTTCTCGCCCAAGAAACCGTCTTCGGTTGGATTTTAACCGGTCATGCAGATGCACCTCACCCAACCAATACGCGGGTATCCTTTTTCAATGAAATTAGCCTAGACAAGCAGCTAGCCGCTTTCTGGGAACTTGAAAACGTACCTACAAAAAAGGCCCTGACCGAAGATAATGCCTATTGCGAGGCACTATATAAAAACACAACGGAAAGGAATTCAGATGGAAGATATACCGTCGCCCTTCCATTCAAACAAAGCTTCCCAAAAACCGTCTGTTTGGGTCCATCTCTCAAGAGCGTCTGCTCTCAGTTCTATCGGAACGAGACGCGCCTAGCCAAGACATCGGTCCTACAGACGGAATACAATAGGGTACTGAGAGAATACGTCACGTTAGGGCACATGTCTAGGGTGCACACCGTAGTACCACCACAATCAACTGATTGCTATTTCTTACCGCATCATGCGGTGATCAAAGAAGAAAGCACAACGACTAAAGTAAGGGTCGTATTCAACGCGTCGTGCCCGACATCCAATGGCACAAGCCTGAACGATGTTCTACACACCGGCCCAGTACTTCAAGCCGAGTTAACAACACTACTCCTTCGATGGAGATTCTACAAGTACGTCTTCAACAGCGACATTGAGAAGATGTACAGGCAAATTTGGATAAAGGCAAATTTGGATAAAGGAAAATCAAACCCAATACCAAAGAATAGTTTTTCGACTCAAAGCAGAGGACCCTGTCAGCGTGGTTGAGCTCAACACGGTAACCTTTGGGGTCAACTGTGCTCCCTATCTAGCGATCAGAACCCTACATCAACTTGCAGATGACGTCGAGGCATCTCTGCCAACTGCAGCGCACATCTTGCGAAACAGTATGTACGTCGATGACGTACTTGCAGGGGGGCATAGCATCGAGGCAGAAATCACGGCTCGCGATGAAATCATAGCTGCATTAAAGTCAGCAGGATTCCCTCTGCGAAAGTGGACCTCTAATTGCAGTAGGATACCACAGGGCATACCCAAACCTCACATGCTTACGGAAGACTTTCTGGAGTTCGAGGACGCGAGCATGGTAAAAACCCTAGGCATCCGTTAGAACGCGCATTCCGACTATTTTTATTTCACAGCGAAACCAATCGAAAACCAGGACATCGTAACAAAGAGGGGGATCCTATCTGCCATCGCCAGACTCTTCGACCCTTTAGGCTGGCTCGCCCCAGTCTTCATCGTAGCTAAGATATTAATGCAGAACATTTGGCTGGAGCGACGGATTGGGATGAACCGGTATCCACAATCACTCTAGATCGGTGGCAAACCTTTATGAAGGAGTACCCCGCCATTAACCGGTTTCGTATACCTCGGTGGGTGCACTTCACCCCAACCAACGATATAGAAATTCACGGCTTCTGTGACACGTCCGAAAAAGCCTACGCGGCTACGGTTTACGTGCCAGCTAAAATCAACGATAGGATCTACGTTAGTCTACTCATGGCAAAAACGAGGGTGGCACCAATAAAAACAATTTCACTACCAAGATTGGAGTTATGCGGTGCCGTCTTGCTGGCTGAGACTTTGGAAACTGTGATGGAGAACCTGAACTTAGGCACATTTAATATTCACCTATGGACAGATTCGGCCATCGTCCTAGCATGGATCAGAAAACCACCTTTTTCCTGGCCAACGTTTGTAGCTCACAGGGTAACAAAAATCGTGGAGAAGGTAGGAACTAAAGCATGGCATCATGTCGAGTCTGCACCAAATCCAGCGGACTTAGCCAGCAGGGGACTTCCAGCCTCGGACCTAGTCGACAATTCTTTGTGGTGGCAGGGACCTCCTTGGCTGCAAGAAGGCAAAGCGAAATGGCCATCTCAAGGCGAACAGGAGTACCACACAAACATCGAAGAAAAACGAGTACAAGTGCATGCAGCAATAAACATCAACAATAGCGAGGATATTCTTGATCGGTTTTCCGATCTATCAAGAGCGTTGCGGGTAATCTCCTACATTATAAGATTCGCGTATAGAACCCAGCCAAAAACTAAAACGTTCTTTAAAGCAGAGTCGCACCAGATTTCGCCTGACGAAATCAAGGCTACGACTAGCCGCCTCATCAGGATATCCCAAACCAACCACTATGCCGAAGAAATAAGCTCTCTGAGAACTAGGAAACCCATCGCGACCAAAAGCGAGATTCTATCTCTAGACCCCTTTATCGACGAAGGCAATGTCTTTCGGGTGGGGGGTCGTCTCAACGCATCCAGGGACGTTCCCGTCGACGAGCGTCACCCGATAATCCTCCCTTACGCCTGCCGACTCACCCGTCTCCTAGTCCAGTTTGTCCACACCATTTCTATACATGGCGGAAACCAACTAATGCTGCGGCTCCTACGCACGCAGTATTGGATACCTCGGGTCAAAAACATGATCCGATCCATCATTCACAACTGCAAGGCCTGTACGATATTCCGCAAACGTTCCCCGACGCAACTCATGGGAATTCTCCCTGCGGAACGTACTACCTTTTCTCGGGCATTTACCAACACCGGCGTGGATTTTGCCGGACCGTTTAACATCAAGTCTTACAGCGGACGAGGATGCCGCATGTCTAAGGGATACGTCTGCCTATTCGTCTGCTTTGCGACTAAGACGATCCACTTAGAGGCGACTAGCGACCTCAGCACCGCCGCGTTTCTCGCAGCATTTAGCAGGTTTGTCGCCAGACGAGGATGCCCGAAAAACCTCTATTCCGACAACGGGACGAACTTTGTCGGCGCGTCAAGGGCTCTCCGCTAAGAGGTCAAGGCATTCCTCGTTGATGCGCGCAACCAAACCCTCTCTAAATATGCCCACCAAACCCTGACATGTCATTTCATACCAGCCGCTGCTCCTCATATGGGCGGGCTGTGGAAGCGGGGGTCAAGAGTTTCAAAATTGATTTCAAAAAGATCGCATCGGATCATAAATTTCCTCTCGAGGAGTTTAGCACCCTCCTGTGTAGGATTGAATCCTGCTTCAACTCCCGATCCCTACGCCCATCTTCAAATGACCCGTCCAACCTGGAGCCACTTACCCCCGGGCACTTCCTAGTCGGGGGCCACCTACTAGCGCCACCCGAGATTGACGTCAGCGAGAATCGCGCTTCACTCGTCAATCGATGGGAAAAACTTAAGGCGCTGCATGAAAACTTCTGCAAACGGTGGAAAACGGAGTATGTCACCGAATTGCAGAAGCGCGTTAAGTGGAAGCATCCACAATAAAATCTCAAACCGGGGGACCTAGTCGTCATTAAGGAGGATAATCTACCCCCCAACGAATGGAGACTAGGTCGGATAGCCACCCTTCATTATGGCCCCGATAACCGAGTTCGAGTCGTCGAACTGGATACGGCAAGGGGACAAACCACCAGACGAATCACGAAATTGGTCCTACTACCACCCTCCAGTGAAGGTGAGGGAGAATTGTAACTCCCACCCGTTATAACAAACCCCCTTAAATAAAATTAACCCGCTCTCGTTCACCCCGAACGAGGCCAACAAACCACGTAACCCAGCTCTCGTTCACCCCGAACGAAGCCAACAATCCTAAAGCAGATCTACTATCTGCGACATAAATGAAATAGCAAAATAATTGGATGGGCAATCGATAAAAACTTTGTAGTTCCAAGTGCAGATGCGATGGAGCCAAGTGTGAAATATGACAGTTGTGGAGAGATCTATATTGGGCCCGGAGATACAATACCAACCAATACTGGCCATAGAAAGGCATTTCGATTATTTGAGTAACGCTAACGCATGTAATGATGGTGTAGGTGGTGGTGGCCAGTATAAGATGCAACATCTGGGATTTTCTTTGCCACAGCAACCACCTAAACGTTAAAAACTGGTGACACCATTAAAGCGCGTTGCGTTTCTTGTCGAGTTGTGTTGCGTGGACACAAAATGTATCGTCCAATTTCATCAAACATATGAAGCGTGCCCACCCAGAGGTATATAAAATGTATGATAAGTATAAAATCCTTAAACAACATGGCATTGTGACAAGATCGGCAACTGTAGTTGCCCCTGGAGAGCAGGGCTATTTTGAACCCACTACGTTCCTAGAGGCTTTGCCCTCGAATTCCAATACCTTTAATCCTGAAAGCGACGGAATAGGTATTGAAAATGAACAAGACTCTGAGGCCAACACCACAACCAACACTGAAAACTCTCAAGCACATTCTAATACATATCATACTGATACCGTCGAAAATTCAAACGATTTACAATTGAATAAAAATCAAACTCGCAGCGCAATTGGTAACACCAAACAACCAATTCAACAATCAGAAGTTAATTTATCAATCAAAACACTACAAGCAATGAGTAAATTATTTGATGAAAATCTCAAGTCTTTTGCTACAAAAACTGAATTGACGGAAGTAACTAAAATTGTTTTAATTTTTATCACATTCTTTAATCAAAACTTTGCTTGTAATATTTTACTTGAATATATAAATAAACAACCAGTCCCACTGATTTTATGGTATATGTTAAAGAAAAAAAAATACGGCTATTATTATTCACACTGCAATATGCAAGCCAAGTTTCAGCAGAGATCTGGAAATTTTAAGATAATAAAAATTTCTTTAAGCAATATTTAGCTCTTATGTAAAGATAATACGGTGTTAATCAGATATAAATATAGGATTCTTTCTTCTGAGGAGAATAGCAAGATTTTGTAGGAAAAATCAAGTTAGTTAATGAGACTATTACATTTTCTTCTAACTTGTTTATATCGCTTTAATTTTAAGTCATAAGTATTGTTATGATAATTTTTTTTTCAAACTTGAACAAGTCCTTAAATAAAAATCGAAGAAACCTAAGCTTTGCGCTCCACAACATGGCAAATTAAAACAACGCCAATATACCAAAGAACAACAAACGAATTGTCGCGTAGCCGTGGTCAGGGTGGGATAGGTTTTGTATTTAGTTGCAGCCTTTTTGACAGATAGTTCATAAAAGTTATGTCACAAAGCTGCGGCTGGATTTAGAACATATTTTCTATTGACTATGCCTATGCGCCATTGATTTAGGAGCGGTATTACGGTCATGAAAAACGCCTAACAAAAATTGTTATGTATACTTTCTTTTTACTCACGATCATCTTTTCTCCATAGTCCCCTTGAGACCCTGTGGGTGCCATCATATTGGGCAATGCCTTTTGTTCGATTAGTCGTTAAGCTGAAATAAAAATTAAGTCTTTATTAGCGTCTACTGACGGTACAATAAAATATTTTAGCGCGCACCTATTTTCTTTGTTACAACGCGTAAAAGCGCGAGTCGAGTTGAGACTACGACCGCCACCCTTTCTTTTTAATCGTATGCCTTCAGATTCCAACTCACATTCGAGCACATTTGCTACAGCGATTACCCGCCGACCACGACCTTTGCCCTGCGCGGCACCCTCAATAATTCCAGGCAAATAGAGCAACTGTATTTTGGCACCTTTATATTCAATGACTCAATTAACGCTACGCGCGCATCGCCACTTTTTAACACATCGAAACCATCACCTTTCTCTCCCATTTTGGCAGGTTCCAGCAATTGTGAACGATACTTAGCAAGCTTTGCTTTCGGTTGCTTTGTTCTTTTGCAGAACGCTGTGTGTCACGTCAATGCCTCCTTACAAAATTGTGATTTTTGTTAGCTGTTAGAAAACTCGCTGTTAATCACTCACTTAAACTTATTACAAAATCCCATGGCCACTCAGAAGCTAAGAGATCCTCCATGCATTGCAATAACATTGTCAGTAAAGATGCACCACCCCAGATTGTTGAGAAACGTTTTCGGCCTAACCGAATATTTGGAAATCTCGATTCCAATTCCGTCAATTTGCGGAAGAGGTATGATTGGCGCGCATCTACGTGTATATAGAATACATGATATGGCGTCAAGAAAAATGCACTTCGTACACCTTCAGTCTGTGTGCGCGCATTTCTGTTTTCGGCGTTCTGCGGCGTAAACTCTGTAAATTTGCAAACAACCGAGTTACTGGATTTATTTGTTATGCAGAGACGACAATGCATAATTAGTGAGGGGGATGAGGGACGAAGAGACTAACAGAAATGCTTAAAAGAAGTGAGCTCAAATTGATTTATGAATTGTAATCCCAGTTGCGTAAATATTAATTCCAAAAACCGCCGCATGGCTCACGCGGATCCCCCGAGCATTTCATGTTACACCGAGTCTGGCAATTTTGCTGACGCAGGTGGCAAATCAGCACCACAGAAACATTCGCTAGCATATTGTACACCCACATATGGAAACCCCGATTGTAGACAAAGTTGTATGCATTTTTGTGGCGTGTTGGTGGTTTTATAATTGATAAAATAACCAGAAAGTAGGTTATACTCCTTTTCAGCTTGATAGCAACCGATCGCAGTATTCGCTGAATGATTGCCAGTGGGACACTGGTTGGGTAATTTTTTCGCATAAAAATTTCCCAATTGAATAGCACATGCAGTTTGAGCAATTTGTTTTCGACATTCTAGACTTCGCGCGCGTTGCATTGCCTAAAGCGCTTCCTTGGCAGTAATATTACAATTCATTTTAATTCCAAAACGTGCAGTATTAAGTATGAGTTGACTAGCATCGTTATTGCGGTTGTTTCCCATTGATGATGATGTTTGTTTTAGGTTAAGTGCAGCTTTATCTTGTTGATAGTTAACAGCCCGCTCACTCACGAAGTCATTACCAAACGATCGTTGCTTGATTATTGGCATGCGCCAGCGCCGCAGCATTGGCTTCTAGATATGAATTTTTGGGTGGTCAAGATTCCATTGGAGTTAGATATATTTAGCGATTTGTATGCTAGAAACACTTGCACTCCCAATATAAGAACACCTAACAGGAAGAAAAGTTTATAGCGCCCAAACCACCGAAATGCTATGTAGTGTGACATTTTAGTCACTGGGCATTACTAATTTGTGTGTCAGGTGTAGTTTTTGGATACACCGATGCACTGGTAAAAGCCTTTAAAGGATATTTTAATAAAACAAATATGACGGAGGTACTAGTGGTGGGTGCATATAATGCATAAGACATGACAGTGGTATGGCCGTTTCAATGATATCGAAAGTAATCCGACGATTTACTGCAGGGTAGCTTAGTCGTAACTTCCTCTTGATAATTACTCTTTCAATAAAAGCATTTTTACTATTTTCTATTTTTTTTAATAGCATCCTCTTTTGCAATATGAGGAAGGCGATGGTGCTGTTGTAACGTTTGCATCTGAAACAAGAAAAAAAAAGAGAATCGAATAAAATAAAATATAAAATTATCAAAAAGGTCACACGTTTTTCTTCATAGTGAAAATTCATTCAAAATGTCTCTATACTCATTTCCATGAATGAATGACATTTTGAATGAACTAATCAAGGTTGCCACTCGATGACATTTGCTTTTGTCTTTTCTTACGCCGTAAACACATTGCGCGCGACTCCATGGGATCACAAGTCGGATCCGCGGCATCCAACAAACTCGAGTGTTAGTACCCGAACAACTTTACTTTTTTCCGACAAATGAAAATTTTGTTTTATTTTGACAATGTGGTGCATAAAAACACAATCAAAATCAACTTTCTTGTGAAAACAAAAGGTGAACCACTCGAGACCGAAATAATTTTCGCGGTTTATTTGCTTGGTTTTCATTGTTAAAAGGTTAGTGCACAGTCATGCAGTTGGTTTCTTGTACCAGTCGATTAGTAACTTATTATTCTTCCGTATTATCAAAGTATCAAGATAGGGTAAATGACCTGTACAAGAAACCAACTGCATCCGGAAGGCTTATCAATTACAACTCAAAACATGAACCAAAAACCATCTTGAATACCGCGAAGAATTTCATTAGAAGGATTCTTACGATAAGCGATAAAGTGTTTCACAAGAAGAACATATCTATTATTAAGAAAACGTTAGCAGAAAATGAATTTCCCGACCAATTGATAAATAAACTGGTACGAAATTTTCACAAAAGAACCCACAACGCCAGTTAAAGTGACACAAATGCCAAAATATATAAATCAGTTACATATGTCTCTGGAATAGCAGAGAGAATCAAGATTTCAAACTTGTATGATCAGGAAAAATACAGAATAGCGTTTTCATATAATAACACTTTCAGACAGGTATACAGCAACGTGAAAGACAGGATTCCTAAGATGGAAAAATCCGACTTAATTTATCAAATTCCATGCACTGGTGACGGGTCCAACATATGCAACAAGGTGTACGTAGGGACTACTAAGCAAAAACTGAAGACGAGGATTTCCGGACACAAGTCGAATATAAAGTTAAGGAACAATTCGTCGGAAAATAAGACTGCCTTGTCTGCCCATTGCAATAATACTGGGCATCACCCCGATTTTGAAAACGTTAGAATTTTGGATACCGAGAAACATTATAACAAAAGATATATTTTGGAAATGCTTCATATTTTGAACACCCCTAATAGTAGGAGAATGAATTTTAAATCAGACACTGAGCAATGTGCAAGGGTTTACCGAAACTTGGTGCTGAAACAACAAAAGCACACAATGCAGGCTGCGCATGGCTCATCGTAATATATACAGTCCAACAAGCATCCCACTATCAATAACCTGGATTACAACAACAAGAATTAAGATGATACATATGCTTTTGTCTTATCATTCTATGCTCTTTCTATATAGGTATTGTTGGTATTAAATTTTTATTTACATATACGGTACCTTAAAATTGTTTATACTTACGGTATTCAAATTTGTTTAAATTTTTTATTTTTTTATTTGATTCCTTTTGAACAAACCTTTCAACCACCTGATCAGTCGATCAAGCACATCATTGCGTGTAAGTTCTATTTGTCCGCATATATATATATATATATATGTTTGTACATATTTTAAATTGTAAACATTCTTATATCTTTGGTTTTTGTTTTCTCGTTTATGTTAGTCCTGATGATGACTACAGGTTGAAATCGAAATATCGACCAATTAAATATTTTTGAAAAAGGAAAATAAATGTGTTTTATTTACTGTACGGTCTCAAGCTCATCAAACCAATATATATAATCGCTAATAACTCCAATTCAATAATTGGTTTCTTTTGCTCTGCCTTAGTGAATAATTTAGACGCATAACAAATGGGTAAATCGTTATCTTCATGAACTTGACTCAATATAGCACCACGGCCTGCCTTGGATGCATCTACCGTAATTATGAAGTGTGTTTTGAAATCAGGATACTGTAGTAACTGTAGTGACATTAAAGCGGATTTTAATGATTGAAATGCGTTTTCACAAGCACTATCCCAAATAAAGTCTACTTTTTTCTATTCAAGCGGTTTAAAGGTGCTGCCAGAGAAGCAAAATTAGGTATAAACCTTCGATAATAATTCGCAAACGCTACAAAGCGTCGCACAGCGTCTTTGTCGGTTGGTTTTGTATATTTATTAATTGCTTCGATTTTTGACGGTTCTGGCAACAAGCCCTTTGCCGAACATTTGTGACCCAAAAGGTTACTTCTGGTCTAAGGAAATGACATTTATTAGGATTTAATTTAAGGTTAAACATTCTACATGTGCTGAATACTTGAGACAGATTTTTAATGTGATGCTTTTCGCTGCATCCAATCACTATAATGTCATCCACATACAAAAAATCTACGTAAGGCGGAATGCTTGAAAAAGCAATCTTCATCATTCTGGAAAAAGAGTTAGGTGCAACGTTTAACCCAAAAGGCAATACTTTAAATCTGAATGATCCACGGTCAGGGTTATGTCGCGTGAGTCGGGGTGTAGAGGTATTTGGTGGAAACCCGAAAAGAGGTCAAGCGTTGAAAAATATTTTGCACGGCCAAGATTGTCAAGAATATACTCTACTCGAGCGAGCGGAAATTTGTCGGCTATTAGTTTTTTGTTTACTGCGCGACAATCTACGCACATTCTATACGCTTTTTCGCCGTTTGTATCTTTCTTTGGCACAATTATAAGTGGACTATTATATTTTGAGAAGATTTCTTCGATTAAATCATTTTGCAATAATTTACTAACTTGGTTGTTTATTTCTTCGCGCTGAGAGTGTGGAAGGCGATAATTTTTGATGTACACTGGCGTTGTATCTGAAAGTCCGAGTTTTTGTTCGTAGAAGTTGTTTTGTGGCATTTTGTCATTATTTAACGCAAAAATGTCCGAATACTCTAAACATAACTCAAGCAAATTACTTTCTGCATATTTGGGTATTTCGTTTTCTAAAATTTGTTTTAGTTCGCTAACGCGATTGGTTCGATTGTCTGTTTTATTGATTTTGTAAACGTTATATTTAGATAGTTTTTCTGTACGAATGTTTAAACTTTTTATGCATTTAATTGTATTCGTGGTATTTATAACTTTTACTATCGGATTATCGGTATCGATGATGCATCTTGCTGTAAAGTTGCCTTCGGCTATTTCTTGTGAGTCCACGAACAGTGGTTCTGGTGACTTTCCTAAGTCAAAAATTCTTAAAGTTCGCATCTTGGCGGAATAACACAAGAGTCACTTTCCGTACCGTGTAGGATTGGAAGTGAGACTTTTGTGCCTTTTATCCAAAAAGAAAAACTATTTGTCTCATAGCTGATTTCGCATTGGTTTTGTTTCAAAAAGTCTTTACCTAATATTCCATCGGACGGAATATTGAAATCGTCATTCACCACGTGCAACGTATGCTTAATAAAAAAAATTTGGAAATGTTGGCTTGCGTGTCGACTAAAAAGGTGCAACATTTGTTAGATCCGGCTGGCACAAATCCTTGGGCTGAACCCTCCCAGAGGGTGTCGGCTGGTAATATGCACAACAGTTTCCCCTTCCAGGGGAGTGCTAGCTAATTTTAGGAATCATTTCTATTTGTGCCCCAGCTCGTTAATAGCTCAGGCATATGGAAATGGTTTTTAAACGTGGCATCAAGGTGGGAACTGGACCACGCCCATTTGAAAAGGTGGTCCACCCTGGTGTTATGCGATTCCGTGCCCATTGGATGGTTTGCAGTCAGGGGCATCCGACTGTATTCTTACGGAGCCTCCCGGATACCGGTCCACCTCCGGGAGTAACGGCGACTTGCTGCGGTATGGAGCTCTACCGCAGTCGACCGCATTATTTCCCCTATCCCTTAACTTTTAGGCTGCCGAACGGTCTCACCTTAGTAGGCAGCTGACGAACCAGAAGTGACAGATGAATAACAAAAACCTGGCCTCGGATCCCTGCACGGGTAAAGATGTCGCCCTTGGACTAGGCATTAAAAAAGTCCTCAATTCGTCGAGAACCGCATAGACGGCGCCGACCAGGCCTTCACGGCAACAAACAAATCTTCGGCCACCTGTGCAAGCTAGCGGAAGGACTAAACCCCTTGAGGGCAAGCCAAATTCCACAGCAGCCGGCAAAGCTAGCGCCAAAGAGGAAAAGCAACGTCCGACTGAACAAGCACAGGAGGCCCGTCCCACGCCCGTACTTGGCACCTCTTGGCACTAAATCCTCCACGGACAAAAGTACTGACTCCACCGCTGCAAAGCTACCTCGCAAGCCTGCTGAACCCCTTGAGGGTTCCAAGGCAAATAAACGAACCCCGATTTCGGTCCGCAACCAGCGGAACATTCGCAATGCCGTCAAAATCGTTGAGAAACTTGGAAACTCTCCCAGCGACAAGTTGACGGCATAGAAAAAAAGTTCTCTGGCCTGGGCCAGGAAGATTATTGCTGCCACGAAGAACAGCAACAACAAACCCATCCCGGGGACGGAGGAAACACTGAACGAGGGTGAGCCTGTACCTCAGGGCGAGGGGTCAGACTGAAACACCCCGAGGGGATCTGCTGCCCATGGCACTGAGGAAGGGACCGCCACCGCGCCGGAGGATCTGGTGATTGGGGATACCGCCTCGAGCGACCCGCAAGCGCAACAACGAACGTAATGGACCCATGCAACACCTTGAGTGGACTTGGGGCCTTTATCGAACTGGCACGCAGCACTCCAGATGCCGAGAGCGATACACTCTCGGTATGTGAGTTTGCGGGCCAGTTCTTTACGGGCATGGACGAGAAGCTTCTGCTGGAATCCGACCCGTCGGATGCCCAATTCGACGATACTATCGTAGAGGAGGCAGCCGACGATGCGGATCAGCAGAGGATGGACGTCGATGCCGCAAACGAACTTTAACGGGCGCGCAGGTACTGCAGATAAACCTGCACCACTCTAAGGCAGCCTCGGCTGCCCTAACCTTAAGCCTCAGCGCAACGTATGAAGACGTCATTCTAGTCCAGGAGCCTTGGATAGTTGGCAGCAAGGTCTCTGGACTCTTTTCTAAGGACTACCGGCTGGTGACACCGCCCGTGACAGGTAGAATCAGATGTTGTATTCTAATGAAGAAAAATCTAGTATTTATTTTACTATCTCTTTTTAGCAACGAGGACTTTACCTGTATTAGCCTCGAGCTACAGGGTCAAACTATCTGGCTGATGTCCGCCTATCTTTCGCACGATCGCCCAACTTCTGTGCAGGACCGGCTCTGCAAAGCGGTACGGTAGGCCCACAGTTAAGGGGTCCCGATAATAATTGAGGCCGATGCCAATGCACATCACACTGCTTGAGGCCCTACCGATATTAACAATAGGGGTGAGTCTCTTTTGATTCTATTATAAGTAACAATCTAAGTATATGCAACTCTGGATACAAACCAACTTTCATCACCTCAAACAGGAAGGAGGTTTTAGATGTTACTCTAGTTTCTGGAGAATTCTCTGAACTTGTCAAAATTGGAAAGTTTCCAATGAAAATTCCTACTCTGATCATATGTATATCATTTTCACTCTGCTCTTGCGTACACCGCCTAGGGTGGCTTACAGGAATAGGAGACGTACGGACTGGGACCTTTACAAAAAAAGTCCTAACCTCTACTCTCCTAGAGAACGCTTCACGGTAAGCCGAGCCTACCGCTAACAACTGGTGAAGCGCCTCCTTTAGACTCAACATTTGCTTCTCTCGGTGAGCTAGACTCATCGTCAAAAATAGAAGAAGCAGTAGATCTTATCACTAAATCTTGTAACGCTGCCTTCACAGTAGCCTGCCCGGAGATTAAGTCAAGGGGTAAAAAGAAACCCTATTGGTGGAACCAAGAAATCTCCGAGCAGAGGAAAAACAGCAGAAAACTCTTTAACGAGGCTAAGCGCACTGGAATCTGGTCCCATTTTAAGGACGCCTTAAAATCTTTTAAGAAGTTAATTCAGAAGGCCAAAAGGGACTCCTGGAAGAATTTCACCAATGACATCGAAGAAGTCCCAGAGGCCAATCGCCTACGAAAGGCCCTCTCCAAAAACCCCATACCTCCAAGCTGCATTCGCACAACGAACGGAGAATGGGCCACTTCTAGTACGGAAATTCTGGAAACCCTGATCAGCACTCACTTTCCAGGCTGCAGATCTCAAACATACCTCTTAAACACGCAATCTAACCCAGGGCCGTTTCGACCCCTGGACCACAATGTAAGCGAAAAAGGAGTTATCTAGGCAATCAAGTCCTTTAAACCCTTCAAATCTCCGGGAACGGATGGAATATTTCCCGCTGACTTGCAAGCTGCAAGCGATCTTATAAGCCAGCTGCTAGCTAAAATCTACAAGGCTTTCCTCAACCTGGTCTATATCCCCACGGAATGGACCAAGGCAAAGGTAGTCTTCATATACAAAGGAGACAGGATATCGGGCAACAGTCCAAAGGATTTCAGACCAATAAGTCTGACCTTCTTCCTCCTAAAAGTTCTAGAACGATAGCGGGACGCCTATATTAGACGATCGGCAAATAAGGCACTAATATCCAACAACCAACACGCCTACTCTAAAGGCAAATCCATAGAGACAGCTCTACATGCTATCACTACTAAGACAGAGAAGGGTCTTGCCTTTAAATAATTTTCGCTGGGTATCTTTCTCGACATAGAAGGAGCCTTCAACAACGTTCTCCCAGCAGCGGTCACAAAATCTCTACGTTCACTAGGGGTGGATGAGTCTCTTGTGAAATTCGTCCAGCTCATTCTAAACAAGAAAATCATTATCTCTGAGCTGGGCAGCTCATCGTTAATAAGGTATACCAACAGAGGAACCCCCCAGGGGACGTTCTTTCTCCTCTACTATGGAACCTGACGGTGAACGCTCTGTTATCTATACTACAGCCCCCCGGATGCCAATTCATTGTATATGCCGACGACATAGTCTTGACAGTTACCGGCAAACAACTTCCGGTGCTTGGCGAACTCTTGCAAAATGCTCTTAATCTAAAAAACACTTGGTCTATGGAATGCGGACTCAGCATCAGCAGTGAAAAAACTGAGATTGCTTTTTACCCGCAAACGCATTATACCGGAATTAACCCTCCCGTCCCTAAACGGGAGGGAAATCAAACTCTCTACCGAGGTTAAATATCTCGGAGTTATTCTAGACAGGTAGCTTGACTGGAAGCGAAATGTGGAGGAACGATCCAGGAAAGCCACAATGGCTCTCTACGCTTGTAAGTCGGCAATCGGAAAAAGGTGGGGTCTCCAGCCACGCATAGTCCATTGGATCTATACGGCAGTGGTGAGGCCCATACTCTTCTACGCCGTCACCGTATGGTGGACGGCACTCGATATCGAATCTAACAAGAGCGGCAATGCTCACCAGCGCTGCCCTTCCCTCCACTCCCACCAATGCTCTTGAAACCATATTATTCCTTCTCCCAACTGATCTGTATGGTAGATACTGTGCCTCCTGCAATGTGGCAAGGCTCAACGCTATCGAACCATGGAGGGACTGCAGGTTTGGTCACAGCCGGATCCTGAAGCAAGTCCCCGAAACCTTCTTGAAATTGGACCATACAACATCGTCCCCTTGCTGGGACAACAAATTTTCCAGATGAATCCCAGAGAGGAACGAGTGGGTAAACGGCGTTGAGCCGGAATCAAACGAAATTTCCGTTTTTACAGATGGCTCTAAACTAAACAACAGAGTCGGCAGCGGAATATTCTCGGAGAAGCTCAATCTAAGCGAGAGCTTTCGCTTACCCGATCACTGCAGTGTTTTTCAGGCTGAACTCATAGCTATCTGCGAAGCAGCCCTTTATCTTGCTAACCTGCAAGTGACCAATTCTATTTCAATTTTCTCTGACAGCCAAGCTGCCATAAAATCCCTGCAATGCAGGAACACCTCGTCACTAGTGGCATTGAATTGCAGAGAAACCCTCAACAAACTAGCTGAAAATTGCAACCTATGCATAATATGGGTTCCTGGCCACTGTGAGATCTCAGGAAACTGCGCCAAGTATGAGCTAGCTAGGGAAGGCACCAACCTGCAAACAATAACCTCCGCGGGTTGGGCCAGCCCTCCTCTAAACACTTGCAAACGCTGCCTGCGATCTCTTTTCACGGAGCTGGCAAACGCCAGATGGGCCCAGGAACCTACATGTAGTATATCCAAGCAAATCTGGTCTAAGCTGGATGAAAAGAGATTGCGATCGGTAATATTGTTAAACCGTATCTCTATAAGCCCACTAGTGGGCTTTCTTACAGGTCACTTTCTCATGTTCATGTGCACTCACGGTGTCTATATGGGCCTGCAGACAAATGACTTCTGCCGCAGCTGTAGGGACAAGGAGGAGATAGAAAGCGTTGAGCACTATCTGTGCCACTGTCCCACACTGTCAAATCCAGGTACCACTCTTTTGGGTGCCTTGCGGAGCTTGAATCTATAAACCCAAACGACATCTTGCGTTTCATTAGACAAACGCGCTGGTTTAGCCTCACTGGGGCCTAAACTTTCTTCTTCTTCGAAAGTAGGGTAACAGGAAATAAGGGCCCCCCGTGTGGTATCACAACGGGCCACAACGGCCTACGTGAGTCTCCGCTCGGACAGCGGAGCAGCTACTTTAACTTAACCTAACATAAATCCGGTTATGTTTAATTGGATAAAGTCTGAGAAATTAAGATTTAGACGATAAATGTTTTTTGAAGAAAATTTTTTTGAAGAATCGGTTAATCGTAAGTCTCTTGCTCCCCAGTGTTCGCTCCTGAGGGAAATGAGCGTTTAAAGCACGCACGTTTGCGTTGTTAGTACTCCTAGGAGTGGAAGTTCGTCGATTCGCATTATCACGCGATCGTTATTACTACTATTGTTGCTGTTGTTGTTCTGATAACGGTTACCGTTTGAAAAACGAAAATTTTTACGTTGATTACCACGATTTGAATTGTGAAAGTTATTGATATTTTGCCTATTTTGCCTGTAACCATTGAAGTTACGATTATTTTGATTGAAAAAATTACGACCCCGATAGCCACCTTGAAAATTTCGAAAATTGCTGTTACCGGGAGACCTGAAAGCGAGTACTTAGCGTTCTTTAACTTCGTTAGCCTGTTCAACTATTAATTTTGCTACGACATCTTTTGAGTCGGTGAATGAAGTAGAAGCGAGAATTGACTTAACGAGGCTTGACCTTGCATTCAACCGGCAAACGTTTACGGTTTGCTCAATCGCCATTTCATGTGCTTTAGCCTGGGTTATACCCTCAATAATTAACGAACGCTCAAATGAGTCCGACAATTCCTCAATACGTCTAGCAAAATCAGTATAGTTGTTGTTATTTACTTGTAACGCGGCGATTCTTCCAGCCACGACCTTCGAGTTGTCTGGTTTTATCCTATTACGTAGAGCTATTTTAATTTCGTTAACTGAAGTTACTTGCGTCGGTATTGCTTAACGAGCTTTACCCTCCAGTTTTGATTTTATGAATGATATAAAAGTACCAGTTAAATTTTCATCGGCAAACTCTTCGAGTAATTCAATTTTATCAATAAAGGTCTCGAGTGCTAGAGGATCACCGCTGTAGTTTTCTCTAATCGAAGTAGCACACATGCTAATGAAAGTTTTCTTTCCTCAAGTGTTGCCATGATTTGATCGTTAAGATCTGAGGCTGAATTAGAAGAAAGTGAGGCAACTTTTATATTAATTGAATCGTCAGGATTTGACGTTAAATTAGAAAAAGGTGAAGTTAATTTTGCACTGTTTGTATCGTTAAGATTTGGATCTCAAGTAGAAGTTATAATTTTACTTCAGGAATCTTCGAGGCCTGCGAAATCTGTCGACAAGGATAATTTATTTTTCTGGTTTGTTACGGTCTCGGTCGAAGAAGGCGTTAAACTTTCGTAGCTTGAAGCTGAATTATCGGAATCGGATTCTGAATCTGAAGTTTTTGCACTTGCTTCCTATATCTAAGGTTGTACATATGTAGTTATCGGAATAGCAAAAAAGTTCAGTTCAAACTATGGAATTATAGAAGCACTTGTTTGAATGTCAAAATTTTTATTTGAAGTTGAAATGTTGAGCAGAAGAAATTTGAAAAAAAGGAACTTATTTACAGTGAATTGTCGCTGACGAAATATTTAGAAATTCAGTGGAAAATTTGATTGACACTGCTCTATTGGTATGAAAAATCTGTAGCAAGTAACTGAATGTGAAATTGGTTCAAAAGTATATAGGTATGTGGTAATCACAGACGCACCGGTTTATTAAAAAAATCTTAATTGGTTTTTCCGGAACCATCGTTTTATATGAAAAATCCCATTTGGTTTTTTTTGAAACCACCGTATGTAATGAAAAAATCCAAACTTTACCATATGTACGTGGAAATAGGTCAAAATGCCCGAAATATGAAAAGAAAAATATTTGTAAAAGACTTTTTGAAAAATTGGTTTAAGAATACGTTAAGAGTTAGGGAACTACCGTTTCCAAAAATCGCACTTTTGGATTCACTTTAAATCGCTTTATAACATACATAACCTGTAAAGTTTACATGCAAAAGAAAATATACGTGTGTAATAATAATTGTACACATGCAAGCAAAACAAGTGTAGTATGTTCGAACAGATGTGGCTAACTATATTGTAGACTTAATGACTTATTTAAACTAATGTAGTCATAAAAATTGTGAAATGTGAAAATCAATATGGTTATAAAAATTGAGGTTATTTTGGGTGCTCCCACGCCGCAGTCAGAAAAATTGATGTTATTTTAGGTGCTCCCGCGCCGCAGTCACAAAAATTGTGGTTATTTTAGGTGCTCCCGCGCCGCAGTCGCAAAAATTGAGGTTATTTTAGGTGCTTACCACAGTTTTCGTTATTCCCGTAATTAAACGTGAATATATTGTTTGTCCACCGTGGTGTGATGGTAGCGTGCTCCGCCTATCACACCGTATGCCCTGGGTTCAACTCCCGGGCAAAGCAACATCAAAATTTTAGAAATAAGATTTTTCAATTAGAAGAAAATTTTTCTAAGCGGGGTCGCCCCTCGGCAGTGTCTGGCAAGCGCTCCGATTGTATTTCTGCCATGAAAAGCTCTCAGTGAAAACTCATCTGCCTTGCAGATGCCGTTCGGAGTCGGCATAAAACATATAGGTCCCGTCCGGCCAATTTGTAGGGAAAAATCAAGAGGAGCACGACGCAAATTGGAAGAGAAGCTCGGCCTTAGATCTCTTCGGATGTTATCGCGCCTTACATTTATTTATTTTTTTATATTGTTTGTCAATGGCATGATGTATGCGATGCAGACGGATAAAATTGCAAGCTTGAAAAAAATTATAGGTGGTGGAGTACGCACCATTTTATCTCCACGCCCTTGTGTATGCCTTTAATTTCCATTCGCGGCTGGCCCGCGTATCACGGTCGCCATTTAGCATATTTCAGTATATGCCCCTATTGAAAACTTTATTTAATCTCCAAAGTGGTATTAATACACAAAGCGGTTTGTTAAAAATACTTCTTTTTATTTAAAAGTTTACATAAATATCTATCTTTAATGTTTTCCAACTTATATTGTAAAATTGTCTTTTGTAGCAAATTCTCAGATTATCATTGCCGAGACAACCAAGCGCTGGGTTTCATTCGGTTAACTCGCACATGAACAGCTAATGCATGTTTGATGTGGTGTGTTTGAGTTTAGGACGCCGTTACACTATCTTTAAAATTTTTTCAGAAAACAATTAATGCTTCATATGTAAGCATTCGTTGAAATGTGAAGCCTCTCGCTGTTAAAATGGGGCAGAAATTACGAAATGTTGCTTATCTGAACAATCAGTTGTATGAGATATATACTATACTAGCAGACCCGGCTGAGGTTGTTCTGCCCTAAATTTGGTCTATCTGCATACATTTAAATAATCCCTTTCCGTCTAACTCTGCCCTCGCCCATCTACACTTTTTCACTCCTCCCTCCGTATTTTTCGCTTCATCTATCTCCATCTTCGTCTCATTCTATCTCTTTCTCTGTCTACTTCTCCTTATCTCTTTTCTCTTCTCTCAAGTGTTTCTCATTCTTCTTCATATCTTATTGTCAGTCCCAGAGGGTGGTATATATTTTGTTCCAGTCCCATTCCGAGTCTCAGTCCCAGACCCTCGCCGAGTCTCAGTCTCAGTCTCAGTCCTAGTCCTAATCCTATTCCCAGTCCGTCTCTGGTCTACTTCCCGAAAAATGCATCGTAAATAATAATATAGGCAAATTTATATACCAAATTTCAGGCAAATCGAATAGGACGTATGTAAGTAGGTATGTGGGTATTATTAATTCATGTCTTTATTTCGGCTTCACATGCATACTTGTCATTTTTGCCAGGTTGATGCGGCTAAATCGAATATCACAATGAAAATTACTTTAAAGCTCTCAGCAACAGCTTTCATTTGATATCCATAATACACACACATTCTAGGGGTATCCGGGTCCATGTTTTGGCCTATATCTCGAGACCCTAGTCACCCAGCTGTGTAAAACTTACTCTGTACTGAAGCACACATCAACTGCTTCAATTTGGTACCCACATTCTAGGTGTATCCGGGTCCATGTTTTGGCCTATATCTCGACACCCTTGTCACCCAGCGGCATAAAACTTACTCTGTACTAGAGCACACATCAACAGTTTCAATTTGATATCCATAGTGTAAAAGCACATCCTAGTGTTACCCCGATCCACGTTTTGACCTATATCTCGAGATCCTAGTCACCAATAGGTATGAAAACTACCCTGTACTAAAGCACTCATCAACAGCTTCAATTTGATACCCATAATGTAAAAACACTATCTAGGCGTTCACGGGCCCACGTTTTGGCCTATATCTGGAGACCCTAGTCACCCAGGGGTATGAAAATTACCCTCTACTAAAGCAATCATTAACAGCTTTCATTTGATATCCATAGTCTATAAACACATTCTAGGGGTACCCGGGTCCACGTTTGGCCTATATGTCGAGACCCTGTGCGTCGATCTTGAAATTTTTTCTACACTTTTTGACGATTGCCAATTTTTGGCGAAAATTTCGTATATTTGCCCCATGTACAAACATCAATAAATTTCCTTGCGTGAATATTCAAAGATGGGGCAATTGATGGTATACCACTTTTGTGTAGAGAAAAAATTAACAAACGGGTATGAAACATTTGACGGTTACCCGTTTTCATATTTTTGCCAATATCTCTAAAACCGGGTTTCGGGTATCAACAACATTTTGCCTAAATATACCCCACATAGATATGTACATCCTGATAAAATTTCAACACAATCGGTTAAGAAGTGTTTAAATAAGTAAACAAATTTGAAGTTTTCCGCGTTTTTATTTTTATCAATATCTCCAAAACCGGATCTCCTGTATTAAAAATTTTTTAGCAAAACATACTTCGTTCACATATCTATATGTTTTTAAAGTTTCAAAAGAATCGGTAGATGTTAAACTAAATGTTTTGGAAACTTTGCAGTAAAAAATATTTGGCGGTTATTCGGTTTATATTTTTACCGATATCTACAAAACCGGGTCTCGTGTATCAAAAAAATTTTACATAGCTAACAGCTGCATATATCTCCATATTTTGTTAAAATTTCGATATAATCGGTGTTGAAATAAATGTATATTTAACATTGCGACCTCAATTTATATATATTTTGCTCGATCTTTTGACTATATCTTTTTGAGGCATTATGTAAGACGAGTAACGGCGATACACTATAGCTCCAATTTACCCCTCACTGTTCCTAACAAAAAGATATTTGCGTGATACCATGTTTCAAAAAAATGTTTTTATCCAAAAAAACCACAGTTTGGCGGATTTCCCCATATGTATTTTATAAGCTTCATATGAATTTGTATGATATTCTATTATACATACTGTGACGAATATTAACTAAGGAATGCTATCACCTCTAAACCGATACTAAGAATGTATGTACATAAACAAATCAATCATTATGTCTACACATATGTACATACAAGCAGCGGAGAGATACGCACAAACACATGCATTTATCTGAGATACTCACAAATGTATGCAATCATCATTACTACGTGCATATGACTATGCGAGAGGCTATAAACTACATATACACACGCGACGCGTATAGCTGGTAACCAAGTAGAAAATTCTAGCAGAAGAAAAGCGTAGAAGTATGCGAAGGATACAGCAGAGAGTATAAAAGGAGCGAAAGCTGAGTATGCAGTAATCAGTTTCATTTAGGCACGCTATTGGTTGCGAAGTATAAGTGTTATTGTGAAGTATTTTCAAAGTAGTCTAATAAAGATAATTTTGCATTATTGAATATTTGAGTTATTTATTCAACAATTTAGCGATACGGACGTTAGCAGAAGGTGTAAAATAAGCGGAGTTTCTCTAAATTCGTTGCAATACTAAGTATCTGTTCAGTTCTAATTAAACGCTCATACAGTAAAGATGTGTATTTTGTATTTCTATCACTGCGTGCCGTGGCAAGTATTAATTGTGACTATAAGGTGTCCAATTTAGACACCATGAAAAATGTTCTGCCCACACACACTCACCCAACAATAAAGAAATACATTTATTTGATTTCATATTTATTTTGTGTTTAATTTTGTGTATTATTTTTAGTCTTAGTATTTATAGTTTTCTACACCTTTTAGTTATACTAACTTTCACATTTTTATTCTAATTTTAAGTTGTAGTCTTTCTATTTAACTTTACACGTTATCTTTTTTGCACGTCTGTCTAGTTTAGTTTTCAGCAACGAATTGATTGCCATTTTGCTATCTCGCTGAATCCAATTCGCCCTGCTGAGTGCAATTGCCACTGCTGTTCAGCAACAGCTGACAGTGATGCCAGTTGACTCAGAGGTGTATTCAGTGCGTGAAGGCTGGTTTACGCAGTGTGGTTATACCACCCTTCCTTAGAAAAAGAAGATTCTGACAAGTTGATCAGATTTGTTGTATTCTTCTTGATCCCATGAGTTAAATTGTTTTGATTGATTGAATGTATGATATTAGGGCGTTCCTCCCCTTTTTTCATTCGTTCAATCAGAACAATTTTTTTTCTTTTTACATATGAAATTTTGTTAATATTATAATATTAATTCGATTACTTACATGTAATTTGTTTTCTAATTTCTATTGCATTAAATTAATGTATTATATATTTTTATTACAAATAGTGCGTGCATATTAATATTTGGTTTTATTTACATGCCAATTGAAATTTTTGTTTTTGTATATTAATAAAAATTTTAATTTGAGATTTCATGCTTCAATAACAGAGTAATGAAAACTTAAAATTAGTTACAAGTTAATTTTTAAATTTGTATGAGAAAAAAAATTTTTTTTAATTTACCTTATTGATTCGGTTTTTGTGAACGGTTTTGTCTTTTTTATTCATTTCACCTAAAACCGTGACATTAACTCCATCAATTTTTGTGGCTATATATGGTCCTTGGTAAATACTTTCGTGTTTATTTCTAGGTTCTTTTTGTACTACTACCTTATCGTTTATATTAATAGCTAACGGACACGCCCTCTTATCATATAGATCCTTATTTTTAATTTTATGTTTGTTAATTAAATCATTTGCTATTTTATGTGTTTTTTGTAGTCTATATTTTACTTCTTTTGCGTAATTTTCAACATTGTAAATTGGATCGATTTGTTCCTTTTGAACTTCTTTTGGTAAGGTAACATTTCTACCGAATACTAGTTCGTATGGAGTAAATCCATTATCAAAAACTGTACTAGGGGTTGTATTATGCAAAAATGTAAAATATTTCAAATAAAAGTCCCATTCGGGTAAGTTATCGATTAGAAAAGCTTGTAAATATTCATTAAACACCCGATGATTTCTTTCAATTGTACCTAGGGTTTCATGATGGTAAGCTGTAGAAAAATTATGTTCGATTTTTAGGAGTTTAGTTAATTCAAAGAAAATTTCATTTTTATATTCGTTTCCTAAATCGGTTTTAATTGATTTCATTATGCCATAAATGAGGATGAAGCCTTCAAAAATGGCTGTTGCAATTGTTTTTGCTGTCTTATCAGGGATTGATATTGTAACTAGGTATTTGCTTAAGTCGCACATGATGGTAACCGCGAACCTATTCCCATTATTCGACTCAGGCAATGGTTCTATTGTATCTATAACTACGACATGGAATGGTTTGCAGGGTGTTGGTATAAGCACCAAATTTTCTTTGGTTTTTGGCTTGACTGTTTGCAATTTTTGACGTATGTGGCAATATCACGGGTCATACCTTTCCAATAATATTTTGTACGTATTTTTGCGTAATGCTTTTTATTTCCGCAGTGACCAGTGATATCTTGTAGTTGTGGTAAATTTCCATTAGTTTAAGTTTTTTGTCGTTGTCCGTAACTGTTTCGACAGGTTCTATCAATAGTATTTGTAACTTTTTTAAAATGGAATTCCCTGCACTTTTAAAATTTGATTTAGACAAATATTTAAATAACTTATCATCTTTTTACCATTCTGCTTGCTTAATATTTTGTTTACCAGCTTCTTTTTCAAGCTTCAAAAGTAAATCATCTAATTGCATTATTTTGTTAGTACACACAATATTAAGTAACTCGAGTTTTTTATGTTTTAAATGCGAATATATTTTTAAATTAATTTTATTATTATCGTTGTCATGACATATTTGGCTTTTTATCCTATGGATTTTCTTGGAAAAATTATATGAAAATTTGTCGAATACCTCTTAATTTAATATTTTCTTCGTTTATGTCTACAGTCGGTTGTTGTAGTTGTTCGTGACGTTTCGTCATACACCTCGTCTGTACTGCTAAAATTTGATTATTTGAATTTTTAAGTTCTTGAATTGAAATTCGCGATAGTGCATATACACCTACGTTAGATTTCCCTTTAATATATTCTATGGTAAAATTATATTCGGACAGTTCCAAACGGATTCTGGAAAGTTTCGAC
This sequence comes from Eurosta solidaginis, assembly GCF_040869045.1. Lineage (NCBI taxonomy): Eukaryota > Metazoa > Arthropoda > Insecta > Diptera > Tephritidae > Eurosta > Eurosta solidaginis. Next base: position 69,050,757 of record NC_090324.1, on the reverse strand, counting down.
GACGGATCTTTCATATTAAATAGATAAACTAGTGGACGATGATCTGATTTAACTTTGAAGTGAGTGCCATAAATATATGCACGAAATTGCTTTTGCAAAATATTAAAAGTTCTAATTCTATTATTGCTTTATTTTGTTCCGATTTGCTAAAGGCTTTTGAAGCAAAACAAATTGGCAAGTCGTTACCATTATGATTTTGACTCAGTATTGCACCACAACCTAACTTTGAAGCATCAACCGTAATTAAAAATTCTTTGGTGAATTCTGGATATTGTAATAGCTTTGGAGAAATCAGACCTAAGTTTATCGAAAGCTAACTAAAATGCCGTATCCCAATTAAATTCAACCTTTTTTTCTACTCAAACGATTCAATGGTGCTGCTAAAGAAGCGAAATTTGGAATAAATCTCCTATAATAATTGCAAATGCCACGAATCTTCGGACAGCGTCTTTATCGCATGGTTTAGGATATCTTTTAATTGCTTCAATTTTTGAATCGTCTGGTAGCATTTATGCCCTAAGAAAGTTACTTTAGGTCGGAGAAAATTACATTTTTTTGGGTTAAGTCGCAAGTTGAAATTCCTACAGGTCTTGAAAACTTTTTTTAGATTAGTGAGATGATGTGCTTCGCTACATCCAATTACTATTATATCGTCTGCATACATAAAGGCTTGGTTGGGTGAAATACCAAAAATGCAATTGATATCATTCTTGAAAATGAATTTGGAGCCACGTTTAAACCAAATGGTAACACCTTCCATCGAAAAGCTCCGCGGTCAGTACTAAAAGATGTTATGTCTCTTGAATCTTTGTGAAGTGGAATTTGGTGAAAACCCGAAAAAAGATCTAAAGTAGAAAAGAATTTCACACGGCCAAGGTTATCCAAAATATTGTCTACACGTGCAAAAGGAAATTTATCGGCAATTAACTTTTTATTTACAGCCTAAAGTCAACGCACATTCTATAAGATTTTTGGTCATTTAGGTCTTTTTTCGGTATCTAAATCAAGGGACTATTATAAGTAAGTGGCAACAATGGGAAACCATATTTGTATGTAGGTGAAACATTTGTGCTTTCGAATTTAGCGGGGATACATAAAATTTGAAATTCACATTAGAACACTTAGATAATTGTTCCCAAAGACGGCGCGCTTGTGCACAAAGGTTTAGGTCTTTTAAATTCGCATTAGAACACTTAGATAATTGTTCCCAAAGATGGCGCGCTTGTGCACGAAAATGATTTACGATATTTGTATGAATTGTTCGAATTTACAAAAAACTTTTTCTATTAATTATAAACAGCTAGAGTATGCGAAACAGCCTTGTCGATTGATTGTATGGAAATTTTGTTAGCGTATTAATATATAGAAGTGGGTAATATACTGCCTATGCAAGACGGCCGCTATGAGGCCGGTTGCCGCTTTGACCTAAAATCAAAAACGTTTTTGGGGCGCTTTTTTGTTTCGTAATTAACATAAAAGGCAATATAAAAAATGTAATGTTATATTTTTGCAACTTTTTTTTTTTGTTCAGTATAAGACCTACTTTATCTAAAATGAGGATTAAATCTGCAAATGCAAAAACATTTTCGGGCAAATTTGCCATTAATTGTTATAAATAAATTAGATAGTTTCAACAAAAGTTAACTAATTATTTGTGATTTCACTTTTTTTGAAAACAACTAAAATAAAAAACAATAAATCTGTTAAATAAAGACTTATGTATTTACGTGTAAGTAAAATTTGCTACAAAAAATCGGTCGGTCAAAAATTAGTTCTATTTAAGGCTTTTTGGTACGCTACAAATTATTTTGGAACAATTTTTTAGGATTTTGGTAGAGGCTATTATAGGTAAGTGGCGACAATGGGAAACCATATTTGTATGTAGGTGAAACATTTGTGCTTTTGAATTTAGCGGGGATACATTAAATTTGAAATTCACATTAGAACACTTAGATAATTGTTCCCAAAGACGGCGCGCTTGTGCATAAAGGTTTAGGTCTTTGAAATTCGCATTAGAACACTTAGATAATTGTTCCCATAGATGGCACGCTTGTGCACGAAAATGAATTACGATATTTGTATGAATTGTTCGAATTTAAAAAAAACTTTTGCTATTAATTATAAACAAATAGAGTAATATTCGTTAACAAAAATAGGCCTATGCACTGCGGCAGATCAATACGAACCGATTCATATAACTTTTATATGATTTTACGTATGCTAAGTATGCGAAACAGCCTGTCAATTGATTGTATGGAAATTTTTTTTAGCGTATTAATATATAGATAGTGGGTAATATACTGCCTATGCAATACGGCCGCTATGATGCCCGTTGCCGCTTTGACCTAAAATCAAAAAAGTTTTTGGGACGTTTTTTTGTTTCGTAATTAGCATAAAAGGCAATATAAAAAATGTAATGCTATATTTTTGTAACTTTTTTTTTGTTCACTATAAGACGTACTTTATCTAAAATGAGGATTAAATTTGCAAATGAAAAAACATTTTGGGCAAATTTGCCATTAAGTTTTATAAATAAATTAGTTAGTTTCAACAAAAGTTAACTCATTATTTGTGATTTCATGTTTTTTTGACAACAACTAAAATAAAAAACAAAGAATATGTTAAATAAAGACTTATGTATTTACATGTAAGTGAAATTTGCCACAAAAAATGGGCCGGTCAGAAGTTAATTCTATTTAAGATTTTTTGGTACGCTACAAATTATTTTGGAAACATTTTTTAGGATTTTGGGAGAGGCTATTATAAGTAAGTGGCAACAATGGGAAACCATATTTGTATGTAGGTGAAAATTTGTGCTTTCTAATTTAGCGGGGATACATACCTATGCCTATGCAATACGGCCGCTATGATGCCCGTTGCCGCTTTGACCTAAAATCAAAAAAGTTTTTGGGACGTTTTTTTGTTTCGTAATTAGCATAAAAGGCAATATAAAAAATGTAATGCTATATTTTTGTAACTTTTTTTTTGTTCAGTATAAGGCGTACTTTATCTAAAATGAGGATTAAATCTGCAAATGCAAAAACATTTTCGGACAAATTTGCCATTAATTGTTATAAATAAATTAGATAGTTTCAACAAAAGTTAACTAATTATTTGTGATTTCACTTTTTTTGAAAACAACTAAAATAAAAAACAAAAAATCTGTTAAATAAAGACTTATGTATTTACGTGTAAGTGAAATTTGCTACAAAAAATCGGCCGGTCAAAAATTAATTCTATTTAAGATTTTTTGGTACGCTACAAATTATTTTGGAACAATTTTTTAGGATTTTGGCAACAATGGGAAACCATATTTGTATGTAGGTGAAACATTTGTGTTTCGAATTTAGCGGGGATACATAAAATTTGAAATTCATATTAGAACACTTAGATAATTGTTCCCAAAGACGGCGCGCTTGTGCACAAAGGTTTAGGTCTTTGAAATTCGCATTAGAACACTTAGATAATTGTTCCCAAAGATGGCGCGCTTGTGCACGAAAATGAATTGCGATATTTGTATGAATTGTTCGAATTTACAAAAAATTTTTCTATTAATTATAAACAAATAGAGTAATATTTGATAACAAAAATAGGCCTATGCACTGCGGCTGATCAATACGAATCCATTCATATAACTTTTATTAACACGCTTTCATTAGCTTGGCCTGTATGTAACGGAATTTTGAGCTTAATTTTCACAGGTTTCTAGAAGTCTGATTAATTTGAAACTTTGCATACGTATCAAGGACCGATGACAATGCATTAGTGCGATGGTGTGGTGACATAAGGTCAACGGCCATAAGGTCAATTGGCCTTATTACCACTTTGAATGGCCACAAGTTTAATTGAAACTTTGCACACGTATCAAGGCTCGATGACAATGCATTAATGTGAAGGTGTGGTGACATAAGGTCAACAATTCATACAAATATCGAAATTTATTTTCGATCACAAGCGAGCCTTCTTTGGGAACAATTATCTAAGTGTTCTAATGCGAATTTCAAAGACCTAAACCTTTATGCACAAGCGCGCCGTCTTTGGGAACAATTATCTAAGTGTTCTAATGTGAATTTAAAATTTTATGTATCCCCGCTAAATTCGAAAGCACAAATTTTTCATTTACAAATATGGTTTCCCATTATTGCCAAAATCCTAAAAAATTGTTCCAAAATAATTTGTAGCGTACCAAAAATCTTAAATAGAATTAATTTTTGACCGGCAGATTTTTTGTGGCAAATTTCACTTACACGTAAATACATAAGTCTTTATTTAACAGATTTTTTGTTTTTTATTTTAGTTGTTTTCAAAAAAAAATTTAATCACAAATAATTAGTTAACTTTTGTTGAAACTATCTAATTTATTTATAACAATTAATGGCAAATTTGTCCGAAAATGTTTTTGCATTTGCAGATTTAATCCTCATTTTAGATAAAGTACGCCTTATACTGAACAAAAAAAAAAAATGTTACAAAAATATAACATTACATTTTTTATATTGCCTTTTATGCTAATTACTAAACAAAAAAAAAGTCCCAAAGTTTTTTTTATTTTAGGTCAAAGCGGCAACCGGCATCATAGCGGCCGTATTGCATAGGCAGTATATTACCCACTATATTTATTATTAGGCTAACTTTGTTGGATTATATATCAATTAATCGGATGATTAGATCCCATAACCCTAATTTGTTTATGTCGCTTAAAATTATGAAATCAATTTTATTTTAGTAAATATGTTTGCGTGAATAATTTCAATGTTTTTGTTTGTTTTTGTTTTTTTCCTAATTTAATCTGCTTTGTTATATCTTAGTATTATATTGTTCACAGATGATATTTTATGGTAGGTATGGTCATATATATTAATGAAATGGAGTGTTTACAAATTTAATACAAATTAATTACGTACATTGATCTCAATGGGAGACTCAACATTAAATATCCGAACATTAGAATCTTCATATTTCGACAATGATCACATTAAAACCCGGAAAAAATTCTAAGTGCACTTATTGCGTTTTTATATGGAACTGTTTGTTCACTTCACTTAATTTTTTCGCAATTTAAGTACTTTATTTTTTTGCTTTAATTAAACATTTTTTTAGTAAACTCTGTCTTCTTTCTCATTACATAATTTTTTTATATTTTTATTTTATTTTTTATGAAGGTATCCTCTATTCTACACAAAATTTTTGGTTTGTGTCACACTTACATATTAGATATGTATTTATAAAAAATTAAACGGGTGGCATGAAATTCCTCTAGCAAATTTCTTGGTTTTTAACAAAAAGTTCATGTTTTTTGAATTATGCCACTATTGAAGTAAATGGGCGATATATGTATATGGGTGATATAGGCCTACTGGAGAACCGAGCTCCCAAAATTAACTTCAGTAGCGCGCCAACGAGGACCTTCCGGGTGGTGTGGAAAGACCTATTTTTCAATTCAATTTCAAGTAATTTCACCATAATTCTATGTCAATTTCATTTGATTTTACATAATTTTTATATTTTTGTTTAAGGAGCTCCATACCAAAACGTTATAATTACATGTGAAAAGTTTGTAGAAAATTTAAGAAAATACAATCAAAAAGTACAAAGTCTTAGATCAAATTCAAAATTTTAAAGAAAAAGTTAAGTAAGTTAGACCAGTTTGCTATATTTCCAACACTTGATGCATAGACTGAGTTGAAAAAAATACACGTTGGTCGAATTTCGACCACAGGCGATACTAGTTATTATTATTAGACTGATGCCGATTTCCGCCGCCGGAGCGGATATTTTGCCTTGGTTGCCGGGATTGAAGTTGTTGCCATAGTTACTGTTACTAAAAGATGGTCTATTTTGTCTATAACTGTTAAAGTTGCGACTTGGATTTTGGAACTTTCGACCTCGGTTATTACTTTGAAAATTTCTGAAATTGGTATTGTTCCGCGCCCTAAATGCTAAAACTTGGCGTTCTTTTATTTCATTTGATTGCTCTACGATCAGTTTAGCTACTACGCCCTTGGAATCAGAAAAATTGGTTGAAGCGAGGATTGATTTGACTAAACTTGTTTTTGCGTTCAATCGGCAAACACTAGCTGTTTGCTCGATGGTCATTTCATGGGCTTTGGACTGAGTAATCCCTTCGATAATGAGCGAACGGTCTAAAGAATCAGACAATTCCTCAACGCGTTTTGCGAAATCGGTGTAATTATTATTAATAACTTGCAAAGCTGCAATTTTTCCGGCCACAACTTTGGAGTTGTCGGGTTTTATATGGTTAACTAGTGCTATTTTTATATCATTAACTAAAAGTATTTGATTCGGTATTGCTTCTCGAGCTTTATCATCTAGTTTGGATTTAATAAATGAAATACAAGTGCCAGTTAAATTTTCGACGACAAATTCTTCGATTAACTCAATTTTATTAATGAAAGATTCAAGACCCAGGGGCTCACCGCTATAACTTTCACGAATAATACCAGCACACATGCTGATAAACGATCTTTTTTCCTCAGGAGTTGCCATATTTGTATCGGAATTAGGAGGATTTGAAATATTTTTTTTCGGGCTATTCCTCAAATCCGTGAAATTCTCCGGACAAAGGAAGTCTAACAACAAGGTTTTTGATTGTACTGGGCGAATATGTGGTTGAGCCTTCGGAAACTGGGCTTTTAAAATCAAACAACTGAATAAAATCAAGATTTTCGGAATCGGAACTTTCGGAATTAAAATTTTTGGAATTGGAATTTTTGGAATTGGAATCTGAATTTTCGGAATCTGTGTCTTGCTCTGAAATTTTGGGAACTACCTTCTTGTTTCTAAGAAAGATATGTAGTAGGAGCAAAGAAGAAATATTTAAACTGATTAAAGTTGAATTTGTAGGAATTTGCTTACGAAAATTTAACAGAAATTGAAATAGAATTGAATGTTGATGTAAAATTGAAAGAATTATCCGGAAATTTAATGAAAGACTGAATATTTAATGATAAATTGAATGTATATTGCAGTAATTTAGTATAAATAGATTTCAAAGGAAAATATTTTATTTTGGTAAAAGGACTTGGCTGTTGATAACAGACGCACCGCTTTATTAAAAAGATCTCAATGTGTTTGTGTTATTACGGACGCACCGTTTTTATTAAAATTGTATGGTTTTATTTTTATAGTTGGGCAAAAACCAAAAAAAGTTTTTATAATGAAAATGTTACAAAGTTATGTTTTTGTGAAAGTTTACAATGATTAGAATTTTTATAAATTGGATTAGAACCATCGAAATTAAATTTTTACATACTAATGAAGTTCTGATTAAGACAGTTGAAATATACTGAATGTGAAATAGTAGAAAAAAGATCTTTATTTGATTAGATGCATTAATTGGAAAATTTTAAGTTTGATTTTGTCTAACTGTGATACATATTATTTAAAAAAAATTCATAGAAAATTTTTATAAATGTATTTGTGTTGTGCTTTTCTCATTTTTTCTTTTTGTATTTTTTTTTTTTTTTTGTAATGTTTTAATAATAATAAATTTTGTTTGAAAATAGTAATAGTAATTACATAGGTGATGTTTATTTATAGGAAAGGTTAATTATAATATAGTAAAGTGATCGGATAGTATGAAAATTCAACACTACAATATTTTTAAAGAAACAAGTTGAAAGAAAATTGTAATAGTCTACTTTTGTTTTGTGCACACTGTGCACCATACCCATACTGCAAATTTTTCTGAAGCCGCTATTCGTTGCCGGTCGAATAATATAATCTTCTCTACTGCTGCTAGTCTGCCATATTATACCCCCTTCTGTTACAAATAACCTCTTCTGCTAGCGTTTTGCTGCTGCTGATTTTCGCTGTAGTTTTCGGCGTTATGTATTGGTATAGCTGTACATATAGTCGTAATTGTTTGTGGCGTATTCTGACTGTGACCGTTATGTGGTATTTGAGTACAGTACCCCTTTTGTAGTTTTAGGTTTTATATTATTTTAGAATTAAACAATTTCGCAAATTCTTACCATATGTATGTATAAATTATCTCCGTTATGTACTAAATTAGTCGATTTTTACGTTTATAATAATTTGTAATTTTACCCGTGTTGTTGTTAATTTTCTAGATTATGTTGTATTTGTAGATCTTCTGCGTTTTTCTTTACACAAAAGTTATGTAGTTATTTGCTTATTTTTATTATCTACGAATAAATTAATTTACGTATTATTATTTGCACTCAAAACACCACCCTATGTAACCATTTAAAAGTTTTTGTAGAGAAAATTAACTTTTATTTAATTCAGTTGCCTTTTCCGCAATTTTTGTTTTGTAAAATGTTTGAATATTTGTATATTTTTTTGTAAAGTTTTTCATGATTTAAATTTTTTTGTTGTATTGGTTTTTTCAATGTTTTTAAATTTTTTTGTATATTTTTTTTAAATTTTTATAATTTTTTTTTTGTAATTTTTCAATCTTTAGATTTTTAGATAATTTTGAAAGAATTTTAAATTTTCGCATGCTTGTGAGAATTTTTTTTGAAATTTTTGAGAATTTTTAAATTTTAATATTTTAAAGTATTTGAATTGAATAAAAAAGGCATTTTTTGCTACGGCAAATATAAAGTGTTACGCCTTTTAAATGCGCATTTCATGCGCGTGACCGCCATTTTGCGGCACGGTCTACGGTCGGCATTTAAAGTGTCCAATTTAGACACCATGAAAAATGTTCTGGCCACACACACTCACCCAACAATAAAGAAATACATTTATTTGATTTTATATTTAGTTTGTGTTTAATTTTGTGTAGTATTTTTAGTCTTAGTACTTATAGTTTTCTTCACCTTTTAGTTATACTAATTTTCACATTTGTATTCTAAGTTTAAGTTGTAGTCTTTCTATTTAACTTTACACGTTATCTTTTTTGCACGTCTGTCTAGTTTAGTTTTCAGCAACGAATTGATTGCCATTTTGCTATCTCGCTGAATCCAATTCGCCCTGCTGAGTGCAATTGCCACTGCTGTTCAGCAACAGCTGACAGTGTTGCCAGTTGCAGTTAGAGGTGTATTCAGTGCGTGAAGGCTGGTTTACGCAGTGCGGTTATATGACTATTATACCATATTTATCCTCAAAACCTAACAAAGGCCCAGGTCCAGTAATGCATAAATTATAGAAATTATATTAATTGTACACTTTAAAACGAGTGCGGGAGCTAAAGAATCGACAAAATGGACTCAAACTACCAAATCCAAAACTTGGTGAAAATTGTTATGACACATTGTGTATGGAAATGCGCAGCATACATATAAATTCAGACCAATGGCAAATAGTAAATGGTGAGCTTGAGCGTACTATTGAAAATGGCCAAAAATTTGATAAGGATGGCCAGAAGGCGCTGGCGAACATTATTTTGTGCATTAAATCAACGCAATTAGCCAACGTAGAAGTTCATATGCCAAGCGGACCTCTACATAAGGTATCTCTGTACAAGAAACTGTTAAGTTGCAGTACGTCTGCAAATCAACACGTTCGTCGAAATAATTGCCAAATTAACAGAGGCGAATATAGAGTCGAATGAAGAACTAAAAGTTATCATATTGCTGCACAGCTTACCGCGGAATATGAGAACTTTGTAGTGGCCATAGAAACGCGAGATGACTTGCTATCATTTAACGCAACATCAGTCAAATCAGGAAACGACGCATCAGGCGATTTTCAGGCAAGTAAAAGAAACAAATTCAAGTACAAAAAAGAATAAATTTAAAGGAAAATGTTATGGGTGCGGAAGGCGCGGGCATACAATGTCTCAGTGCAAAAGAAAGGGTTAACAAAACTACGAACATAAACAGTCCGAACAAGAGCGCGCTAAAATCAACAAACTTTCTTACGCTGCATATACAGCAACCACATGCGTTGAAAGTAATCAACATGCTTGGTGCATCGACAGCGGCGAAACATCACACATGTGTTACGACATAAAAATGTTTGTCTCGTTAGTCGAACAAAGGGGAAAAGTTGTGTTAGCAGCAGACAACTGCACATAATCGCAAGGTGTGGGTACGGTAATAATTACAACAAATAATTACAATGTAGAGTTGAGAAATGTATTGTTTGATCCTTCACTCAACATGAACTTCTATGCAGTAAGCAAAGCAATGCAATACGAGAATGTAGTGACTTTCAAATACAATTTTGCTGAGGTGAAAAACAAGTGCGGTTTTATGCTAATAAAAGCAAAGCTGATAAATAATTTGTTTATTTTTAACGCGCATAAAGTATCGAGTGCGGCAAAACTATTTAATGCTAATAGTATGATTTGCCATAATCGATATGGCCATATAAATTTCGACAGCATGAGTAAAATTTTGCAAAATTGACTAGTTGATGCAAATACAATAAATACAAAAGCAAATTGCGACACACGCAATAAAAAAAACTAAGTGCAGTGCCATTCCCAAAAACAAATGAAATAAAAACAAAACAAATTTTAGAGTTGGTGCACACGGACGTTTGTGGTCCAATAAATGTAAAATCTGTGGGTGGTGCACGGTACTTTTTAGCATTTGTAGACGATTTCTCGTATTATAGTGAAGTGTGAAAAATAAAAATCTATATATATAAAAGGAAAGGCTAAAATGTGTGTTAGTTGGTCGCCGGTGTTTGAAGAGATGCGTCGGTAGATTTTGTTCAAACGTGGACACGGGTACCCCTGGAATATGTTTATAGACTATGGATAACAAATGAAAGCTGTTAGTGAGTGCTTTAATACAGAGTAATATATTATATCATCGGCCTAAACACCCGCGCTGTTAGTTCTGCTTACTCCAAGCTGGAAAAAGAAGCCGTAAAGATGGGTTTGATGGTGAATGAGGACAAAACGAAGTACCTGCTGTCATCGAGCAAAGAGTCAGCGCATATGCGCCTTGGCAACCACGCTACTGTTGGCAGCCATAATTTTGAAATAGTAAAAGACTTCGTTTATTTGGGAACCAGCATCAACACTAGCAACAACATCAGCACTGAAATCCAGCGAAGAATCAATCTTGCCAATAAATGCTACTTTGGACTAGGTAGGCAATTGAAAAGTAAAGTCCTCTCTCGGCGAACGAAAATCATACTCTACAAATCACTTATCGTACCCGTCCTGTTATATGGGGCAGAAGCATGGACCATGACAACAGCAGATGAAGCGGCTTTGGGAGTGTTCGAGAGAAAAGTTCTTCGAAAGATTTATGGACCTCTACGCGTTAGCGATGGCGAGTACCGAAGAAGATTTAATGATGAGCTGTACGAGCTATACGCAGACATCAACATAGTCCAGCGAATTAACAGCAGCGGCTGCCCTGGCTAAGCCATGTTATGCGAATGAAAGATGATGCTCCGGCCAAGAAAGTGTTCCTATCGGAACCCGCCTATGGAAGCAGAGGTAGAGGGCGCCCCCCACTCCGTTGGAAGGACCAGGTGGAAAACGATTTAAACTCCCTTGGTGTGGCCAATTGGCGCCGGTTGGCGGAGCGAAGGAGCGACTGGCGCGCCTTGTTGGACGGCCATAACCGTTTAGACGGTTAAGCGCCAATTAAGTAAGTAAATAAGTAATATATTATACCGCTGGGTGCCTAGGGTCTAGAGATATAGGCTAAAACGTAGCCCCGGTTACCCCTAGAATGTGTGGGTAATATGGATATAAAACGAAAGCTGTTGCTGAGAGCTCTAAAGTAATTTTCATTGTTATATTCGATTTAGTCGCGTCAACTTGGCAAAACTGATAAATATGCATGCGAAGCCGAAATAAAGACATGAATTAATAATACCCACTTACCTATTTACATATTTCCTATTCGATTTGCCTGAAATTTGGTATATAAATTTGCCTATATTAGTACTTACGATCCTTTTTTCCGAGAATTAGTCCAGAGACGGACTGGGACTGGGATTAGGACTAGAACTGGGACTGAGACTCGTAGTGGAACTGGGACTGGAACAAAAGAGATATACTGAGAGATAGATAGAATGAGACGAAGATGGAGATAGATGAAGCGAAAAAGACGGAGGGAGGAGTGAATAAAAGGATTAGGAAAAATTGAAGAGGGCGAAGGCAGAGTTAGACGGAAAAAGCTTTTTAAAATGTATGCAGATAGGCTAAATTTAGGGCAGAACAACGTCTGCCGGGTCTGCTAGTATTGTATAAAACAAAAAAGAGTGAAGTGTTCCCCAAATTTAAAACTTTTAAAAATATGGTCGAATGCCAAACGAAACATAAAATAAAATCCCTCCGGAGCGATAATAAAATGTTTAGTGATTTTTTGGATGAAAATGGCATTAAAAGACAACTCAGTGTACCATATACGCCGCAGCAGAACGGCGTTGCAGAGCGAGTAAAATGTACCATTGTAGAAATGGCCAGAAGCTTATTAGTGCACGCGAATTTAGAAGAAGAACTGTGGGGAGAAGCAGTACACTGCTGTTTATTTGCATAATCGTGCTCCCACAAAATTAGTGTATGATTGTACGCCGCATGAAGTTTGGAATAATAAAAAGCCGTCTGTAAAGTATTTAAAAGTGCTTGGGGCGCGTGCATATGTATTAGAAAAAACACAAAACAAAAAGTTAAGTGCAAAGGCAAAAGAATATGTGTTTGTCGAGTATTCTTTCGTGGCCAAAGTTTACCGTTTGTACGATAAACAAAATAGACAAGTAATGCAAAAATTATTGAAAATGAAAATAATTTGCCAAAAAGCGTAAACAATAGCAATAGTGGTGAGGTTGACATCGCTACGTTTATTATGAGCAATCAAGAGAATGCGTGCGAGAACAATAACACATGTGATGATGAATGTGCGGAATTTGAAAGTTGCGATGAAGAGGAAGCAAATGACGAAGGTACAAATGACGCAACTGATGAAGAAGAGGCAATCAATTCTGACTCAGGTAACACACATTTCAATCGTGGTAGAGGTAGGCTAAAATTTATACACACAGGCAAAGTAGGTCGTCTGCGAAAAGAGTACCAAACGCTAAACTATATGCAATTTGGGGACGATTTTGAAACACCTCAGACGGTCAAACAAGCATTATCTGGCAAAAATGCTGATGAGTGGGAAAAATCAATGCATAAAGAATACGCTGCATTAGATGCAAATAAGACATGGTCTGTTGTTGATCTCCCTCATGGACAAAAAGCTGTTGGGTATACAGGATTAAGCGTGATGCAAATGGTGAAATTACAGATTTTAAATTGAGACTAGTAGCAAAAGGATGTAATCAAGAAGAAGGCGTGAAATGCTGGGAAACATTTTCGCCAGTAATACGCTACGAGACCATACGCATGTTATTAGCTGTTTCCGATGAAAAAGATCTACATATGCATCAAATCTATATATCGAATGCATATCTCAACAGTGAGTTAACTGATGAGGTATACATTCGACAACCAGAAGGTTTCATAGATAAGCAGCAACCAAATAAAGTTTTAAAATTGAATAAAGCCATATACGGCCTAAAGCAATCCGGTCGTAACTGGAACAATACACTCGACAGTTCCCTAAAAAGCTTAAGTTTTAGACCGTGTAAAAGCGAAGCATGCTTGTATGTAAAAAAGGTAAATCGCGCATTTACATATATAGCTGTCTGCGCAGACGATCTAATTATAGCATGCTGCAGTAAGAAAGATATTGCAGACATTAAAAGTAAGCTATCATCAAATTTTACATTGCGTGATGAAAGAAGCTTGAAGTTCTTTCTCGGTTTCGAAATTGACTGCGAGGGTAAAACAGGTGCAATTTCAGTAAGTCAGAAGAAATACATAAGTCAGTTATTGTCTGTATATGGTATAAACGCCTGTCATCCAATCAGTACACCTCTTGACCCTGGCTTTCAAATAAATTGCAGCTATGAAAAATGTGTCAAAGTGGACACCACTAAATACTAGTCGCTGATTGGGTCTCTAATGTATTTAGCCATTTCAACTCGGCCTGATATATTACATGCAGTCGGCGTTTTAGCGCAAAGAAATACAGATCCTCACTCCGAACACGAAGCAAGTGCCAAACATTTCCTGCGATATGTGTCAAAGACCATCGATTTCAAGATACACTACCGTAAGCTGGGTAAAAACATCAAAGTTTACGCCGATGCACATTGGGCTAACGATAAACTTACCAGCAAGATATATACAGGATATTCATTTTACTTAGTGGGTGCAGCATTTTCTTGGCAATGTAAAAAGCAAAATGTGGTAGCACTAAGCAGTACAGAAGCCGAATCGTACGAAGTCGCGTTGGTTGACAGGTGATTCCATTTGTTGTTGTTGATGCGTTATTTACTTCCGTTCATTCTCATCATTCTCATGAATGGTAATGCACGGTCAGCTATTGAGTGGTTGCGCGTGTGGTGACATAGGCCCGTGGGGTAGCGACCCGCTTATAGGTCGCATGCTTACGCAGCATTGTATGCCGCTGTCGTATGGATAGTGACATATTTATATCTGGGCAGTTTTGGAGTCCACTTTCAGAGTATGTGGCATTAACTCCCCCCCCTGTAAAGTATGCAGCGTCCTCGTTGGAATGCATTTCATTTGTAGGTAGAGTGGTGGTTTCGTTTGAACTGATAGTATTGACTTGAATGTTTATTCTCATTTTCTTCTTAGAGTTAAATTTTTGTGGCAATCATGGTGGCCAATAGGATAATCAGTGATAGCGTGATTATTGAAGAGCATGTGAAAATGCTTATTTTGTATTTAAATTTGACATAATCTATTTACTTGTCAACAGAGTTGGTCGAACGTTTTATGTTATATCTGCTAAAACATAACAACAAAATTAAAGTTTGTGAGTGTCAATTTGTATAGATAGCCCTTCTGACCATCGAATATTACTCCCCACCTGTGGTAAAGAATATTTGAGACGGCGGAAGGGTCTTCAGTGCACCGAGCACACATATCTATACAAATCAGTGTTGAGAAAGTTAAACCAAAAGTTGTACATATCCCCTTAAGAGGATTGGAGGAGCATATAAGTTTCTCGTTACTTGCACTTCTCGTTGGTTCACTTTCACAACAAGCAACACTGCACAGTGACTATAACTTCACATTGTTCACTTTTGACTATTTAAAATTTCATTTGCACAAAATCAAACAAAAAATCACTCTGGTAGTACACTAAATGCATTATTTGAAATAAAAAATCACTTTTTTCGTAATCTTTGAGAATTTATACTTAAAATAAAAAAATTTTTTTTTTTTTGTTATAAATTGCCACCAAACTCGTTGCACTTTTTCTCGGTATTTGGTAAATTTTTTTTGCGATTCAAATACAAGTACACATATACATACCCCTTTTTTGTGGCGAGCAATAACCAACACATTCATATATAAACATAGTTTTTGCGTTGGTGCAACTTCAATAGGTTGGGGTTGGTTAATAAATTAAAAAGACTTGCGTTTAACAATAAATTCTGTGAAGATTTATTTACTCGGAAAATTCGGTGGGCAGCATTTATTTTGTGCTTGATATTTTTGTGTTACCACAACACATATTCTGTCTCTGTGACTTTTTCTGGAGTTATATACTAAGTCCCGTGCAAGATTCAAAGGCTTGTTTAGAACAGTTATACCCTTTTTCATCCAATATGGACGCATGTAATCGACTAGCTGACATTGTCATTGAATTCGAGGTCGAATTCCTCAGCATCCCCACAAGCGACCACTCCAAATTTTCGCTGAAAATTCAGCAGGAGACATTGAAGTCGAAGTGGGACAAAGCCACAAAGGCTTTTGACGAAATAATGGCTTCAGATGACCTCCCAGCAAAAGATTTAGCCATAATCAAAAAGAAAAACAAGTCAGCCTGTTCAGTTTATATAAGGTGAATGTCAAAAATTAATGAACTCTCAGAAGGGCTAGAAAAGCTAGAGAAGGAAAAGAAAATTTTAAGCAATCCACTCAACCTACATCTCCCACCCTGTGATACAGATATATTCAAAGGAGATTATTTATCATGGCCAACATTTCGTGACATGTCCACAGCCATATGTGTTCTTAATAAGGGACTTACTCCAATCCAAAAACTTTATTACTTGAATCAAAAGACTCAAGGTGAGGCCAAGGAAATTGTCGAGAAGTGCGACTTGACAAGCGAAGGTTTTGAAGTAGCCTGGAAAAATCTCTGCGAATGATATGAAAATAAAAGGATCCTTGTCAATACCCAGTTGAAGATTCTCTTTAACCTGAAAACAGTCGAAACTGAATGCGGTACATCCATCAAGAGATTACAACGGGATATAAACAATTGTATATCCTCATTAGTGAGTCACAAAATTGACATATCAAACATATCTCTGTTCGACAAAGTTACCTGATGTTACCCTATCACTTTGGGAACAGTCAGTGGAGAATAAAACAGAGACTTCTAAGTGGTCTGATATGGACCGATTCCTATCACACAGGTTCCAAGCGTTAGAATAGGTTTCGGGTTTAAGAGGAACAAAGCCGGCAAAACCTTCAAAGGTACAAGGCAATAAGCAGTCCTCTGAACCAACGCATAAAAAGCTTGGGTTTTTTCAAGCGCGTGTCGCTAAAAATGGGTGCACAAGGTGTCTAACCTACCCTTCTGCATTTTTAGACGACCAAGGCCCCAAATGATACTTCGCCGGTGGCCACAGATACTAATGATGATTTACCGGCTCCATCCAAATCAGCTCAAATGCGTAATGAGTTTACAAAGAAGCAGAAATCGGCTAAAGCGGTTAAAGTAAAATCGAATTTCGCGAACACGAGTAAAGGCGTTTTAGTAGGAACAGCCCGTGTATCCATTTATCATAATGGCACTAATTATTCGGCTAGAGCTCTCATATATTCGGGATCTGAGTGCTCTTTCATTACAGAAAGACTTAGGCGAAGAATTAACCTTCCAAGTAGGAAAATGCATGCCTAAGTTTCGGGCATCAATAACAAAGTTTCTGCGCAGGTTAAAGAGGCATGTGTCATACAATTGCGGTCACCCGTTGACCTTCTAATTTCAATCGACGCTGTTATGTTAGTTTTCCCACAGGTAACTGGCAACCTATCTACATACGATGTCAGTGCGCTCACACAACAAGCATTTCCCGGCCTTTTACTGGCGGACAAAAGATTCTTCG
Source organism: Eurosta solidaginis (assembly GCF_040869045.1). Classification (NCBI taxonomy): domain Eukaryota; kingdom Metazoa; phylum Arthropoda; class Insecta; order Diptera; family Tephritidae; genus Eurosta; species Eurosta solidaginis. The sequence continues at coordinate 69,033,660 of NC_090324.1, read as the reverse complement.
TAAATGAACCAGTCGATCTTGTTTTGGGCGGAGCTATTTACCCGCAAATCATCTTGAGTGGTATTAAGAAGAACATTTTTAAACTATCTTGACCCAAGAGACAGTGTTCGGTTGGATACTGACGGGTAGTGCCGATGCAGCCAACCCAACCAACCACAATAAGGTATCATTCTTCAATGAAGTTGCTTTAGACAAACAGCTAAGCTCCTTTTGGGAAATTGAAGATATACCCAAATCAAAAGCCCTTACAGCAGAAGAGAAGATATGTGAGGAGTTGTACAAACGCACAACGCAACGAAATTCTGATGGAAGATATATCGTTTCATTTCCTTTCAAAGCAGATTACCCAGCGAACATTAGCATGGGACCTTCATTAAGGATAGCGTGCTCTCAATTTTACAAAAACGAAACACGACTTAAGAGAGATCCCGAATTACAAAAGGAATACAATAGGGTCATTATGGAATACGAGAAAATGGGGCATATGTCAAAAATAAATGCACTTCAGTCAGCCGATGCAGTCGACAACTATTATCTGCCGCATCGTGCGGTTATTAAAGAGGAGAGTACCTCAACGAAAGTTAGAGTAGTTTTCAACGCATCTTCACGTTATTCAAATGGTACCAGTCTGAGCGACGTTCTTTTCCCTGGGCCTGTACTCTAGTCTGATTTATCCATATTAATTCTTCGCTGGAGACTTTTCAGATACGTCTTCAATAGCGATATTGAGAAGATGTACTGACAAATCTTAGTAAATTCCAAGCAAACGAAGTACCAACGAATAGTTTTCCGCTCAAGCTCAAACGATCCAATCAATCTTTATGATTTCAAAACGGTAACTTTCGGGATGAATTGTGCTCCTTATCTGGCAATACGGACTTTACTCCAAATAGCTGATGATTCAGAAGTTTCTCATCCAATAGCCTCGAATATTTTACGCAAAAATATGTATGTCGATGACGTCCTTTTAGGGGCATTCCATTGAGTCCGCGACAGAAGCTAGGGATGACATATCTACTGTTTTAAAATCAGCTGGTTTCCAATTGCGCAAATGGACCTCGAATAACAACGAAATATTAAAATGAATTCCAAAACCTCATCTTTTGAGTGAAGATTTTCTAGAATTTGAGGATTCCAGTAGCGTGAAAGCACTTGGAATTAGGTGGAATGCACATTCCAATAAATTCTATTTCGCTATCAAACCAATAGAAGAAGATACAACTCTCACAAAAAGAGCGATATTGTCGACTATCGCAAAAGTTTTTGACCCGTTAGGTTGGCTGGCACCCACAATTATATTCGCGAAAATTATTATGCAAAATATATGGCTAGAGGTACTGGATGGGACGAATCCGTATCTCCCTTAACATTGGAGAGGTGGAAAAATTTTACCGGAACTTACAATGAACTCGAGAAATTACGAATTCCCCGATGGGTCTCCTATTCCCCGACAGAAAAAGTAGAAACTCACGGGTTTTGCGATGCTTCCAAAAAAGCATACGCTGCAGCGGTCTATTTGCGGGTCGAAAAGGATGACAAAGTACTTGTCAACCTGCTTTTGGCGAAAACAATAGTGGCTCCAGTTAACACTATTTTACTTCCGCGACTGGAACTTTGCGGGGCGGTATTATTAGCAGAAATCATCGAATAAATTTGCAGCAATATGGATTTAGGTCATCCCAATATCCATCTGCGGAATGACTCGACGATAGTGCTGGCCTGGATACGCAAACCCCCATGCTCCTGGTTCACTTTCGTATCTCATTGAATAACCAAAAGCATCGATAAAGTGGGAAGTTTATCTTGGTATCACGTAGATTCAGGTACAAATCCAGCAGATTTAGCCAGCAGGGGCATATTAGCTCAGGACTTGGTCGACAACTCTCTATGGTAGCAAGGACCGTCTTGGCTCCAAGAAGACAGAGGAAATTGGCCAACTTAAGAAACGACTTCACAACAAATGTAGAAGAAAAGCGAGTACAGGCACATGCAGCTGCAGTCGCAGATAATAGAAGTGACATTCTCGAAAGATTTTCCAAGCTACCGTGCGCACTGAGGGTACTATAATACGTTTTTAGATTCATTCATAGGACCCACCTGAAAGAGTAAGCTCCTATCCAGGAATTTCACTTCGTCTCATCTGAAGAAATTAAAGCAACGACTATATGTTTAATTAAACTTGCTCAGGAGAAACATTACGGTAATGAAATAGCGAAACTGAAAGTCAAAGAGCCGCTTGAGTCTAGGAGCGAAATACTTTCCCTAAATCCATGTATCGATGAAACCGGAGTCATTAGGACGGGGGCGGCTTGGAGCATCCACCGATATGGTATATGGCGAAAAGCACCCAATAATACTACCATACAATTGTAGGTTGTCGCGTCTGTTCGTCCAGTTTCTCCATGAACTTTCTCTCCACGGTGAAAACCAACTAATGCTGCGAATTATTCGAACCCAGTACTGGATCCCAAAGGTGAAAACCATGGTCAGAGCCACAATTCATAATTGTAAGATCTGTACGATCTACAAAAAGCACGTTGAAAGTCAACTCATGGGAATTTTACCACAAGGGCGTACAACCATTTCGCGCGCATTTACTAACACAGGGGTGGATTTTGCAGGGCCGTTCGACATAAAGAGTTATAGGGGACCCGGCTGTCGTACTTCAAAAGGTTACGCCTGTCTGTTCGTTTGTTTTTCTACTAAGGCCATACATTTAGAGGCCACTAGCGATTTGAGGACCTCATCTTTTTTAGCAGCGTTTTCGCGATTCGTAGCCAGACGAAGATGCCCAAGGAATATCTACTCAGATAATGGGATCAACTTCGTCGGAGCTTCACGCGCACTAAAGGCAGAATTTAAGGCTTTTCTCGCCGATTCCCGAATACAAATTCTCGCAAAATTTGCATATCAGGCATTAACCTGGCATTTCGTACCAGCCGGCGTTCCACATATGGGCGAGCTGTGGGAAGCCGGTGTGAAAAGCTTTAAAACACATTTTAAAAAGATCGCGTTGAGCTCGAAATTTACTTTCGAGGAGTTCAACACGCTACTAAGCCCTGCCTCCAACGAACCTTCGGATCTAGAACCCCTGACTCCAGGTCACTTTTTAGTCGGCGGACATTTATTAGCTTCACCAGAGCTAGAAATCAACGAAAACCCGGCGTCAAGTGTGAATCGATGGCAAAAACTCATGGCATTGCATCAAAACTTTTGTCAAAGATGGAAAACCGAATACCTATCGGAGCTACAAAAGAGGACAAAGTGGAAACATCCAAAATCAAACATCAAGGTAGGAGATATGGTGGTCATCAAAGAGGACAATTTACCGCCAAATGAGTGGAGACTGGGACGAGTGGTCAATGCTTATCGTGGTTCCGACAACCCGGTACGCGTCGTAGACATTCGGACAGAGAGGGGCCAAGTGACAAGAACACTTGTCAAACTGGTATTACTACCACCATTTGTACCACAATCAGAAGATACAAATCTGGCAAAAGCAACCATCTCACAAACAGATGACACAAATCTAACCACTACTCAAAACCAACAACCTCACAATTAGAAGGAAAACAAAAAGAAAATATATCAATCCCTTTAAAAACTAAAAGTAGAAAATTGTTGTCTTATTTTAGTCGACCCAGCCTAGTGTGAACAACAATTCATATATAATACGAGTGTAAGAGTTTTTTCGGAAGTTTTTACTAAATTCCCTTGGAGATTTTTTTTATATTTTCGATCCGCCCTAATGTACATATGTATGTTTGTACAAATCACGGCGTGATATTCTGTTGCATATTCACATTTCATCTTTAAGAGGCTTTTTACATGTTCCCATGCAGAACGATTTTACTGCTGGGTAGGCACACGCCGGTTTAATTTGTCCAAACAGACACAATACGGTTATGTGTATTAGGCCAAATCACGATGCACACTTGGGGAAAAGTTTGCAATTTCGTTTTTTTTTATTTTTCTAACACTGTTTTTACGCAATCCCGTAACCTAACGCGAGCTTAAGCCAAACAACCACTCGATAATATTTTTTATGAATCACATGGAAAAAATTCCGGCATCAAAAAAAAATTTTTTTTCTACAGACTAATACGTAGTCTTACCACACGTTTTTGCACACAAAAATTTATAGCCAATTATATTAGATTGACCAGAAAAGTTTTCGTTTTTTTTGCAAATATTTTTCAAAATTTTTTTTTTTTTTTTGGAAGAATCCAAAAGAAGGATATTACAAAGGTGGCGTTACGTAAAAGAAAATTCATCCGCTATCACTTCCATTGCATTAACCCTTTCTAAACAAAACAGGGATTTAACAAAAAAATTTTCACATATCCTAAAAAAGAAAAAAAAAAAATGCGACAGCCTAATGCAGAACCGGTGTGACTAAATAGTAACATCCGATGTGTGCACCAAAACTAAAGCAAAACATTTATTTTTTTTTTCCTAAAAAGAAAGCGAAAAGAAAATGTTTTTTCTTTGGTACACCCGAATGTACAATACACGCGCTACACCGTTCGCGTGTTTTTTCAGTAGATTATCCATAAAAGCGAAAAACAATTACTCACACAACACAAAACTACATTTTTTCGCCACTATGCACGTTTTCTCTTTGAGGAATATTACCTTACAAAAAGGTTATAAATACATAATATGTGTATGTAAATATTTTCTTTTATCTTCACTTTCCTCATTTTTTAATTTTAGATTACACTATATTTTTTCACTACACTACACTACCGAAAACACCCGTATTAAACTTTTCGCACGCACAACTGACAAGCAAAAAACGAAGATTCCACGCGCCACGCTTTACCTAATTTAATTGTCATTGACAAATTTAGTGAAGCGTAAACTGAATCGAGCGGCGATAAACCGATATCGGATCGATGGAGGGCTAACACCAGGGCTACACTTGCCATTTATTCGAGCAGTGTAATGGGGTTAGGAGCAAATATAAATGCAACTACCTGAAACGGTTTTGCGGCTCGTTTTATACAGTTTCTAGGCCTTTATTTTTTAATATTGATTCCCCGAGAGACTTTCATTTAAATAAATGAAATATTTCATATTTTAACCACCTTCACAAACCACATTTCACTAAGGACTTAAGGGCCCTTTCTAAGTATCCCTAACCCAGCAAGTAGCTACCACCCATTTTTGAGGAAGGCCTTATATAGCCGCTCATATTGCTTGCCATGCATTGGGTCTCCATAAAATAAATGGTAAAGGCCTGCAACTTGGAAACTATTACTTTTCCAAGCGCTCTGAGGCGACCCAAATTGAATTAAGATGTCGGCTATGTAGCAAACCACACCCGCTCAGAGCTTGCCCAGTTTTCAGGGCCAAGGAGCTCACTGAACGCCTACGATTAACACACAAACACCGCTACTGCACCAATTGTCTTTGAGAGGCACATATCGCATCTCAGTGCTTAAATGAAGGGTTATGCCGACGACGCGGCGACCATCATCATACGATGGTCCACATTGAGCTCAACGAAAAGATCAGGGGACGACCAACACGTCCCACCAGGAATGACGCAAACGACACCGACTCAATTTCGCTATTTGCATCGGAGGGCGATTTAACTGACTCCGAAACATCTGCTTTCCGCCAGGATAATTTGACTGGAGTGGAATACATGGCATTCCACCCAGCACCTCAAAGTAGTACTGCGCTGCAACGTTTTCAGCCACGTCTACGCCATGACATTCCACAGGAAAACCGGCATAAAAATGATCCGAGCTATAAGGGATCTTGGCGCATTCACAAACAGGGGAGAGTGGAATCTCAAGCATTCCACCTCCATTCTCGTCACAAACAGGGGGGAGTGGAATCTGAAGCATTCCACCCCCTCTCTCATCGAAAACGGGGTAGAGTGCAATCTCAAGCATTCCACCTACCCTCTAGGGTCAACTTCCGCTCTAGCGCAATAGCGATACCCCCGGTCGTACAATGCCTAACCTCGGTTGCACCAACAGCAGTCGTCAAGATAGAAGAAGGGCGACGCATACACCTCGTGCGGGCGCTACTTAACGTATGCGGCAGTGCCACCGAGGTATCAGAGGACTTGGAACGCGAACTTCATTTTGGGGTAACGTACTTAAACGGGCAGAAGGGGTGTTTTTTTTTAAATTACGTGGGAAGCATGGCAATTCGGCGACCATCACCACACATGCGGTCTGTGTTCAGCGGATGCAACGCAAAACACCAGCCACAAACCTCGACGCAACGGTGTTCGGTCAGTACGCGAATCTTAAACTGGCAGATCCGCAATTTCACCTCGCCGCCCAGTTCGCATTGTGTTGGGGGCGAAAGTTGTTCCTAAGACATTGCTGGGAGCTATTCCAGCAGGAATTCTGGCTCCTTTATTGGCCCAGAATACGATCTTTGGGTGGGTGTTATCCGACGCCTGCTAAATATGCATAAAAAAAAATTAATTACATATAATTTTTAAATACATACAAACATGAATTTTCCTTGAATTGATCAATAAAACGTACCACTGAATTTGAAACCACGTATATTTCATTTTTTTATTTATCTTCCCTTCTTTTCAGAGCGAAGAGCTTAGATATAAGAAATTAGTTTTAAAAACCTGAGGAAACACTACGGCTTCGGGTGCGCTGTTCTCTTCTTTTTTACGTTGCGTCACGCAACGGGGGCCGGCATGTTTAGGCCAGATGCCTAAAACCTTACACTTATAAGGTCGCCATCGTACTTACTTTTAACTAAATTGTTAACAGAGTTGGTCGAACGGTTTAAGTTATATCTGCTAAAACATCGCACGGATAAATAAACCGCAAGACAGCAACTCGTTTAACATGGTTAACAGTTTTTTATCCTTCACTTGGATGTATCCTTCATCACGTCCACACGCACCAGGAGCCGTAGCTGTTCACCAAAGGTAACCTAAAAATAAGTATAATTAGTATTATAAATTTACCAGATTAATGTGACTTGTATATTATTATATTCATATTAAATATTTGAAATTAATAGATACCACATTTCTTTTCTTTTCTTTTACCCCCAAAATTTGGTCGGTCAAACTTTCGAGTTTGCACTCCGAGCAAAACAGAGATCTCTCAAATATTGCAAAGAAAGAACTTCCTCGAGATTCGCTGTAACATTTTTCGATTTGACGATTTCTGGTAAGTGTTTTGCAAACAGTTGATTTTTATTAACAAAATGTTTGCCTTCAATAGATAAGCTTGAATTATTGTATTTGATCAAAAATACCCCATTCAGATTGATTTTTGTTGTCTATTTTTAGGGGTCTATGGTAACTATTGATAAATAATAATCCAGGCATTATTTCTTCTATAGTGGACATATGGTGACTGTTTAGAATGCAGTAGGATGAATATCCTTTTAAAAGGTTTGGTATTCAGGTGCTTAACGTGACTTCTTTTATGATATATTGCTTACATAAAATTAAATTGTTTACAGCTTTGGCTTTTTTAATTTAAAAGATTCTTTGCTTGACAATTGTTTTTTTTTTTATCGGCCTATTGATAAATGATTCAAGGTTCGTTTCGAGCTCACGGCCAGAACAATAATTTTTTTCTAATGATAGTTATTGTTATTTTTGAATTTTTCTAAATTTTAAAAATTGTGTTTTGTTTTTGGAATAGTAAGTAGAAAATTTTTCAGACAACCTGCCATAGCTGCGCAAATAGATCCATTTCGAAGGGTGCTAAGCCTTCATCATCAGTAAGCTTTAGGCACGCTGCTATACAGCTATGGTTTGTTTGACTGGCAAATTTGCCACTTCTATTCCTTTTACCAACTATATTTATTCAGTGTTGCGCCATCTGGTGCAAATCACTGATAATGCTGGATTTTTGTTTATTGTCAATTACTTTGTTTGACATTCCCAAGTGCTCATGGTTTATTAACAATTGTTTTTGTTTTTATCGGCCTATTGATAAATGATTCAAGGTTCGAATCGAGCTCAAGGCCAGAAAAATCAATCATTTTTTATAATGATAATTAATTTTTCTAAATTTGAAAAATTGTATTTTGTTTTTGGAATAGTAAATAGAAGTAATACAATAGAGAAATGCAATTTTTCAAATTTAGAAAAATTAAAAAATAACAATAATTACCATTAGAAAAAATTATTGTTCTGGCCTTGAGCTCGAATCGAACCTTGAATCATTTATCAAGAGGCCAATAAAAACAAAAAAATTGTTAAGAAACCATGAGCACTTGGGAATGTCAAAAATCCAGTTTTATCAGTGATTTGCACCAGATGGCGCAACACTGAATAAATATAGTTGGTAAAAGGAATAGAAGTATCAAATTTGCCAGTCAAACAAACCACCGCTGTATAGCTAAATGGTTAGCGCAGCGTGCCTAAAGCGTACTGATGATGAAGGCTTAGCACCCTTCGAAATGGATCTATCTGCGCAGCTATGGCAGGTTGTCTGAAAAATTTTCTACTTACTATTCCAAAAACAAAATACAATTCTTCAAATTTAGAAAAATTAAAAAATAACAATAATTATCATTAGAAAAAAATTATTGTTCTGGCCTTGAGCTCGAATCGATTCTTTGCTTGTTAAAGGGAAGTTTACAATATAAATAATGGAAGATAAATTTGATTCAATTTTAACATCACTAAATTCAATTCCTTCGCTTAAGTTTAAATAAGGCATTTTTTGGTTTTCTATTGCTTCTTCAATTACACTTAATTCTTCGTTAGATAATATGAATGAGTTTATAATTACTGCTTTTGCCCATTGTATTGAGTAATCTTTGTTTATTATTTCTTATTTAAAGAATTTCAATTTGCTTTAAATTTTTTTTTTTCTATTTATAATTTAAGAGCATCGCCCGATTTCATTTTACTTAGAATTGTATTTGAAATATGAGTTAAATTATTTTTTCTTCCTAAAATAGATTTATTTATTACTACTTGTTGGTTATTATTAGTTACTTTATCATTTAGTATGTTAAAATCTTCATGGTCAGGGGATCCAGCAAGCCATTTCCAGGCTGTGCCAAGTGGTTCAATTGCTCTTTTTGTTTTCTTGGGTTTCAGTTGGTATATGGATCGGAATGGGTGACTTCGGCTTTTCCTAGTTATGTCATGTTTTATTGTGGCGTGTATGTTGTCGAGTAGGGCGTCGTACTGGTCGAGGTCAATATAGTGTGTATTAGTCGAAATATTCCGGTTTGAACCTTCGCGGTTCCTGTGTCTATCGTTACTATGAGACTGGTCGTATAGTCTAAAATTTGGGTTCCCGCATTGCAGGAGGCAAATAGGATCCTGCAAAAGAAGAGTGTGATTTACTTTTTGATATGGCTTTTGTGAACGGTGCCAAAATAGTGTTGCCTTGGTCTTCTAGAACTCTTTCCTTTTTATATCGGGGTGTTAGTTTGTTTCCTAGACTTTTGTTTATTTTTACATAAATAACGTCGTTATTGTTGTATGTCCTGAACTCCGCCCTATATTTATTATGAAGTCGTAAGTCTTTTTCTTGTTTATTTTTAAGATTTTGGGCGTTTTCTTCTCTGTCCAATGTAATTGGATTTGTTCCTATTGTTCTTCCGAAAAATACATCTACTGGTTTACGTTTGGTAGTGGAATGAATGGAATAGTTATTGTTGAATATGGCTCTATTGAGGAGGTCCTTAAATTGGGTGTGGGTGTTTTCTGCTTTAGTGCAACGCATCACTTCGGTAAGTGTGGAATGGAATCGTTCTATTTGTCCATTTATAGAACTTTTTTATGGAGGAGTTTTAAATTTTTCAATACCGTATTCGTGTTCTAGAATAAATGTTATATGGGCTGCGTTTAGGGATTTTTCGTTGTCCATAACGATATTTTCTGGGATTCCGAATGTTGTCAAGAGACTTTGTAAGGGGGCCTTTATGTCTCCCGTTGCTCTGGAGCGTACAATTTTTGCTTGTGCGTATTTGGAAAATTTATTCATTTCCGTCAGCTCTACTTTGTTGTTAGTATGGTATAGGTCTATATGATATGACCTGGGTACTTAGGAATGGGAGTTGGTTTCAGGATAGGATTTACTGGATATCTCTCATACTTATTTTCTAATCAAATTATGCACTGTTTTGCAATTCGTTTTGTTTTGGCGTTCATTTGTGGGGAGTAACATATTTCCAAGAGTTGGACTTTATTTTCTGTGGGATTGCGATTAGCTCTATTATGCTCGTTGATGATTTCCGTTTCCTGTTCTGATTCGTCTGTAACATCTCTAATGCATTTTCGGGTATAACGTACTTTGTACCTGCTAAAGTGAATTTGGTAAATTGTTTGTATTTTCCCTAAAATGTTGTCTTCGGTTTTTATGCAATTTGTTACTGTAGGGTTGAGATATCTTTTCAACAATGTGGTAAGACTTTCTTCTGTAAAGTCTCTTTCAATAATAATATGTCTATGGTAAGGTTTAAAAAGTATTGTAAATTGGCATGAAGCGGTTTTGCCAGTAGAAAAAAAATTTGATTTTTAAATGCATTGATAAGTGCGTCTGTATACGGTATTAAATTTTGGGCTGAACTTTCGTCACTGTGTTGGGTTGCAGACAAAGAATTTATTTGTTGTGGTGGTCGAGAAAGTGCGTCTGCGACAATATTGTTACTGCCAGGATTGTATTTTATCTCATATTTGTATTCTTCCAATATCGATTTCCATCTTTTTAGTTTACTGTTAGTATTTCTGCTACTGAGTGAGTATGTCAAAGATTGATGATCTGTGAAAATTTTTATAGAGGTTGAACCATACAAATAGTTTCTAAAGGTGTTTAAAGCACATATTATGGCTAAAAGTTCCTTTTCATTAGTTGCGTAATTTTCCTAGGTCCTTGTCAATGTTCTGGAAATGAACATTATGGGTTTGCCACTTTGCTCTAGGACTGCTCCTATGGCTCGGTTTGATGCGTCGCACTATGGCGCCTCTGCCCGAAAAGCCTGGAAAAAATAAAAAATTTCATGAAAGCGTTCGATAAACCTAATACATGTGTTTAATCAAGAACTTTCCAGGGATAACGAGTATAGAACTCTTATTAAACAGAAAATGATATTTTAGAAGGTAGGGCCACTCAAAATTGATTAATTTTTAACACTTAGAAAAATTTGTGTTTTTTGTTCTTTTTTGCTATATTAAAAATTGTTTTGTCTCTAAATAAAACGGCGTGCTACTGTTTTCTTGTATTATAGCGAAATCATATTTAATTCTAGGTTGCAGCAAAACATAAAATGTGTTGTTTTTTTATAAAAGTTGTCAGATCTACCTGTTTTTCGAAAAGCCTATTTTTAGGACCTTTTTCTAGCTTTGATGGAAAATAAAAAAAGGGACAAAAAAGGTCTCCGTGAAATTTACAGTAGGTATTTGTTAAATATTCAGTTACCTGAATTCATAAGGTCTACATGTGTCCAACTGCGATTTCACTTTATACATCAAATAACGTGAAGCAATCTTGGGTATAAATGCGCGCCTGAGCAGGTATAGGTAAGAAGGAGGCGAATTTAGTACGGATACTTTTGTTGTTGAAATTTGTTAATGAAACCAAATTTTTCGGTTATAAGCTGCATAATATACCTGGAATTCATTTCCATAATTTGAGTATATAAAACAATGTTTAATACAACGCCCAAAATCAGTCGTTTTTTGGAGTCTATAGAATAAAGTATTTTGTTTATCTAAATAAACATAAATATAGCTCACATATTTATTTAGTAAGATATACTCGATGGCAAATTTTAATATGTCTCTAGAAAACTCCAAACTATTGGAGGAGTTCAAAGCTTCAAAGACAAAAGCGGAGTTCGTTGGGGCTATTATGACAGAATTACCAAATGAAGCATGCAACAAAGAAGACGAAGACTTGAAAGAAAAAATTGGCTTCTTCTACATTCCATAATATACCTGGAATTCATTTCCATAATTTTAGTATATAAAACAATGTTTAATACAACGCCCAAAATCAGTCGTTTTTTGGAGTCTATAGAATAAAGTATTCTGTTTATTTAAATAAACATAAATATAGCTCACATATTTTTTAGTAAGATATACTCGATGGCAAATTTTAATATGTCTCTAGAAAACTCCAAACTATTTGAGGAGTTCAAAGCTTCAAAGACAAAAGCGGAGTTCGTTGGGGCCATTATGACAGAATTACAAAATGAAGAATGCAACAAAGAAGACAAAGACTTGAAAGAAAAAATTGGCTTCCACTACATTCCAATACAAGGAAAATGGCAAGCAGCCGGTCGTTCTACTTCAAGGTTTATAAGTAGGCATTAAAGCTGGCTATCTGGTAAACGTTTTTTGGATGAAGAAATGCCTAGCACATCAACCAATCGAACTAGAGGAAGACAAACAAATCCCATAGAAGAATGTTCGACCTAAACAAGGAAAAGGAAGCTGTCAGATTATACTAGAACTATTGCTATCTCACTAACCTTTCAAAAGCATTGGCTATTAAATATAAAAAGGACGAAGAAAACACCAAGTCTCATATCATAGGAGCAGTTGCGTTAGCAAGTCCAGTGCGACTGAGAAGGATCAAAAGCAGCATTTCCACACCCCCAAATGCGCTACCTAGGAGATACACTCCTGAAGAGTCTTTGGCGCTGTTTATAGATCTCGGGTTATCGAAGGCTAAATATAATATATTGCGTGAGTCATTATTGCAACATAATGCCGATCTTTTTCCTGAATACAAACAAATCACTCAAGCCAAGAAAGAAGCAGTTTCTCCAAGAGCCAAAATAACTGAAGTATCAGCTGAAGCTGAGCTCCAAAACTTAATGGATCATACGTCTATGCGACTCTTGAAAAGTTGAAATCACTGCTAAAAAGCTTAACATTGATAAATAAATGGGGCTGTGATGCATCATCAGGACAAAGCGCATATAAACAAAGAATAAATGTAGACGATGGAACAATTACAGATGGTAATATGTTTATGGCTTCTATTGTTCCCATTTGTTTAAAAGATGAAGCTTCAAAATATTGGAAAAATCCACGGCCGTCATCAGATAAATTTCGCCGGCCGATTTTATTTAAATATGATAAGGAGTCTTCGCAACTCATAAAAGCACAGTGAGTGATATAAAAAATCAAATCGCAAAATTAGAACCAACAATAATTGAAATCGAAGGCGGGAATGTTTTTACCATAAAGCATGATTTTCTTCTAGCAATGGTCGATGGAAAAGTTTTAAACTTACTAACAAACACATCATTTACATTGAAATGTCCAATCTGTAAGAAGAGTCAAAAAGACTTTGAAAATCTTGACGATTCAATTATTGACGAACTAAATTATGAGTATGGAATATCTCCTTTGCATGCGAGGATAAGGTGCATGGAATTCGTTTTGAAACTGGCTTATACACTACCAAAACAAGGAGAAGTTTCGACGACAATGCAACATCTAAGGAAAAACAAAACATTAGAAAAAAAAAAAAATAATAATAATTCAAGATGCATTCTATAAAGAGTTTGGCCTGAGAGTTGACTGCCCAAAGTATGGATACGGCAACACAAATGATGGAAACTCCTCCAGAAGATTTTTTGGACATAATGAAATGACTGCTCGCATTACTGAAGTCGATAGAGATATTGTCAAACGATTGGGAGTAATTTTAAATATTTTAAATTGCCATGAAAAAGTTAATGGACCTAAATTTGGAGAATATGCATCGAAAACTGCAGAGCTGTTGCTTCAAAGGTATCATGATAGCTCACACCAATGGTAAATAAAATTTTGGCCAATGGAAAAGATTTAATAGAATACCAGTGCTTACCATTAGGAGAATAGTCTGAAGAAGCTCAGGAATCTAAAAACAAGGACTACGAGAGATATAGAAGTACTAACGCTTGCAAAATTTCACGAGTAAGACAAAACGAGGACCTTTTCAACATGTTGGCCATCTCTTCTGATCCAGTCATATCATCCATGAGGCATGTAAGATCACAAAAAGATCTTACAGACACCTATAACTCAGAAATGGTTTCCTTGTTAGATATATTTTCAAGTGACGAAGACTACGTTCAAATTAAATAAATGATCCACCTTTTTCTATCACAACAAAAAAATTATTTAGTACTAAGTTTTGTTATTTTATTGAAAAAAAAAAAAAGAAATCAATAAATACAAGTTTATTATTTATTATAAATAATACAGTTATTTCATTTAGTAATTATAATCATACAATTTTCGTTTTTACAAATTTTTAAAATATATCAAATTTTAAGACGAGTTTTGGAGCACCCTTTATGTATATTTTTTTTATTTTTATTTATAAAGAGTAATAAATTTTTGCAGAAATCAATAAAATTAGTAAAGCTGTAAGGTAAAATAAATACAATAATATTGAACAACTTTTAATAATTTTTCTTAGTTAAGTATTAATAAAATATTTGGTTTTTGAATTTTTCAAAAATATGTAAGTAAATTTATACAACGAATTTTCAAGCAATGTTTATATACTTATCCCCTAGCGTATACATTTCACTTTTATAAGATTTTAACATCTTAAAAGAAGTAATGCGTCCATCAAGTTTGGTGGAGATTGATAACCTTGCTACTAAGGCAAAACTTTTAATCATAAGTGGGTAGAGCCACACTCCTTCATACAAATCATAAGTTTATCTGACTTCATGTTCAATACATCCTTAAAAAAAATTTCAAAGTTTGTCCTTCAGTTTTTAACAAAATTTGTTTTTTTTTCTACAATTTTTCAATTTTGACGAATTATTGTGAAGCACCCTGTATTTTAAACTGTCCAAAGTCTAAATAATTAGCTTTCAGATGCAGTATAAATCTTTAAAATATCTTCATTAGTTTAAAAGTTATGATTTTTGCAAAGAAAAAACGGCGCCATAGTGCGTCGGTTGTCAAGTGAAATTCTTTTTCGAAGTCGTGGTATTGTAACATGACGTCAGAGGATGCTAGTGAATTTTTTAATTTATTAAACGCTTCCATTGCGTTATTGTCGAGAGAAATTTTTATTTTAGCTGAAATATTTTTGGACATACGTCCCTCCTCGCCTCTCAAAAGTACCGTTAGGGGCTTGGCGAGTTTTGCATAGTCTTTGATGAAAAGTCGTTAATAACCGGAAAGTCCTAGAAAGAATCGAAGTTCTTTTACAGTTTGAGGCGGTGGAATGTCTAACATTGCTTTCACTTTTGCTGGATTTGTTTTTATGCCATTTTTGGAAAAAACAAACTCAACCTCTTCTTTGAGAAATTCACATTTATCAAGTTGAATTTTCATATTAGCATCTTGTAAGGTCCTGAAAATTATTTCCACGTTTTTCAAGTGAGAGTCTTCGTCTTTTCCGAAAATTATGGTATCGTCTATGTAGACGAAGCATACATAGTCTCTAAGAATATCATCTAATGCTCGTTGGAATATGGAAGGCGCATTTTTAAGGCCGAAAGGTAGTCTGGTAAATTCGTATTTACCATTATTGACTGAAAAGGCTGTTTTTGCGATATCGGATTCAACTAAAGGGATCTGATGAAAGCCACTTTTCAAGTCGAGAACTGTAAAGAATTTGTTCTTTCCGAGTTGTGAAAGTACTTCGTTGGTGTCTGGGATTGGGTAGCGGTCGGGTATTGTGATTGAATTTAATTTGCGGTAGTTTATTACCATCCTGTATTTTTTGTGCCAGATGCACCAGCTTTTTTTGGCACGATCCAGATGGGAGAATTGTATGGGGATCGGGAAGGTCTAATTATTCCGTCCTCAAGTAATTTTGATATTTGCTTTTCTACCTCGTCCTTAAGGGACATTGGGTATTGGTAGTATCTGGAATATACCGGATCTTGGTTTGTAGTTCTACTTAGGCTTTTACCGCGTTGGTGTAAGTTAATTTTTCATCAGGATCAGAAAAAAGTTGTGGGTATGAATAGCAAAAATGTCGGAGCTTTCCCGTTTGCTCATCCGTAAGATGGTCCGTTCTTATTTCGATATTGTTTACTGATTTTAATTTTTGTTATTTAATGGCTATTTCCCTATTGTTTTTTATTGGCATATGATTTTTTGAAGTAAAAATTACGGCTTCTAATTGTTTTAGGCTGTCGTTGCCGAGAATACTGTGGACGGATTTAAATGTGGGTAATATAAAAAATTTAAGATTTTCGTCTTTTAATCCGAAAAGGTTAATAAAGGTATGGTGGGTTATCTTAACGTTTCCTCCCACTGAGGTTGCATAAAAAATTTCCTCGTTGGGAATACGTTTTTTCACGAGATTTGGTTGAATATAATTTTTATTTGAACCCGTGTCAATTAAGAAATTTAGAACTTTCCCGCTATTGTCCTTGCATTAGAAATATGGTAGCGTGGAATTCGTTAGCCTAAAAAATGAATGTCGGAGAATTCGTATGAGTTTTCTTCAGGGAGGCTGACAGGGGTGTTGTTAGCGTGTGCAGTATATTCGTTGTAATAATCCTGCAATGTCTGTTCATCTGGTTAGTCAGGTTGCTGTCCTAAGTACGTTTCTGTTGTTTCTATGTTATTTACCCTATTTTGTTTATTCTTTGGGAATTGTTGGTATTGGGGGAATTGTTAGTATTGAGGAAATTGTTGGTATTGGGGGAATTGTTAATATTGAGGAAATTGTTGGTGTTGGGGAAATTGTTGGTATTGGGATTGTTGGGAAGAACGGGTAAATGTAGGGAATGCTTGAGGTAGATGGGCAAGGTGCGGGAAGAATGGCTGATTAGGGTTCTTTCTTGGTGCAAGTGCGGGCCGTTGCTGATATTATTATTATTATTATTATTATTATTATTATTATTATTAAGACACAAGTAAGACAGAGTCTTTTAACGTGCCACATTGCATTTGATACAATACTTTCTTAAGATTAAGGATTAGGGATAAATGACTTAAATATACAAGTTATTTGAACTTTACAATAAATTTCAAGATACATAGATCAATAGGCAAATAAACATAAAAGGAATAAAGGAGAACATAGAAAAGAAGGAAAGAAAGAAAGGGTGTATTCAACATTTTTAGGTATACATGCAGAACTTCAGTGACATCATATTTTGAGTTTTGAATAATAATGGTATAAAAGTAGCATTCGATAGTATCTGATAATCACAATTGTGAAACACCCTGTTCAATTTAAGATTGGGATTGAATAGCCAGTTTGAATTGCCGTGGATTTGCTACCATTTTTAATTTGTTATGCAGTGAGTTCCACAACTGAATGGCTCTAACGAAAAACATTCTTGAGGTAGCTGAATATTTAAACTGTGATACTATAAGATTCCATGTTCCAGTTGAGTGTGCAAAAGTTAATTTTGAGAAGATATGGCATCTCGAAAATCGGTGGTGGTAATGTGGGCCGTTTAGGCAAGCCGTACTCTTGGCTGTTGGCATGTGCTGGTCTGAAATTTTGATTCTCTAACTTGATGCATAAATGCAATGTCTCAGGCAGATCAGCCGGCTATTTCATGCCGAGAAGTCTCGATAGATCGCCTGATAGTCCTCTGACAAATGTATCTTGCTCCTTGTCACGGTATGTGTGTGTGAGGACACGAATGTACTCTTCGCTGATTTCCATGCAGGATATTTTATTTAATATTAGTGAGAGGTGTGAGGAGGTTTCATATTCAAATGTGCTAAGATCTCTCTTGTCAGCGTAATGAATGGTACGACATCGGGAAATAGCCATCCAGTTAATGGAGGTATTGTAGGACTCTAGTGCCGCGTCAGCACTGTCTACGATTTTATTACGAATTACATTAAGGATGCCGAAATATTTCGGCGAGCGTGCGCATGGTCAATAAATCCTTAATATTCGTTCAACATTTTTCTTCCAGCTGCTGAACTCAGCTGGGTTTCCACCAAACTTTCGCAAGCATCTAACCACGTCAGGTACCTTGTACATGTCGGCCAGGTTATTCCTAAATCGATCATTTGATCGACATAGGTTGCTGAGTTGGGTGCAGAGCATCCCTAATCATTCTATTTTCGTCCGTAGTTAAAATCTCCTTCACTAAATCCTTTATAAGCTTTTTGAATTCAGGAGTGGGGTTAGCCACTTGTTGGATAGGGTCGCCAGGGGTTGTGGTGGCGATGGTGCTCCTGCAGTGGGTGCATTAATGTTCCCTAGCATAGGGGGTCTTATCAAATTATTATGAACCATTTTAATTTATTTTTAGTTTATAATTTTTCGCTAACTATGTGATGTTTTTGTGGATTTAATTTAACAATCTCTGGAAGGTCCCTTTTTGGTGAATGGCAGAGCTGTTTTATTATTATCCTAAAGTTTATTTTTATACTCAGTTGAGCAGAGCACACAGAGTATATTAACTTTGATTGGATAACGGTTGGTTGTACAGGTATAAAGGAATCGAGATAGATATAGACTTCCATATATCAAAATCATCAGGGTCGAAAAAAAAATTTGATTGAGCCATGTCCATCCGTCCGTCCGTCCGGCTGTCCGTTCGTTAACACGATAACTTGAGTAAATTTTGAGGTATCTTGATGAAAGTTGGTGTGTAGGTTCCTATTTAAAATGAACAATATCGGACTATAACCACGCCCACTTTTTCGATATCGAAAATTTCGAAAAACCGAAAAAGTGCGATAATTCATTACCAAAGACGGATAAAGCGATGAAACTTGGTAGGTGAGTTGAACTTATGACTCTGAATAGAAAATTAGTAAAATTTTGGACAATGGGCGTGCCACCGCCCACTTTTAAAAGAAGGTAATTTAAAAATTTTGGAAGCTGTAATTTGGCAGTCATTGAAGATATCATGATGTAATTTGGCAGGAACGTTACGCCTATCACTATAGGTATGCTTAATAAAAATTAGCAAAATCGGAGAACGATCACGCCCACTTTTACAAAAAAAATTTTTTAAGTCAAATTTTAACAAAAAATTTAATATCTTTACAGTATATAAGTAAATTATGTCAACATTCAACTCCAGTAATGATATCGTGCAACAAAATGCAAAAATAAAAGAAATTTTCAAAATGAGTGTGGCTGCGCCCTTTTTCATTTAATTTGTCTAGGAGACTTTTAATGCCATAAATCGAACAAAAATTTATAGGGGCTTAAATTTGGTAGGGGCTTAGATTTGACACCCATATCGTACACATTCTGGGACGATAACTTATTTCTGTGAAAAAGAGCGAAATCGGTTGAAGCTACGCCCAGTTTTTATACACATTCGACCGTCTGTCCTTCCGCTCGGCCGTTAACACGATAACTTGAGCAAAAATCGATATATCTTGACAAAACTCAGTTCACGTACTTATCTGAACTCACTTTGTATTGGTATAAAAAAAAGGCCGAAATCCGACTATGACCACGCCCACTTTTTCGATATCAAAAATTACCAAAAACGATAAAAATGCCATAATTCTATACCAAATACGAGAAAAGGGATGAAACATGGTATTTGGATTGGTTTATTGACGAAAAATATAACTTTAGAAAAAAAACTTTGTAAGATGGGTGTGACACCTACCATATTAAGTAGAATGAAATGAAAAAGTTCTGTAGGGCGAAACAAAAAACCCTTGAAATCTTGGCAGGAATACGTTTCGTGGTATTATATATATAAATAAATTAGCGGTAACCAACAGATGATGTTCTGGGCCACCCTGGTCCACATTTTGGTCGATATCTGGAAAACGCCTTCACATATACAACTACCACCCATTCCCTTTTAAAAGCGTCATTAATACCTTTAATTTGACACCCATATCGTACACAACTACCACCACTCCCTTTTAAAACCCTCACTAATACCTTTAATTTGATAACAATATCGTACAAACACATTTTAGAGTCACCCATGGTCCACCTTTATGGCGATGTCTCGAAAAGGCGTCCACCTATAGAACTAATCCCCACGCCCTTTTGAAATACTCATTAACACCTTTCGTTTGATACTCATATTGTACAAACGCATTCTACAGTCACCCCTGGTCCACCTTTATGGCGATATCTCGTAAAGGCGTCCACCTATAGAAATAAGCCACACGCCCTTTTGAAATACTCATTAACACCTTTCGTTTGATACTCATATTGTACAAACGCATTCTACAGTCACCCTGGTCCACCTTTATGGCGATATCTCGAAAAGGCGTCCACCTATAGAACTAAGGCCCACTCCCTTTTAAAATGCTCATTAACCCCTTTCATTTGATACCCATATCGTACAAACAAATTCTAGAGTCACCCCTGGTCCACCTTTATTCCGAATTCACGAAAAGGCGACCACCTATACAACTACCACCACTCCCTTTTAAAACCCTCATTAATACCTTTAATTTGATACCCATATCGTAAAAACACATTCTAGAGTCACCCATGGTCCACCTTTATGGCGATGTCTCGAAAAGGCGTCCACCTATAGAACTAATCCCCACGCCCTTTTGAAATACTCATTAACACCTTTCGTTTGATACTCATATTGTACAAACGCATTCTACAGTCACCCCTGGTCCACCTTTATGGCGATATCTCGAAAAGGCATCCACCTATAAAACTAAGGCCCACGCCCTTTTGAAATACTCATTAACACCTTTCGTTTGATACTCATATTGTACAAACGCATTCTACAGTCACCCCTGGTCCACCTTTATGGCGATATCTCGAAAAGGCGTCCACCTATACAACTAAAGCCCACTCCCTTTTAAAATGCTCATTGACCCCTTTCATTTGATACCCATATCGCAAAAACACATTCTAGAGTCACCCATGGTCCACCTTTATGGCGATATCTCGAAAAGGCGTCCACCCCACTAAGCCTCACGCCCTTTTCAAATACTCATTAACACCTTTCGTTTGATACTCTATTGTACAAACGCATTCTACAGTCACGCCTGGTCCACCTTTATGGCGATATCTCGAAATGGCGTTCACATATGGAACCAAGGATCACTCCCTTTTAAAACCCTCATTAACGCCTTTCATTTGATATCCATATCGTACAAACAAAATCTAGAGTCACCCCAGGTCCACCTTTGCGCCGATATCTCGAAAAGGCGACCACCTATACAACTACCACCATTCCCTTTTAAGACCCTCATTAATACCTTTAATTTGATACCCATATCGTACAAACACATTCTAGAGTCACCCCTGGTCCACCTTTATGGCGATAACTCGAAAAGGCATCCACCTATAGAACTAGGCCCCACACCCTTTTAAAATACTCATTAATACCTTTCGTTTGATACCCATATTGTACAAACACATTCTAGAGTCACCCTTGGTCCACCTTTATGGCGATATCTCGAAAAGGCGTCCACCTATAGAACTAAGGCCCACTCCCTTTTAAAATACTCATTAACACCTTTCGTTTGAATCCAATATTGTACAAACGCATTCTAGAGTCACCCGTAGTCCACCTTTATGCCGATATCTTGAAAAGGCGACCACCTATACAACTACCACCACTCCCTTTTAAAACCCTCATTAATACCTTTAATTTGATATCTATATCGTAAAAAAACGGGCGGCCATCGTGGTGTGATGGGTAGCGTGCTCCGCCTATCACACCGTATGCCCTGGGTTCAACTCCCGGGCAAAGCAACATCAAAATTTTAGAAATAAGATTTTTCAATTAGAAGAAAATTTTTCTAAGCGGGGTCGCCCCTCGGCAGTGTTTGGCAAGTACTCCGGGTGTATTTCTGCCATGAAAAGCTCTCAGTGAAAACTCATCTGCTTTGCAGATGCCGTTCGGAGTCGGCATAAAACATGTAGGTCCCGTCCGGCCAATTTGTAGGGAAAATCAAGAGGAGCACGACGCAAATTGGAAGAGAAGCTCGGCCTTAGATCTCTTCGGAGGTTATCGCGCCTTACATTTATTTTTTTTATACATCGTAAAAACACATTCTAGAGTCACCCATGGTCCACCTTTATGGCGATGTCTCGAAAAGGCGTCCACCTATAGAACTAAGCCCCACGCCCTTTTGAAATACTCATTAACACCTTTCGTTTGATACTCATATTGTACAAACGCATTCTACAGTCACCCCTGGTCCACCTTTATGGAGAAATCTCGAAACTGCGTCCACCTATGGAACTAAGGATCACTCCCTTTTAAAACACTCATTAACACCTTTCGTTTGATACACATATTGTACAAACGCATTCTAGAGTCACCCATGGCCCACCTTTATGCCGATATCACGAAAAGGCGACCACCTATACTACCACCACTCCCTTTTAAAACCCTCATTAATACCTTTAATTTGATACCCATTCTAAAGTCACCCCTGATCCACCTTTATGGCGATATCTCGAAAAGGCGTCCACAATTACCAGGTAAACGCATCAGAGTTGCATTTTACATGTTTTTTCATTCAACGGTGGTCATAAAATGTCAAACTTTGTTTATGTTTACATTTTTTGTTTATATACGTTTGATGTGAAAATTTCTTACTACGCAGTGGTTTTTCAATGTTTTGCAAATCTTTGTAAGAAAAGAAAAAAGAATTTACTTTTGTTTTGTGTATATTTAAATATGGGAAAGTGTTGTTTGTGCAATATTAGAAAGGAGAAAGCGGGTGTGAAGCCTTTCACAGTCCCGCAAGATCCAAGGAAGAGGCAAAATTGGGAAAAAGCTTGTGGCGTTAAGTTTCCGCAAAATGGCTTCAGTGGCTCGCTCCATTTTCAAGCCTCTGACCTTATTGTGTGAGCGAAGAGAGTAAATTTGATGCCCAACTCCACTCCGTCGCTATATTTACCGGCTTTTATGTAAGTATTCACTTTCCCGATTGGTGTAAGATATAAAATGAAATATAATTTTATTTATGGTAGTAGTGCAGTTTAGGGTACCCACCCTAAAGTTGGGCCAAGATTTTCGAGTGAAGTATAAAAAGACGCGTATTAATCTCGGGAACAATAATCCGAAGGCAGAAAAATTTTATCTCTGTCCGGAGATATTTGCAGTTGAAGTTGGCGATTTTAATGTGGTTGTTGTTGTGTTTATACCCACAAAAAAATTGTATATCACCGTGGCGGTAGCCACGGTTATACCACACACGCGGACTTGGCATGGCGTAGCCCAGGGTTATTTTTTTTAAGCGTGGCCGAAGGCCGCCAACGCAGAAAGGTGTTCTGCGCAAAAATACTATGGATCCCACCCCCGGCTTCGGAGGGACCCGGGGCCTTTTTTCGGTTTTTCGTTAATATCTTTTGAACGGGTAAAAAAAGTTAACTTCCGCTTTCGGATTCTTGATCTAGACGTGAATATGCGTCTTCTGATACCTCACTCGAAAATTTTGGCCCACATTTCGGTGGGTACCGTAAACTGCACTATTACCTTATTTATGACTTAGGAGTACTAATCAAGAGTTGGTTAAAAATGAAAGTTGTCTCGTCGTCCACAACCGTAATTCCTACGGTGATCTACCAAAATTTCGGACAATACTTTCGCCGCTACAAAGTGAACCTTTCATCTCTAACATGAAAGAAAAGTAAGTTAATACATGCAAGTTATTTGATAAAGTCCCTTCTACATGTTTGGTTTTTTTTTTGTTTAAGTGACACCTTTGGAGCGAAAAGCCTATACTTGGTACGGAAAACTGCAGCACACAAACGGATATACATAATGTTCAACAAATAATCTGTGAAACCCAGACGCAGTAAGTTCCCGTAGTTTATTCACTTTGCATTTTAGTCTTTCTAATACCTCATCTAAATTTAAATTATTTAGTGAAATATTACTCCAGTGCGCAATGAAGTCAGAAATTACCCGCTTGAGGGTGGAAAATCTTAAGCTACGTGAAGACAATGAAGAATTGAAAAGAAAAATTGCCAACACCGCCATCGTAATGTCTGCCGTGGAGTCTGTTTTTACAGAAGGACAGATGCAGAAGATGTTGCTACGTGGAAAGTGTTTTTCGTTACCTTGTATTGTATATATACTAATTCGCATGCGTAGAACTTATGAGTAAAATACCATAACTTTTATTTTTGCATAGAACTTGGGATTGGGCTTAAAACCATTTATGTATTCAACATTACAAAATAAAACAAAATAGTTCCCAGCCAGTATTTTTTGAAATTTTTGATCAATATATATATATATTTATATTTAAATATCATACCCCAAGATGATTAAAAACGTTCAAATTTAAAAGCATTTTCTGTTCGAAAATTAACCTATCGTCGAGAGAAAAATGTACCATAAATGTGATTATTCTTGAATAATCATTTATGATCCTATTTTGAAACGCTTTTTATTCATATTTGATATCATTGTAAAATTGAGCTTTAATAGTTTTAGAGTAATATTTGACTGCTTTTCACAATCATTTTCTGATCATATTCGTGAATATATTTCAATCGTTTTGGTTGAGATTTTTGAATCATTTTTGAATGCCATTATAATGCATTTATTCTTCATATCTCATTCAAAATACTACATAATAATCTTATTTCATCAGGGAAGAAAGCATTCGAAAGTGAGCTATTCGAACCACAGCTAACTCGCAAACAAACTTGACCGATATACACCTGCGACTACAACATCCAACATCAGCATTATCGTCTGCATCTTAAAATACGGATACGATACGGGATGTTGACGCCGTATACAGGTATGTCAAGATAGTTTCATTTACCTGGGGTTCAAATAGCTCACAACCTATGTATTGTCCAATCATTAATTATTTTCTGGGAAGCTGAAGGAGAGAAATTGTTGGGGAAATCTTCGTTTACGAGCAGCATTACATTATTTTTGTCTTGAAGAATATCTTTTTTTTATATATTTTTTTTAGCTTCATGAAAAAATATGTGTATGCGAAAAAAAATAAGATTTTTAATGAAAAGCGGCCTGCTGTAGGTAGGGGACACGCTTACGCACACCGCTGTGCTTCTGATCAAAGACGCCCCCCCCCCCCCCCCCCCCCCGTTTTTAGTAACCATTTTTTTACTTCGGGCAGTTGTTGACGGCAAGTCCTCATCCGAAGATTTGGTCCTTCTCCCCGAGAAAGGAATTAAAGCGCATAGATACAGTCCACATCACAACTTAAGATCATAGCTGACCGCACCAAAATTTCAGAATTCCTCACATAAAAAGCTATCCGGAGTGTTTTTTGGCACAATCAACAGCGATACCAACGAAAAGTCTTTTATTTCATACCAACGTGCAAAACACTGAGCAAGCGACAGCCAGCTAAAGCCACTGCAACACATCAAGTCATCTTGCCACATCAGCACCATACAAATCACCAAAAAGTTCACAGTAAGTGCAATATTTCTTGCCACATTTTTTTTTGGTTAAAATAATAAATAAAAGTGCGAAAAATCGATCTAAAGTGCCATACGTGATTGTAATTAACCGCGAAAAGTGTGAAAAAACCGTGTAGTGCCAAAAAGAAAATAAGTGCAAACGCGGATCATTAACGTTGCTAAGAATCCTTGTGACTATCTGGCCTGTCCACCCACCAGCGGTAAGGCTCTCCGAATACAGCACAAGGAAGAGGTACACATAACCTCACTATAGATAGGAAAAAGATAGGGCAGTCAAACCTGAGGGAGAACGCGCGCGCGAACACAGTATCCGCCTGCCAGCTTGCGATACTGAGGTATTCAAGGGCGACTACCTATCTTGGCCAACGTTTCGTGACCTGTTCACGGCCATCTACAAAAACAATAGTCGCCTAAGCCCGGTAGAAAAGTTGTTCCACCTTAACCAAAAATCCGAACGTGAGGCAAAGGACATTGTCAAGAAATGTCCTTTGACAAATGAAGGCTTCGAAACAGCCTGGAAAAATCTATGTGAGAGATACGAGAATAAACGGATTCTCGTAAACTCACAACTACAAATTTTGTTTAATCTAAAAAAAAATAGATAGCGAGTGCGGTACCTCAATCAAAACCTTACAGCGCGACATAAATAATTGTTTATCATCCTTAAAAAACACATCAGATTGACGTTTCAAATTGGGATGCGATTATTACTTATTTATGTTCGACAAAATTACCTGAGAATACGTTGGCTCTATGGAAGCAGAGCATCGACCACAAAACGGACATATCCAAGTGGGAGGATATGGACAAATTCTTGTCAAATCGTTTTCAGACACTTGAAACCGTGTCTGGTTTTACAGGGAATGCAACTTCTAAAGTGCAAAAATCAAATGCGTCGCGCCAGTCGATAGAAACCCCTACAAAAAGACTTGGTGCTTTTCAAACAAAAGTAACCAAGCAAACAACAAAATCAATATGTAAAATGTGCAAATCTGCGGAGCACAGATTACGCAACTGTTCACGTTTTTGCGATTTAAACCCGGTAGAAAGGATTAAATTCGTCAAATCCACAAATGGCTGCCTGAATTGTTTATCCCCAGGACACACAGTGACGAGGTGCACCAGTTCATACAACTGTTCCAAATGCCACTCTCGTCACCACACGCTCCTGCATGCGGACACACTTCAGCAACCAGCGGTGCGCAAACCGTTCAAAGATGCGGATAATACCCCATCAACTTCGGTACAGGCACGGAAAAGACAGGAATCGGAAAACCACCTTCTTCTACGAACACAGAATGTCAAATCCTGCCATGCCAATTCTAGCACAGGTGTGCTATTAGGAACTGCTCGCGTACACATTCACCATAATGGTACCGATTTCTCCGCGCGGGCATTAATTGATTCTGGGTCTGAATGTTCCTTTATAACTGAAAGACTGAAACGCAGAATCAATTTGCCAGCGAGGAAAATGCGTGCCCATGTTTCAGGCATCACAAATGCGGTGTCAGCTCAGGTCAAAGAAGCATCCAACATCGAATTACTTTCACCAGTGGATCCCTGCTTCAGCCTGACTACACCCGTTCTAGTTCTAGCGAAACTCACTGGGAATCTTCCATCCTGCCATATCAGCGCAATGACTATGCAGGCATTCCCAGACTTGGTTTTGTAGACCTTATACTTGGCGGAGACATATATCCCCAAATCATATTAAGTGGCCTTAAGAAAAACATGCTTAACACACTTCTGGCCCAAGAGACAGTGTTCGGTTGGATACTAACCGGTCTTATCGAAGCACCGAATCCAAGGAAGAGCATCATGTCCTTCTACAACGAGGTTGCGTTAGACAATAAATTAAAAGCTTTCTGGGAGGTAGAAAATCTACCCAAAAATAAAATATTGAATGAAGAGGAAAGGTACTGCGAACAATTATTTAAGGAAACAACGAAACGGAATGAAGATGGAAGATACACCGTATCATTACCATTCAGGCAGGATTACCCTAATAACATTAATTTAGGACCGTCCCTGAAACGAGCATGCTCTCAATTCTTCCGGAATGAGGGTCGGCTAATAAAAAACCCAGTTTTAGGTAAAGAATATGTTCGAGTGTTGTCAGAATATGAAACGCTTGGACATATGAGAAAATTAAAAAAGAATATCCCATCCGACGATTCGGATCATTACTTCCTGCCCCTCCACGCCGTTATTAAAGCGGAAAGCACCACTACAAAGGTACGCGTAGTATTCAATGCCTCGAGCCCTACGGCCAACGGTATAGATATTCTACTCCAATGCCCAGTTCTACAAGCCGATCTACCCATCCTTATATTACGATGGAGACTATACCGTTTTGTCTTCAATAGCGACATCGAAAAGATGTATCGTCAAATTTGGGTGAACGAAAATCACACCAAATTTCAACGCATTGTATATCGCACTTCCTCGAATGACCCTATTAGTCTCTACGAATTAAAGACGGTTACCTTCGGAGTGAATTGCGCTCCATATCTCGCGATTAGAACGCTGCTACAAATAGCAGACGACGTCGCAAGTTCACACCCTACAGCGGCTAGCATACTGCGAGAATACATGTATGTATGTAGATGACGTGTTAGCGGGTGGACCATTAAAGCCAGAGATGAAATTCGTCAAGTCCTACACTCCGCGGGCTTTCCACTTCGCAAATGGACATCCAATTCAGTGGACATTCTAAGGGACATCCCCAAAGAAGACCTCCTCAGTGAAAACTTCCTGGCCTTCGAAGATACCAGTTCAGTTAAAGCATTAGGAATTCGATGGAACGCCATCTCCGATTTATTTTGTTTTAAAGCAGGGACGCTGGACAACCCGGAAAACATTACAAAGAGAGCGATACTATCAGCAATCGCCAAACTTTTCGATCCATTAGGGTGGCTGGCACCAATGGTCATTGTGGCAAAAATACTCATGCAGAGTATTTGGTTGGAAGGCACCGCTTGGGACGAACCAGTATCTACCAGTACGCTGGAACGATGGAAAACCTTCACCGACCAATACCATGAAATCGATAAAATCAGGATACCTAGATGGGTCAACTTTTCACCAGGTACCGACATCGAGATCCATGGATTTTGTGACGCATCCGAGAAGGCTTATGCAGCAGCCGTTTCATGCGCGTGAAAACGGATAATGACATCGGGAAAAACTTACTTCTAGCCAAAACCCGAGTAGCCCCAGTGAAAACTCTTTCTCTTCCACGATTGGAACTTTGCGGAGCCGTGATGTTAGCAGAAATCACCTAATCAATTTTCAGGAACCTCAAGTTGGGACCAGTGAAAGTGCACCTTTGGACGGATTTAACTATCATCCTCGCATGGATAAAGAAACCGCCGTGTTCCTGCTCCACTTTCGTCGCACATCGGATCACCAAGATCATCGACATGGTCGGAAATAAAGACTGGTTGCATGTAAACTCAGAATCTAACCCAGCATATTTAGGTAGCAGAGGATTACCTGCGTCTGAATTGGTCAACAACACGTTGTGGTGGCAGGGACCCTCATGGCTGCAAGAAGACACTTCCCAATGGCCAGCACAAAAAAGTGACTACATCACCTCCGTAGAGGAAAAGAGGGCGAATACCTGCGCAACAACAACAGTAAATACTACCGATGTTCTCCAACGCTTTTCAGACCTACCTAGGGCTTTACGGGTGCTCTCATACGTTATGAGGTTCTACCGAAGAACTCACCCCAAAACAAAAAAATCATTTCAGGTCGAGTCATCTTTAATCTCTCCTGATGAGATCAAATCAGTAACCCAACTCTTAATTAAAATATATCAGAAACAACATTATAGTTCCGAATATAATGATCTAAAGGCCGGAAAGCAAATTGCAGGGAAAAGTGCAATACTCTCACTTAATCCCTACCTAGACCAACAGGGCATCATTCGCGTAGGAGGGCAACTCGGGGCGTCAAAGGACTTAGCTTTTACTGAACGCCGCCCAATCCTCCTCCCATACAACTGCCGTTTATCCCGTCTGACAGTTTTAATTGTTTAATATTATTTTAAAATTGATGGCTGCATATGTTATTTATATCGTCCATTATATCTTTAAATTGTCTGTATAATTGTTTAATTTGTAGACTGATAAATAAAATTAAATAAATAAGATGTGCGACTTAAAATTTAAACTTTTTTCTACTTAATTTGCATAGACATATATTATGTGGGTATTAACAATAAAAATAATTCATATAATACAATAAGGCGGCTCATTGCTGATCTTCTACACCCATATCTGCATCCATTGTATTTGTTCTTCTAAACGCGTAATAGCTTCGTTATACGAAAAATTGTACTTATCCTTGAATATGTGAACCAGCCACTCAGGCATTAAGGAATTGGCAAATAGCGTACACTCAGAGAAAAAATCGTTCTAAAACGAACGAAACAAGTTCAAAATTAAGAACATTCGTTGACAAAAGTCTGTTAAGTACGTTTTTTCTTAACTCGTGACCGATGGGCTTGTTTTAAGAACGGTTTTTCCAAGCACACCGTTCGTACTTTATGACTAGTTTGGTATTGATGCGTGAACCTTCTGTGCTCATTTCAAGCACTACTTGGGCTTGATTTAAGATCTTTCGTTCTCACGCTTTGAGAACGATTTGTGATGGATTTAACATTCTCCGGTCTCAATTCAAGAACGGATTGTGCTTTATCTTTGGGAGGCGAGGGGTGTGGGGGGGGGGGGGGGGTAAACAATTTTACAACTAGTACCAATTTATTTATTTTTTTTTATTAATAATAATTTTTTTGTCATTAATAAAAATATTAATAACAAAAAAATATTATTAAAGTCCAAAAATTAAAAAAAAATGCATAATATGCACTTTTTATGGCCTTCTCTTATTGAGGAATTCTTGTTTTTATTGATGTAATCTGAATATATACTTAAAACATTTCATAACAAGTTTGAGAATTACCCGTGCATATGTGAATGGAAATGAAAGAAAAATATGAGTTAAAAAAATATAACATAAAAAAATCGTTTAAAAAAATTTCAGAGTTTGACGGTGTTCGAACTCGCGCCACACAATCGCAATCGCAACATCATAGCCGTTGGGCCACTACGAATGTTTGATAGCTTGCGCCAAATGTTGTATTTAACATTGTAGTGCGCACGAATTGTACCGTTTCTTTTTTCTTGGGCTTAATTTAAGAACAACGTTCTCATTAATAGAACATTTGTTCATATTTTAAGACCAGCCGTTCTCTTTTCAAGTAAATGGTGTCAGTTCAAGAACAAGGTTGTTGTTTTAAGAACAGGTCCTTCGTTTTTCAAGAACAAAAAAGTAAGTACATGAAAAGTTTGAATTGAGTCCGGTGGTGCTAGATTTTAGAACGGCGTTTTTCTCTGAGTGTAGAGTACTGTAAATATAAAAAAAAGGTTAAACGTTTTATGCAAGAAGTAAAGATGGCTCAAGCCAACACCGCCTAGGAGCTTAAGGAGTTATCTCCGTAAGCATTATGAGGTAATACGGCACCTGAGAGCTCAGCCGTATGAAGCAAAAAAAACACAAGCAGGTCCTCAGTGAACTTCAAAAACAGGCGTCGGACCTTTATGCCAGGAATTGCCCGGTGAATCCAGTAGTCAAAGAACAGTACCCAAAACTTGCGGAAGAGGTTCGCACACTCCCCAGGGAAACGCGAGTCGCTCTAGCTCAACTTCGTTCTGGATACTGTAACAGGCTAAACTCCTACCTATCCAAAATCAACCCCGTCATACAAAATGTATACCCTGCTTGCAATGTGTCCCCACATGACACCAACAATCTCTTCAATTGTAATATAGAACCTATGCCTCTAACACCTCTCTCACTATGGTCCACCCCTGTTGAAACAGCAACTTTCCTTGGACTCCCGTTAGAGGATATTGATGAAAATATGTGATCGGTCGCTCCTATTGGATGGGGCGAAGCACTGCTATAACAACAACAACAAGCTATCGAATATTCTAAATCATCTAAAGTAGTAGGCCTGTCCCTGAATGCCTCACAAATTGAAACTGGCGAGGGTGGTACCGCTACTAAAGCTTGGAAAACCAGCTAACATAGGAGTTTCATATCATCCGAACTCTCTCCTATCGTCAGTAGTAATTTCACCATAGCCTTGCGGCTTTCGAAAATTGCTTACCACCACTGCTCTGAATGACATCAACACACAAATAAATTGCGAAATGAACCAAGACCCCATTATCCCTAGAATATCATACTTCATCGAAACGACGACGCACGTTTTTGTTTTTAGTTTTTCTCCTTAAATTATATGTTTTTTTTGCTGATTTTTTGTATAGATAATATTAAAAAGCTAAACTGTTTTTGTCTTATTTCATATTACATTAAAAAGAATTTATTAATACAAATTTAAACATTTTCTTAAACAGGAGACATCCTTTGTACCCTTTTAAATATTACCGTAGTCGATTCGACGAAGTATGATGTTTACGTATTAAAAATAAGTATGATACCCTAGGGTTATAAAACAGTACTCGTAGCGCTAGACTTATCAAGACCTTTGACACGTCATCACAGAGCGTTGGCTCTAGACTTTGAAGTGTCTACTCAATCTAAAAGGTGGACTGCAAATTATATGTGTGGTCGGCGGGCATCGGTGCAGTTCAGGAACGTGACATCAAAACCTGGAAGAATTAAACCAAATCCTCGGCGGACTTGTTTACAACGTGTATGCGGCAAATTTCGGCAATATTGGACACCCATGTCGATGGCATTACGTTACCAACTGACCTACAAACAATAATACTGGGTGTGACGTTCGATCAGGACCTACATCCTTAACAAATTTTCAAGTACCTTGCCGGCAGCAAAAGTGTTTATCGCTACAACAACTAAAATCACCAACCATCTTTTCAATTACAATGTGGAACCAACGCCTCTTACACCCTTATCTCTTAGCAAATTTCCTCGAACTCCATGTTTCCCGTAAAAGGATATTGATGTGTGAGTGATTGCAACTTTTGGATTGGGCGAAGCACTGCTACAACCACAATAAAAGTTAGTGGTGTTATGGATACGGGAGTCCTTTTCGGATATGAATTCGCTAAGCTCAGGTACGAAACCGACTGCCTAGAGAACCCATTTTGCACCCCTCGAATTTTAGGGCTTGTGTGTTTTAGTTGCCTTTTACGACTGGAATGTTCTACCATGGGAATGTAGTGAGGCCCTTAGCCCGGTGGTGACCGGAAGGTTCGATCAGGGAAACTCAGAACGTTCGCATGAAATTCGGTGAACCGAAGTCATATCCGACAAAAGCCCTAAAATATTAAAAAAGTGAAATCTGGGTGGGTCTGCCTTTCTTATTTTAATATGATTGGTTTTATAAGGGATCAAAGGACAGATAATTTTTTCAAAAACATTAAACAGGATATACATATTTGGAAGAACCAAGGGTTCGAACTTCAAAAAATCCATTGCGCAGAAAAAGGTTAGTTTGTCGTATAATGAAATATAGAAATATTTTACATACCAATAGTGCCTTTGAGTTTTTACGTACACTTCACCAAGTTTGTGCATCATTTTAAATTGCTTTATATAGTATATAAGTTCAATAACAAAA
This sequence comes from Eurosta solidaginis, assembly GCF_040869045.1. Lineage (NCBI taxonomy): Eukaryota > Metazoa > Arthropoda > Insecta > Diptera > Tephritidae > Eurosta > Eurosta solidaginis. The sequence goes on along the minus strand of NC_090324.1, from coordinate 69,000,807 downwards.
TAATGACTAATGCCATTATAACCGGTAACTTTTGGCTTTGAGCGCAACTTATGGAAAACTTCATCCAGCTTATGCTTATATTAAGAAGGATATTTAAAATTTCATCAGCGGACATATTATCCAGTGATCTGTTATAAAGCGAAATTCTAATTTAATAATCATTGGCATAATATGATAAATAAGCAAATATATGTACTACTCACAATATTTCAAACTGATTTCAACCTTTTTTGGCACTTCTATTAAATCTTTGAATATAATCTCCATATTTACATTAAATCTCAATTTTGGCTTTCCGCTGCGTTAATTATCTGCAATTTCTTCGGGTGTTGAATAAACAATACGTCTACGACGCCTCTGCTGCTTTAGTTTCTTTCGCCTGCGAATATTTACTAGTTTTAGATGCCTTTTTCGACGATTTAACTAATTCTTCAGGTTTCTTCTTACCCAGCCATTTACTCATGGGTAATAGTGCAGTTTACGGTATCCACCGAAATTTGGGTTATCGCCACGGTGATGCACAATTTTTTTTGTGGGTACAAACACAACAACAACCACATTAAAATCGCCAAATTCAACTGCAAATATCTCTGGACAGAGATAAAATTTTTTTTTTCCGCCTTCGGATTATTGTTCTCGAGATTAATACGCGTCTTTTGATACCTCACTCGGTCCAAATTTAGGGTGGGTACCGTAAACTGCACTACTACCCAAATATCTCCGGACAGAGATAAAATTTTTCTTTTCCGCCTTCGGATTATTGTTCTCGAGATTAATACGCGTCTTTCGATACCGCACTCGAAAATCTTGGCCCAACTTTAGGGTGGGTACCGTAAACTGCACTACTACCTACTCATGGATTGCTTCTCTTGCTGACATGAGCGTTCACTTTTCCTTTCTTCATGCTTCCGTTTTATACTGAAGAGTTCGACGATGTGTGCACCGAACCGGTTATTTTGGGTGCCACAAGTTTAGCTGGCGTCGTCTCAAAAACAAAATAATCACTTTCAGAACGAAACGTTTCCGTACGAGATCTTTTGATCGCTTTTGGTTCTTGAAATTTTCACTCTCAGCGGCGGATACTTCATAACGTATTGGTTTTACAGGCGAACGGTACGAACGGCGTTGTTCTGGATTTCGCCTCGGATTTGGTTTCTGCTTCCTGTTTGTTCTTTTCTCCGCTGCATTTGTTAAATTTGAAAATTTTTTGCTTATTAAATCTATAATATCACTTTTTGTTGACAACAAAATACATGTCAGTTTTCTTCTTCCGTCACTTTTGACAGAAAAAATTGAAAGAACGATTGACAGTTTATGGTCAAGCGGCACCAACAAAATACACGGGAGGGTTGCATTTTCACTTATGCTTCTACCTGGTAATTGTACCATGGGTTGAACCATACAAATAGTTTATAAAGGTGTTTAAAGCACATATTATGGCTAAAAGTTCCTTTTCATTAGTTGCGTAATTTTCCTAGGTCCTTGTCAATGTTCTGGAAATGAACATTATGGGTTTACCACCTTGCTATAGGACTGCTCCTATGATGCGTCGCACAATGGCGCCTCTGCCCGAAAAGCCTGGAAAAAATCAAAAATTACATGAAAGCGTTCGATAAACCTAATACATGTGTTTAATAAAGAACTTTCCAGGGATTACGAGTATACAACTCTTATTAAACAGAAAATGATATTTTAGGAGGTAGGGCCACTCAAAATTGATTAATTTTTAACACTTAGAAAAATTTGTGTTTTTTGTTCTTTTTTGCTGTATTAAAAATTGTTTTGTCTCTAATTAAACGGCCTGCTACTGTTTTCTTGTATTATAGCGAAAGCACATTTAATTCTAGGTTGCAGCAAAACATAAAATTTGTGGTTTTTTTAAAAGTTGTCAGATCTACCTGTTTTTCGAAAAGCCTATTTTTAGGACCTTTTTCTAGCTTTGATGGAAAATAAAAAAAGGGACAAAAAAGGTCTCCGTGATTTTTACAGTAGGTATTTGCTAAATATTCAGTTACCTGTATTAATAAGGTCTACTTGTGTCCAACTGCGATTTCACTTTATACATCAAATAACGTGAAGCAATCTTGGGTACAAATGCGCGCCTGAGCAGGTATAGGTAAGAAGGAGGCGAATTTAGTACAGACACTTTTGTTGTTGGAATTTGTTAATGAAACCAAATTTTTCGGTTATAAGCTGCATAATATACCAGGAATTCATTTCCATAATTTGAGTATATAAAACAATGTTTAATACAACGCCCAAAATCAGTTGTTTTTTGGAGTCTTTAGAATAAAGTATTTTGTTTATTTAAATAAACATAAATATAGCTCACATATTTTTTTAGTAAGATATACTCGATTGCAAATTTTAATATGTCTCTAGAAAACTCCAAACTATTTGAGGAGTTCAAAGCTTCAAAGGCAAAAGCGGAGTTCGTTGGGGCTATTATGACAGAATTACCAAATGAAGCATGCAACAAAGAAGACGAAGACTTGAAAGAAAAAATTGGCTTCCTCTACATTCCATAATATACCTGGAATTCATTTCCATAATTTGAGTATATAAAACAATGTTTAATATAACGCCCAAAATCAGTCGTTTTTTGGAGTCTATAGAATAAAGTATTCTGTTTATTTAAATAAACATAAATATAGCTCACATATTTTTTAGTAAGATATACTCGATGGCAAATTTTAATATGTCTCTAGAAAACTCCAAACTACTTGAGGAGTTCAAAGCTTCAAAGACAAAAGCGGAGTTCGTTGGGGCTATTATGACAGAATTACAAAATGAAGCATGCAACAAAGAAGACGAAGACTTGAAAGAAAAAATTGGCTTCCACTACATTCCAATACAAGGAAAATGGCAAGCAGTCGGTCGTTCTACTTCAAGGTTTATAAGTAAGCATGAAAGCTGGCTATCTGGTAAACGTTTTTTGGATGAAGAAATGCCTAGCACATCAACCAATCGAACTAGAGGAAGACAAACAAATCCCATTGAAGAATGTTAGACCTACACAAGGAAAAGGAAGCTGTCAGATTATACTACAACTGTTGCCATCGCACTCACTTTTCAAAAGCATTGGCTATTAAATATAAAAAGGACGAAGAAAACACCAAGTCTTATATCATAGGAGCAGTTGCGTTAGCAAGTCCAGTGCGACTGAGAAGGATCAAAAACAGCATTTCCACACCCCCAAATGCGCTACCTAGGAGATACATTCCTGAAGAGTATTTGGCGCTGTTTATAGATCTCGGGTTATCAAAGGATAAATATAATATATTGCGTGAGTCATTATTGCAACATAATGCCGATCTTTTTCCTGAATACAAACAAATCACTCAAGCCAAGAAAGAAGCAGTTTCTCCAAGAGCCAAAATAACCGAAGTATCAGCTGAAGTTGAGCCCAAAACTTAATGGGTCATACGTCTATGCGCCTCTTGAAAAGTTAAAATCACTGCCAAAAAGCCTAACATTGATAAGTAAATGGGGCTGTGATGCATTATCAGGACAAAGCGCATATAAACAAAGAATAAATGTAGACGATGGGACAATTACAGATGGTAATATGTTTATGCCTTCTATTGTTCCCCTACGTTTAAAAGATGAAGCTTCAAAATATCGGAAAAATCCACGGCCGTCATCAGATAAATTTTGCCGGCCGATTTTATTTAAATATGATAAGAAGTCTTCGGAACTCATAAAAGCTACAGTGAGTGATATAAAAAATCAAATCGCAAAATTAAAACCAACAATAATTGAAATCGAAGGCGGGAATGTTTTTACCATAAAGCATGATTTTCTTCTAGCAATGGTCGATGAAAAAGTTTTAAACTTACTAACAAACACATCATTTACAGTGAAATGTCCAATCTGTAAGAAGAGTCAAAAATACTTTGAAAATCTTGATGCTTCAATTATTGATGAACTAAATTATGAGTATGGAATATCTCCTTTGCATGCGAGGATAAGGTGCATGGAATTCGTTTTGAAACTGGCTTATACACTACCAAAACAAGGAGACGACAATGCAACATCTAAGGAAAAACAAAACATTAGAAAAAAAATAATAATAATTCAAGATGCATTCTATAAAGAGTTTGGCCTGAGAGTTGACTGCCCAAAGTATGGATACGGCAACACATATGATGGAAACTCCTCCAGAAGATTTTTTGGACATAACGAAATGACTGCTCGCATTACTGAAGTCGATAGAGATATTGTCAAACGATTGGGAGTAATTTTAAACATTTTAAATTGCCATGAAAAAGTTAATGGACCTAAATTTGGAGAATATGCATCGAAAACTGCAGAGCTGCTGCTTCAAAGATATCATGAGAGTTCACACCAACGGTAAATAAAATTTTGGCCAATGGAAAAGATTTAATAGAATACCAGTGCTTACCATTAGGAGAATAGTATGAAGAAGCTCAGGAATCTAAAAACAAGGACTACGAGAGATATAGAAGTACTAACGCTTGCAAAATTTCACGAGTAAGACAAAACGAGGACCTTTTCAACATGTTGGCCATCTCTTCTGATCCAGTCATATCATCCATGAGGCATGTAAGATCGCAAAAAGATCTTACAGACACCTATAACTCAGAAATGGTTTCCTTGTTAGATATATTTTCCAGTGACGAAGACTACGTTAAAATTAAATAAATGATCCACCTTTTTCTATCACAACAAAAAAATTATTTAGTACTAAGTTTTGTTATTTTATTGAAAAAAAAAAGAAATCAATAAATACAAGTTTATTATTTATTATAAATAATACAGTTATTTCATTTAGTAATTATAATCATACAATTTTCGTTTTTACATCTTTTTAAAATATATCAAATTTTAAGACGAGTTTTGGAGCACCCTTTATGTATATTTATTTTAAGAAATAGTAATAAAGAGTAATACATTTTTGCAGAAATCAATAAAATTAGTAAAGCTGTAAGGTAAAATAAATACAATAATATTGAACAACTTTTAATAATTTTTCTTAGTTAAGTATTAATAAAATATTTGGTTTTTGAATTTTTCAAAAATATGTAAGTAAATTTATACAACGAATTTTCAAGCAATCTTTATATACTTATCCCCTAGCGTATACATTTCACTTTTATAAGATTTTAACATCTTAAAAGAAGTAACGCGTCCATCAAGTTTGGTGGAGATTGATAACCTTGCTACTAAGGCAAAACTTTTAATCATAAGTGGGTAGAGCCACACTCCTTCATACAAATCATAAGTTTATCTGACTTCATGTTCAATACATCCTTAAAAAAAAATTTCAAAGTTTGTCCTTCAGTTTTTAACAAAATTTGTTTTTTTTTCTACAATTTTTCAATTTTGACGACTGTCCAAAGTCGAAATAATTAGCTTTCAGATGCAGTATATATCTTTAACATATCTTCATTAGTTTAAAAGTTATGATTTTTGCAAAGAAAAAACGGCGCCATAGTGCGTCGGTTGTCAAGTGAAATTCTTTTTCGAAGTCCTGGTATTGTAACATGACGTCAGAGGATGCTAGTGAATTTTTTAATTTATTAAACGTTTCCATTGCGTTATTGTCGAGAGAAATTTTTATTTTAGCTGAAATATTTTTGGACATACGTCCCTCCTCGCCTCTCAAAAGTACCGTTAGGGGCTTGGCGAGTTTTACATAGTCTTTGATGAAAAGTCGTTAATAACAGGAAAGTCCTAGAAAGAATCGAAGTTCTTTTACAGTTTGAGGCGGTGGAATGTCTAACATTGCTTTCACTTTTGCTGGATTTGTTTTTATGCCATTTTTGGAGAAAACAAATCCCAAAAACTCAACCTCTTCTTTGAGAAATTCACATTTATCAAGTTGAATTTTCATATTAGCATCTTGTAAGGTCCTGAAAATAATTTCCACGTTTTTCAAGTGAGAGTCTTCGTCTTTTCCGAAAATTATGGTATCGTCTATGTAGACGAAGCATACATAGTCTCTAAGAATATCATCTAATGCTCGTTGGAATATGGAAGGCGCATTTTTAAGGCCGAAAGGTAGTCTGGTAAATTCGTATTTACCATTATTGACTGAAAAAGCTGTTTTTGCGATATCGGATTCAACTAAAGGGATCTGATGAAAGCCACTTTTCAAGTCGAGAACTGTAAAGAATTTGTTCTTTCCGAGTTGTGAAAGTACTTCGTTGGTGTCTGGGATTGGGTAGCGGTCGGGTATTGTGATTGAATTAAATTTGCGGTAGTTTATTACCATCCTGTATTTTTTGTGCCAGATGCACCAGCTTTTTTTGGCACGATCCAGATGGGAGAATTGTATGGGGATCGGAAAGGCCTAATTATTCCGTCCTTAAGTAATTTTGATATTTGCTTTTCTACCTCGTCCTTAAGGGACATTGGGTATTGGTAGTATCTGGAATATACCGGATCTTGGTTTGTAGTCCTACTTAGGCTTTTACCGCGTTGGTGTAAGTTAATTTTTCATCAGGATCAGAAAAAAGTTGTGGGTATGAATAGCAAAAATGTCGGGGTTTTCCCGTTTGCTCATCCGTAAGATGGTCCGTTCTTATTTCGATATTGTTTACTGATTTTGATTTTTGTTATTTAATGGCTATTTCCCTATTGTTATACTCAGTTGAGCAGAGCTCACAGAGTATATTAAGTTTGATTGGATAACGGTTGGTTGTACATATATAAAGGAATCGAGATAGATATAGACTTCCATATATTAAAATAATCAGGATCGAAAAAAAATTTGATTGAGCCATGTCCGTCCGTCCGTCCGTCCGTTAACACGATAACTTGAGTAAATTTTGAGGTATCTTGATAAAATTTGGTATGTATGTTCCTGAGCACTCATCTCAGATCGCTATTTAAAATGAACAATATCGGACTATAACCACGCCCACTTTTTCGATATCGAAAATTTCGAAAAACCGAAAAATTGCGATAATTCATTACAAAAAAGAGATAAAGCGACAAAACTTGGTAGATGAGTTGAACTTATGACTCTGAATAGAAAATTAGTAAAATTTTTGACAATGGGCGTGGCACCGCCCACTTTTAAAAGAAGGTAATTTAAAAATTTTGCAAGCTGTCATTTAGCAGTCGTTGAAGATATCATGATGAAATTTGCCAGGAACGTTACCCTTATTACTATATGTCTGCTTACTAAAAATTAGCAAAATCGGAGAACGACCAAGCCCACTTTTTACAAAAAAATTTTTTTAAATTCAAATTTTAAAAAAAATTAATATCTTTACAGTATATAAGTAAATTATGTCAACATTCAACTCCAGTAATGATATGGTGCAACAAAATACAAAAATAAAAGAAAATTTCAAAATGGGCGTGGCTCCGCCCTTTTTCATTTAATTTGTCGAGGATACTTTTAATGCCATAAGTCGAACAAAAATTTACCACTCCTTGTGAAATTTGGTAGATGCTTAGATTCTAGGACGATAAATATTTTCTGTGAAAAAGGGCGAAATCGGTTGAAGCCACGCCCAGTTTTTATACACGGTCGACCGTCTGTCCTTCCGCCCGGCCGTTAACACGATAACTTGAGCAAAAATAGATATATCTTTACTAAACTCAGTTCACGTACTTATCTGAACTCACTTTGTATTGGTGTAAAAAATGGCCGATATCCGACTGTGACCACGCCCACTTTTTCGATATCGAAAATTACGAAAAATGAAAAAAATGCCATAATTATATACCAGATACGAAAAAAGGGAAGAAACATGGTAATTGTATTGGTCTATTGACGCAAAATATAACTTTAGAAATAAAATTGGTAAAATGGGTGTGACACCTACCATATTAAGTAGAAGAAAATGAAAAAGTTTTGCAGGGCGAAATCAAAAGCCCTTGGAATCTTGGAAGGAATACTGTTCGTGGTATTACATATATAAATAAATTAGCGGTACCCGACAGATAATGTTCTAGAGTCAACCCTGGTCCACGTTTATGGCGATATCTCGAAAAGGTGTGCACATATAGAACTAAGGCCCACTCCTTTTTAAAATACTCATTAACACCTTTTATTTGATACCCATATCGTTCCAAAAAATTTTAGAGTCACCCCTGGCCCATCTTTATAGCGATATTTCGAAAAGGCGTCCACCTATAGTACTAAGGCCCGCGCCCTTTTAAAATACTCATTAACACCTTTCATTTGATACCCATATCGTACAAACAAATTCTAGAGTCACCCCTGGTCCACGTTTATGGCGATATCTCGAAAAGGTGTCCACATATAGAACTAAGGCCCACTCCTTTTTAAAATACTCATTAACACCTTTTATTTGATACCCATATCGTACAAACAAATTCTAGAGTCACCCCTGGTCCACATTTATGGCGATATCTCGAAAAGGCATCCACCTATAGAACTAAGGCCCACGCCCTTTTAAAATACTCATTAACACCTTTCATTTGATACCCATAACGTACAAACAAATTCTAGAGTCACCCCTGGTCCACGTTTATGACGATATCTCGAAAAGGCATCCACCTATAGAACTAAGGCCCACGCCCTTTTAAAATACTCATTAACACCTTTCATTTGATACCCATATCGTACAAACAAATTCTAGAGTCACCCCTGGTCCACGTTTAAGGCGATATCTCGAAAAGGCATCCACATATAGAACTAAAGCCCACGCCCTTTTAAAATACTCATTAACACCTTTCATTTGGTACCCATATCGTACAAACAAATTCTAGAGTCACCCCTGGTCCACCTTTCTGGCGATATCTCGAAAAGGCGTCCACCTATAGAACCAAGGCCCACGCCCTTTTAAAATACTCATTAACACCTTTCATTTGATACCCATATCGTACAAACAAATTCTAGAGTCACCCCTGGTCCACCTTTATGGCGATATCTCGAAAAGGCGTCCACCTATAGAACCAAGGCCCACGCCCTTTTAAAATACTCATTAACACCTTTCATTTGATACCCATATCGTACAAACAAATTCTAGAGTCACCCCTGGTCCACCTTTATGGCGATATCTCGAAAAGGCGTCCACCTATAGAACCAAGGCCCACGCCCTTTTAAAATACTCATTAACACCTTTCATTTGATACCCATATAGTACAAACAAATTCTAGAGTCACCCCTGGTCCACCTTTATGGCGATATTTCGAAAAGGTGTCCACCTATAGAACTAAGGCCTACGCCCTTTTAAAATACTCATTAACACCTTTCATTTGATACCCATATAGTACAAACAAATTCTAGAGTCACCCCTGGCCCACGTTTATGGCGATATCTCGAAAAGGCGTCCACCTATAGAACTAAAGCCCATTCCCTTTTAAAATACTCATTACCACCTTTCATTTGATACCCATATTGTACAAACGCATTCTAGAGTCTCCCCTGGTCCATCTTTATGGCCATATCTCGAAAAGGCGTTCACCTATAGAACTAAAGCCCATTCCCTTTTAAAATACTCATTACCACCTTTCATTTGATACCCATATTGTACAAACGCATTCTAGAGTCACCCCTGGTCCACCTTTATGGCGATATCTCGAAAAGGCGTCCACCTATAGAACTAAGGCTCACTCCCTTTTAAAATGCTCATCGATATCTCGAAACGGCGTCCACCTATGGAACTAAGGATCACTCCCTCTTAAAATACTCATTAACACCTTTCATTTGATTCATTTGATAGAGTCAACCCTGATCCACTTTTATGGCGATATCCCTAAATGGCGTTCACCTATAGAACTATGGCCCACTCCCTCATAAAATACTCTTTAATACCTTCCATACAAACACATTCCAGGGTTACCCTAGGTTCTTTTTACAACATGGTGATTTTCCATTACTTTGTCTCCACAGCTCTCAACTGAGTATGTAATGTTCGGTTACACCCGAACTTAGCCTTCCTTACTTGTTTTTTATTGGCATATGATTTTTTGAAGTAAAAATTACGGCTTCTAATTGTTTTAGGCTGTCGTTGCCGAGGATACTGTGGACGGATTTAAATGTGGGTAATATAAAAAATTTAAGATTTTCGTCTTTTAATCCGAAAAGGTTAATAAAGGTATGGTGGGTTATCTTAACGTTTCCTCCCACTGAGGTTGCATAAAAAATTTCCTCGTTGGGAATACGTTTTTTCACGAGATTTGGTTGAATATAATTTTTATTTGAACCCGTGTCAATTAAGAAATTTAGAACTTTCCCGCTATTGTCCTTGCATTAGAAATATGGTAGCGTGGAATTCGTTAGCCTAAAAAATGAATGTCGGATAATTCGTATGAGTTTTCTTCAGGGAGGCTGACAGGGGTGTTGTTAGCGTGTGCAGTGTATTCGTTGTAATAATCCTGCAATGTCTGTTCATCTGGTTCGTCAGGTTGCTGTCCTAAGTCCGTTTATGTTGTTTCTATGTTATTTACCCTATTTTGTTTGAAAGGTTGTCGTATTTGATTGGAAGGAGGTATGGGCTGTTTTTCGGGAAGGAAGTTACTGGTCGGTCTATTCATGTAATTCACGTTCTTTTTTCTGAGAGATTCGTCTATGTCCATTGCGACTGGGAGTTTTGGTTGGGTGGGTCTTGGTGGAGGATTGTTGAACTGGTTGGGTCTAGGGGGCTGTTGTAGAGTGTAATTGGGATTTTTAATGTTCTTATTCTTTGGGTATTGTTGGTATTGGGGGAATTGTTAGTATTGAGGAAATTGCTGGTGTTGGGGAAATGGTTGGTATTGGGATTGTTGGGAAGAACTGGTAAAGGTAGGGAATGCTTGAGGTAGATGGGCAAGGTGCGGGAAGAATGGCTGATTAGGGTTCTTTCTTGGTGGAAGTGCGGGCCGTTGCTGATATTATTATTATTATTATTATTATTATTAAGACACAAGTAAGACAGAGTCTTTTAACGTGCCACATTTCATTTGATACAATACTTTCTTAAGATTAAGGATTAGGGATAAATGACTTAAATATACAAGTTATTTGAACTTTACAATAAATTTCAAAATACATAGATCAATAGGCAAATAAACATAAAAGGAATAAAGGAGAACATAGAAAAAGAAGGAAAGAAAGAAAGAAAGAAAGGGTGTATTCAATATTTTTAGGTATACATGCAGAACTTCAGTGATATCATATTTTGAGTTTTGAATAATAATGGTATAAAAGTAGCATTCGATAATATCTGATAATCACAATTGTGAAACACCCTGTTAAATTTAAGATTGGGATTGAATAGCCAGTTTGAATTGCCGTGGATTTGCTACCATTTTTAATTTGTTAGGCATTGAGGTCCACAACTGAATGGCTCTAACGAAAAACATTTTTGAGGTAGCCGAATATTTAAACTGTGGTACTATAAGATTGCATGTTCCAGTTGAGTGTGCAAAAGTTAATTTTGAGAATATATGGCATCTCGAAAATCGGTGGTGGTAATGTGGGCCGTTTAGGCAGGCCGTACTCTTGGCTGTTGGCATGCGCTGGTCTGAAATTTTGATTCTCTAACTTGATGCATAAATGCAATGTCTCAGGCAGATCAGCCGGCTATTTCATGCCGAGAAGTCTCGATAGATCGCCTGATAGTCCTCTGACAAATGTATCTTGCTCCTTGTCACGGTATGTGTGTGTGAGGACACGCATGTACTCTTCGCTGATTTCCATGCAGGATATTTTATTTAATATTAGTGAGAGGTGTGAGGAGGTTTGATATTCAAATGTGCTAAGATCTCTCTTGTCAGCGTAATGAATGGTAAGGCATCGGGAAATAGCCATCCAGTTAAGGGAGGTATTGTAGGACTCTAGTGCCGCGTCAGCACTGCCTAAGATTTTATTACGAATTACATTAAGGATGCCGAAATATTTCGGCGAGCGTGCGCATGGTCCATAAATCCTTAATATTCGTTCAACACTTTTCTTCCAGCTGCTGAACTCAGCTGGGTTTCCACCAAACTTTCGCAAGCATCTAACCACGTCAGGTACCTTGTACATGTCGGCCAGGTTATTCCTAAATCGATCATTTGATCGACATAGGTTGCTGAGTTGGGTGCAGAGCATCCCTAATCATTCTATTTTCGTCCGTAGTTAAAATCTCCCTCATTAAATCCTTTATAAGGTTTTTGAATTCAGGAGTGGGGTTAGCCACTTGTTGGATAGGGTCGCCAGGGGTTGTGGTGGCGATTGTGCTCCTGCCGGGGGTGCATTAATGTTCCCTAGCATAGGGGGTCTTATCAAATTATTATGAGCCATTTTAATTTATTTTTAGTTTATAATTTTTCGCTAACTATGTGATGTTTTTGTGGATTTAATTTAACAATCTCTGGAAGGTCCCTTTTTGGTGAATGGCAGAGCTGTTTTATTATTATCCTAAAGATTATTTTTATACTCAGTTGAGCAGAGCACACAGAGTATATTAACTTTGATTGGATAACGGTTGGTTGTACAGGTATAAAGGAATCGAGATAGATATAGACTTCCATATATCAAAATCATCAGGGTCGAAAAAAAAATTTGATTGAGCCATGTCCATCCGTACGTCCGTCCGGCTGTCCGTTCGTTAACACGATAACTTGAGTAAATTTTGAGGTATCTTGATGAAAGTTGGTGTGTAGGTTCCTATTTAAAATGAACAACATCGGACTATAACCACGCCCACTTTTTCGATATCGAAAATTTCGAAAAACCGAAAAAGTGCGATAATTCATTACCAAAGACAGATAAAGCGATGAAACTTGGTAGGTGAGTTGAACTTATGACGCTGAATAGAAAATTAGTAAAATTTTGGACAATGGGCGTGGCACCGCCCACTTTTAAAAGAAGGTAATTTAAAAATTTTGCAAGCTGTAATTTGGCAGTCATTGAAGATATCATGATGAAATTTGGCAGGAACGTTACCCCTATCACCATAGGTATGCTTAATAAAAATTAGCAAAATCGGAGAACGATCACGCCCACTTTTACAAAAAAAAATTTTTTAAGTCAAATTTTAACAAAAAATTTAATATCTTTACAGTATATAAGTAAATTATGTCAACATTCAACTCCAGTAATAATATCGTGCAACAAAATGCAAAAATAAAACAAAATTTCAAAATGAGTGTGGCTGCGCCCTTTTTCATTTAATGCCATAAGTCGAACAAAAATTTATAGGGGCTTAAATTTGGTAGGGGCTTAGATTTGACACCCATATCGTACACATTCTGGGACGATAACTTATTTCTGTGAAAAAGGGCGAAATGGGTTGAAGCTACGCCCAGTTTTTATACACAGTCGACCGTCTGTCCTTCCGCTCGGCCGTTAACACGATAACTTGAGCAAAAATCGATATATCTTTACTAAACTCAGTTCACGTACTTATCTGAACTCACTTTGTATTGGTATAAAAAATGGCCGAAATCCGACTATGACCACGCCCACTTTTTCGATATCAAAAATTACCAAAAACGATAAAAATGCCATAATTCTATACCAAATATGAGAAAAGGGATGAAACATGGTATTCGGATTGGTTTATTGACGAAAAATATAACTTTAGAAAAAAACTTTGTAAGATGGGTGTGACACCTACCATATTAAGTATAATGAAATCAAAAAGTTCTGCAGGGCGAAACAAAAAACCCTTGAAATCTTGGCAGGAATACGTTTCGTAGTATTATATATATAAATAAATTAGCGGTATCCAACAGATGATGTTCTGGGTCACCCTGGTCCACATTTTGGTCGATATCTGGAAAACGCCTTCACATATACAATTACCACCCACTCCATTTTAAAAGCGTCATTAATACTTTTAATTTGACACCCATATCGTACACAACTACCACCACTCCCTTTTAAAACCCTCACCTTTATGGCGATATCTCGAAAAGGCGTCCACCTATAGAACTAAGGCCCACTCCCTTTTAAAATACTCATCAACACCTTTCGTTTGATACCTTTATGACGATATCTCGAAAACGCGTCCACTTATAGAACTAAAGCCCACTCCCTTTTAAAAGGCTCATTAACCCCTTTCATTTGATACCCATATCGTAAAAACACATTATAGAGTCACCCATGCTCCACCTTTATGGCGATATCTCGAAAAGTCGTCCACCTAAAGAACTAAGCCCCACGCCCTTTTGAAATACTCATTAACACCTTTCGTTTGATACTCATATTGTACAAACGCATTCTACAGTTACCCCTGGTCCACCTTTGTGCCGATATCTCGAAAAGGCGACCACCTATTCAACTACAACCATTCCCTTTTAAAACCCTCATTAATTCCTTTAATTTGATACCCATATCGTAAAAACACATCCTAGAGTCACCCATGGTCATCCTTTATGGCGATATCTCGAAAAGGCGTCCACCTATAGAACTAAGGCCCACTCCCTTTTAAAATACTCATTAACACCTTTCGTTTGATACCCATATTGTACAAACGCATTCTAGAGTCACCCCTGGTCCACCTTTATGCCTATATCTCGAAAAGGTGACCACCTATACAACTACCACCATTCCCTTTTAAAACCCTCATTAATACCTTTAATTTGATACCCATATCGTACAAACACATTCTAGAGTCACCCCTGGTCCACCTTTATGGCGATAACTCGAAAAGGCGTCCACCTATAGAACTAAGGCCCACTCCCTTTTAAAATACTCATTAACACCTTTCGTTTGAATCCAGTTTTGTTCAAACGCATTCTAGAGTCACCCCTAGTCCACCTTTATGCCAATATCTCGAAAAGGCGACCACCTATACTGCCTTTTAAAACCCTCATTAATACCTTTAATTTGATACCCATATCGTAAAAAAACATTCTAGAGTCACCCATGGTCCACCTTTATGGCGATGTCTAGAAAAGGCGTCCACCTATAGAACTAAGCCCCACGCCCTTTTGAAATACTCATTAACACCTTTCGTTTGATACTCATATTGTACAAACGCATTCTACAGTCACCCCTGGTCCACCTTTATGGCGATATCTCGAAACTGCGTCCACCTATGGAACTAAGGATCACTCCCTTTTAAAGCACTCAATAACACCTTTCGTTTGATACACATATTGTACAAACGCAATCTAGAGTCACCCCTGGCCCACCTTTATGCCGATATCACGAAAAGGCGACCACCTATACAACTTCACCACTCCCTTTTAAAACCCTCAATAATACCTTTAATTTGATACCCATATCGTACAAACACATCTAGAGTCACATCTGGTCCACCTTTATGGCGATACCTCGAAAAGACGTCCACCTATAAAACTAAGCCCCACACCCTTTTAAAATACACATTAACACCTTTCGTTTGATACCCATATTGTACAAACACATTCTAGAGTCACCCTTGGTCCAACTTTATGCCGATATCTCGAAAAGGCGACCACCTATACAACTACCACCACTCCCTTTTAAAACCCTCATTAATACCTTTAATTTGATACCCTTATCGTAAAAAGACATTCTAGAGTCACCCATGGTCCACCTTTATGGCGATATCTCGAAAAGGCGTCCACCTATAGAACTAAGCCCCACGCCCTTTTGAAATACTCATTAACACCTTTCGTTTGATACTCATATTGTACAAACGCATTCTACAGTCACCTCTGGTCCACCTTTATGGCGATATCTCGAAACGGCGTCCACCTATGGAACTAAGGATCACTCCCTTTTAAAATGTTAATTAACCCCTTTCATTTGATACCCATATCGTACAAACAAACTCTAGGGTCACCCCTGGTCCAACGTTATGCCGATATCACGAAAAGGCGACCACCTATACAACTACCACCACTCCCTTTTAAAACCCTCATTAATACCTTTAATTTGATACCCTTATCGTAAAAAGACATTCTAGAGTCACCCAAGGTCCACCTTTATGGCGATATCTCGAAAAGTCGTCCACCTATAGAACTAAGCCCCACGCCCTTTTGAAATACTCATTAACACCTTTCGTTTGATACTCATATTGTACAAACGCATTCTACAGTCACGCCTGGTCCACCTTTATGGCGATATCTCGAAACGGCGTCCACCTATGGAACTAAGGATCACTCCCTTTTAAAATGTTAATTAACCCCTTTCATTTGATACCCATATCGTACAAACAAATTCTAGGGTCACCCCTGGTCCACCGTTATGCCGATATCACGAAAAGGCGACCACCTATACAACTACCACCACTCCCTTTTAAAACCCTCATTAATACCTTTAATTTGATACCCTTATCGTAAAAAGACATTCTAGAGTCACCCAAGGTCAACCTTTATGGCGATATCTCGAAAAGGCGTCCACCTATAGAACTAAGCCCCACGCCCTTTTGAAATATTCATTAACACCTTTCGTTTGATACTCATATTGTACAAACGAATTCTACAGTCACCCCTGGTCCACCTTTATGGCGATATCTCGAAACTGCGCCACCTATGCAACTAAGGATCACTCCCTTTTAAAACACTCATTAACACCTTTCGTTTGATACGCATATTGTACAAACGCATTCTAGAGTCACCCCTGGTCCACCTTTATGCCGATATCACGAAAAGGCGACCACCTATACAACTACAACCACTCCCTTTTAAAACCCTCATAAATACCTTTAATTTGATACCCATATCGTACAAACACATCTAGATTCACCTCTGGTCCACCTTTATGGCGATACCTCGAAAAGACGTCCACCTATAAAACTAAGCCCCACGCCCTTTTAAAATACTCATTAACACCTTTCGTTTGATACCCATATTGTACAAACACATTCTAGAGTCACCCATGGTCCACCTTTATGGAAATATCTCGAAAAGGCGTCCACCTAAAGAACTAAGCCCCACTCCCTTTTAAAATACTCATTAACACCTTTCGTTTGATACCCATATTGTACAAACGCATTCTAGATTCACCCCTGGTCCACCTTTATGCCGATATCACGAAAAGGCGACCACCTACACAACTACCACCACTCCCTTTTAAAACCCTCATTAATACCTTTAATTTTTGGCTGAGCTCAGGCCAAGGGGGTCACTGCTGGCGGACAGTGAACGGCCTATTAATTAGGTTAGCTGCGAATATCAAATAAGCAGCCCTCGACCAAGAGCGGCTGGTGAGGAGGGTTTGGCTTAAAAGGCCTAAAGCACCCTGAGAACCTCCAGTGACAGGGCGAGTAGATGCCGCCCTGAATTAAGCATCCACAGCCTAGTGCGGGGTTGCTTCGAGGGAATACCTACCCAAGATAGGGAGGCAACTATACGACGTGGGATACACACTCAGGAAGGTAAAGAGGTAAATTATTTGTAAATTTAAGGTGATTGTCACATTAAGACTGAGCCCAGTAAGGTCTTAATTAAGGTATACTGGAATCAACGACTCGGATATGTTTGTTAAGGGCTGGCGAATGTGGCATTCGGAAATCTCAGTACACGGCTTGACACACCGTCGAAAGGACTTTCCGGTTAATGTCCCATTCGTCTCCGTCCCGTTAAAACCTTGGCAGGCCTTGGGGTACGTTCAAAGTCCGTCATCATTAAGTTGGTGGTGCAGGTTCGGTTGAGATCCTCCCGATTAATACTGATCTGGCTCTGAACGCAGTCTTCATGAGGGACTGCGTCAACCTTCACGTGGCCTCCCTGCCTTCGCATAGACAACCACGGGATCTATATAGGTAACTGCACATTTGGACCAAGATAGCGGCCTCAAGTGGGGACCCAATTAAATAAATGATGAGCAACAACAGTACTAAAATAAAAAACCAAACACAGGAGAATGAAATGGCGTTCAATCCATTTGTAGGAAGGAAGCTAGCTCGCTCTCCAGAAGGGCGTGGCCCATCGGCTGGGGGCCTTAACATTTCGTCGCAAGTGGTAACGAAACCCAAAGGAGCGGAGGCCGAAAGCAAGCAAGGAGCGTTGTCGCCGGGTGCTACACCGAAGCTTTGCAAAAAGAACTCCGACAGCAAGGCTCAAACGGGCACACCATTATTAAGTGAGCTAATTAAGCAGGCGTCAGCTGCGTTAAATCAGCAAAACCCCCCTGGAGAGAAAAAGATGACCAAGCTAGGCAAGGCGATTGAGGACTTGATGCAGTTCTTCATAGGGCGTAATAATATACACGCGGAAATCAAGCGCTGGGCCTCCGTAATAAAAGTGCTGTACATCGAGTCGGCCCTAGAGGTAAAGAATTTAGAACATAAATTGCGTGCAAGCGAATGCGCCAAGGATAGAAGTCCATCACCCCCAGGAAAGCGACCGAGGAATAATTCGTACTCGACCAAGGAGAACAACGTGGCAAAACCCACTACTACTCTAAAAGATGTCTTACCAGGGCACGTGGGTGGACACAAACGACGGCAAGAAACGCAAGAGAAGACGGAGCGGAAAGAGGAAACTGCAGCCCAAAAGACGGAAGAGTGGCAGTTAGCCAAAAAGAAGAGCAAGAGAAAATCACTTAAGGCTAGGCCGGATGCAATCATCATTTCCAAGGCGGGGGATGCGACGTACGCCGACATATTGCGTAAAGTGAGAAGATGCGACGAATTAAAATCCCTGGGTGATGACGTCAAAACGATTAGAAGAACGGCGAAAGGAGAGCTGTTACTAGAGCTGAAAAAATCGCAAGATGGGAAAACAAGCGCGTACCAAGCAGAAATTGAAGCGGTACTAAAGGACTCGGCTAAAGTTATAACAAAGTCCCAAATGGTCACGCTACAGTGCAGAGATCTCGATGAGATTACTACGCCCGAGGAGATTTGCAACGCCCTCCACCAGCAATGCAACATCAAACTTCCAGATGTGGCTGCCATAAAAAGCATACGCACAGGGTACAGTGGCACGAAGTCGGCACTTATAAGCCTTACAGCGGATGATGCCAAGGCGGTTCTTAATACGCAAAGAATCCGGGTAGGATGGGTTTCCTGCCGAATTAGAGAGCTCAAGCAAGAAAAACGCTGTTATAGGTGCTGGGGCTACGGGCATATAGCTCAGAAATGTAAGGAGACTGTAGATAGGTCTAGCCTATGCAGGAAATGCGGCCAGGAAGGTCATAAGGCTGCAAGTTGCGAAAATGCACCGAAATGCGCGCTATGTGGGGGACAACATTCAGCAGGCAGTTTTAAATGCCCACAACGAGAGGGCAGCAAAATGACTGTCTCATGAGGGTATTGCAGCTCAATTTAAACCATTGCGAGGCAGCCCAAGAGCTATTATCCCAAACAGTCTATGAAGGAGGATATGACATAGTGGTACTCTCTGAACAATACAAAAATCGCCAGGAGCAGGGTTGGCTCTCAGATTCAGCAGGGAAAGCCTCAATTTGGGCACCAGGGAAATTTCTCCCACAGGAAATTATGACGCCAACGGTAGCAGGATTCACGTGGGCAAAAATCAACGGTATATACGTCTTCAGTTGCTATGCCCCTCCGAGCATGACCATCGCCGAGTTCGAAGACATGATATACGGGATCACCATTGAAGCACGAGGTAAACACCCGCTTTTAGTGTGTGGAGACTTCAATGCATGGTCATCTGTGTGGGGAAGTAGACGAACCAACGAAAGAGGGAGAGTTCTCCTCGAAAGTCTTACTTCTTTGAGGCTAGAACTCTTAAATGAACCAGGGATATATACCTTCGATACAGGTACCAGACGATCCATTATAGATCTCACCTTCGCTAGCAGCGAAATAGCAAGACGAGCAAAATGGTCGATAAGCAACGTCTACACACACAGCGACCATAAAGCTATTAGCGTAGAGCTGCTCGAAACTCCACGAACGGTAGCAGCAAGACATCGACAAAGTAGGAAATGGAAACAGCACCTTTTCGACCCACAAATATTTGACATTATCTGGAAGGACGCCATAGTACGAGAATCGCATGCGGAAGACCAGTCGGTTCAAATCACTAAGTTGCTATGTATGGCATGTGATGCTGCCATGCCCAGAAGTCGCGGAAAAGCACAGCGCACTCCGGTATATTGGTGGAATGATGAAATTGCGGAAGAGCGTAGAAAATGCCACAAAGCACGAAGAATAGCGCAGAGGGCACGCTCATCACCACGATATGCAGAGCTACACAGCACCTATGTCGCACAAAGAAAGGCACTTAAAAATGCCATAAAAAAGAGCAAGAAGTTATGCTTTAGGGAACTGCTGGATAATGTCGACCTAGATCCTTGGGGATCAGCCTACAGAACTGTGATGGCCAAAGTTAAAGGACCGATATCACAGCAACCTACGTGCCCGATACTGATGAATATTATTGTTGAAACACTTTTCCCGGCGCAAGATCGCTGGACTTATCCAAGCGAGGATCTAGAAAGTACGGAAATTCCGTAAATTACAGAGCAAGAGGTGCTGGACGCTGCAAAAAGAGTTGCTGATAACAAATCCCCAGGACCCGACGAAGTACCAAACATAGCCCTTAAAGCCGCGATTACAACTAGGGCTACATTATTTACTGATCTTTTTAATGCCTGTATGCAAGAAGGCGTGTTCCCTCGCTCGTGGAAACGACAAAGACTTGTCCTATTGCTGAAACGTGGTAAACAGCCGGACCAACCATCCTCATATAGGCTACTTTGTATGCTGGATTCCCTAGGGAAGATTTTCGAGCGTATAATTAGTGAGCGCCTACAGCTGACTCTAGAAAGACCAGGTGGCTTATCGAATAGTCAACATGGATTTCGCAAATCAAGATCCACCGTAGATGCAATACAAACAGTCGTCAATATAGCTAGAGAAGCTATCTCTGGAGGCCAAAATAAAAGGAAGTTCTGTGCACTGATTATGTTGGACATCAAGAATGCTTTTAACACTGCGAACTGGATGCAGATAATGGCAGCGCTGCAAAGCTTCGGCACTCCAGCTTACTTACGCAGAATTATAGGTAGCTATCTTAAAGACAGAGTACTTCTTTTTGACACGGATCAAGGAGCTAAAGAGTACAAAATCACAGGAGGCGTCCCACAGGGATCTGTTCTCGGTCCAACGCTTTGGAATGTAATATATGACGGGGTGCTAAAGATTGATCTACCAGAAAACACGCAAATTGTGGGATATGCTGATGATATTGCAGTGGTAGTAGTGGCCAAGAAACTGGACCTGCTTCAAGCATTATGTAATGACGCCGTAGCAAGAATAAAGGAATGGCTGACCAATACAGGACTGGAGTTGGCTAGCCAAAAGACGGAAGTGGTATTAGTAAGCTCCAAACGGTCGGCGAACGAGTTAGTCTTAACTGTCGGGGATCATCAAATCACCTCAAAGGATTCCTTAAAATACTTAGGAGTGCACATTGACTCTAAGTTAACTTTCAAAGAGCACTTCAGAGCGGTCGGGGAGAAAATTACCAAAGTTAATGGATCACTTATGCGAATAATGCCTAACATTGGTGGTCCGAGCGAAGCTATACGTCAGCTATTGTCCACAGTAACCAGCTCAATAATACTATACGCAGCACCAGTGTGGTATGGATCTAAACAGACCCATCAAAAATATATATTAGCAGCGTACCGACTTGCTTCTTTAAGAATAGCAAGCGCTTATCGGACGGTGTCCGACGACGCGATCCTGGTTCTAACCCGGAAAATCCCAGTGGACTTACTGGCAAGCGAAATGGCCGATCTGTATAACACTAATATCGAGCGACCATCTGAAGAAGACAAGAAAAGAGCAAGGACACAAACAATAGCTAAGTGGCAAGAACGGTGGGAGGCCTCGAGTAAAGGGCGTTGGACTTTCACACTAGTTTGGAACGTAGCTCAATGGAATGAGCGGAAGCACGGCGAACTGAACTACCATCTCACGCAAATAATGAGTGGACATGGCGGTTTCAAAGAGTATTTATGGAAGCGTAGGATAGAGGAAGATCCTCATTGCCCAATGTGTACCACAGAGTTAGAAAACGCAGAACACGTAATGTTCTACTGCCCCCGTTTCCACGAAGAAAGACTCACCTTGCATGGAGTCTTTGGGGAGGAACCTACCACGAGAAATTTAGTTTCACATATGTGTAGCAGGAAAGAATGCTGGACTGCAGTGAGCAAAATGGCATTTATAGTAATGACACGCCTGATGGATGCTGAGAGGGAGCGCAGAGAAATGCGCATGCGAAGCAGTGGTGATTAAATGGACACTCAGAGCAAATAGCGGGAACCTGGACGCAGGGACAACAGTAGGCTCTTAAAAAATGAGAAATATGGAACGCCACCCTGAAGTAATGCGAAAGTGGTGCCGGGGTGGGCGACGGTTCCAGAACGGGGCTGTTTTTCAGTCTACGGACACACGGTTGCTGCGACGGCAGCAATTATGGTGCATTAGGCATTTTTCAGCCTCCCCGCAAAAAAAAAAAAAAAAAAAAAAAAAAAATACCTTTAATTTGATACCCATATCTTACAAACACATTCTAGAGTCACCTTGGTCCACCTTTATGGCGATATCTCGAAAAGGCGTCCACCTATAGAACTAAGGCCCACTCCCTTTTAAAATACTCATTAACACCTTTCGTTTGATACCCATATTGTACAAACGCATTCTAGAGTCACCCCTGGTCCACCTTTATGACGATATCTCGAAAAGGCGACCACCTATACAACAACCACCACTCCCTTTTAAAACCTTCATTAATACCTTTAATTTGATACCCATAGCGTACAAACACATTCTAGACTCACCCCTGGTCCACCTTTATGGCGATATCTCGAAAAGGCGTCCACCTATAGAACTAAGGCCCACTCCCTTTTAAAATACTCATTAACACCTTTCGTTTGATACCCATATTGTACAAACGCATTCTAGAGTCACCCCTGGTCCACCTTTATGACGATATCTCGAAAAGGCGACCACCTATACAACAACCACCACTCCCTTTTAAAACCTTCATTAATACCTTTAATTTGATACCCATAGCGTACAAACACATTCTAGACTCACCCCTGGTCCACCTATATGGCGATATCTCGAAAAGGCGTCCACCTATAGAACTAAGGCCCACTCCCTTTTAAAATACTCATTAACACCTTTCGTTTGATACCCATATTGTATAAACGCATTCTAGAGTCACCCCTGGTCCAACTTTATGCCGATATCTCGAAAAGGCGACCACCTACACAACTACCACCACTCCCTGTTAAAACCCTCATTAATACCTTTAATTTGATACCCATATCGTACAAACACATTCTAGAGTCACCCCTGGTCCACCTTCATGGCGATATCTCGAAAAGGCGTCCACCTATAGAACTAAACCCCACGCCCTTTTGAAATACTCATTAACACCTTTCGTTTGATACCCATATTGTATAAACGCATTCTAGAGCCACCCCTGGCCCACCTTTATGGCGATATCTCGAAAAGGTGTCCACCTATAGAACTAAGGCCCACTCCCTTTTAAAATGTTAATTAACCCCTTTCATTTGATACCCATATCGTACAAACAAATTCTAGGGTCACCCCTGGTCGACCTTTATGGCGATATCTCGAAACGGCGTCCACCTATGGAACTAAGGATAACTCCCTTTTAAAATACTCATGAACACCTTTCATTTGATACCCATATCGTACAAACAAATTCTAGATTCAACCCTGATCCACCTTTATGGCGATATCCCTAAATGGCGTCTAGAACTATGGCCCACTCCCTCATAAAATACTCTTTAATACCTTTCATTTGATGCACATGTCATACAAACACATTCCAGGGTTACCCTCGGTTCATTTTTCTACATGGTTATTTTCCCTTATGTTGTCACCATAGCTCTCAACTGAGTATGCAATGTTCGGTTGCACCCGAACTTAACCTTCCTTACTTGTTATTTTATAGGCTGTACGAGCCTGTTGCTCATGAGAAGTAAAAAGTCAATCATAAAAAAATCAATAAAAGGTAAAAAAAAAAATTTGTTAAAATTTTGAGAAAAATTATTGAAGGAAATTTGAGAAAAAGGGAGGGTTAAAATTTTATTAAATTTTCACTTTTAATAGAAAAAAAATGTTAACTTTTTACTAACTAATTATATTAGTTTTTTCACTTAAAATGGGATGTTTTTTTCACTAAAAATTAAATCACTTTTTTCATTAATTAAAGTTTCACTTGAAAAGGGTTAGAATTTTTAATTATTATTTTTGCTTGTTTATTAAACTTGCACTTATTAAAAAGATTTTATCTTTTTTTCTTAAAAATTAAAAAAATTTTAATTAGCTGAACACTTAAATACTTATTAACACAACTTTCACTTATTCCTTAAATCTTGTCTTACGTTAGTAGTCCCGCGGCGAACAAGGCTGTTGATCCTTTTTGCACGCTGCTACTACTGGCATCTTCGTTGGCTTATTTTGCTGGTTGGTGGCTGTGTTCCTTCGAGCTTTACCACGGAGCTTCTAGGTTATTTGTCCAGTGCGTTGGGGCGCATCTTTAGCGCCACTAGTTATAAACTAGAATTTCCGTTGCGTTGGGGCGCTATTGTTAGGGTCACTTATTTATCACAGGTACGCCGATTTTACACACGGATCGCGAGGCACTACTTAAGGGCCTTTGACTACTTTGCGGAAAACTTACGCGACTGAGCCGTTGGGCGCCAGTTATTAGTTTCTCTTGCGAGCAACTAAAAAAATAATTTTTTTTACGACTCGAAATTGTTGTTGTTGTTGTAGCAGTGCTTCACTCCACCTAATAGTTGCGACCGATCTCAAATTGTCATCAATATCCTCTAACGGGAGTCCAAGGAAACTTGCTGTTTCAACAGGGGTGGACCATAATGAAAGTGGTTTTAGAGTTGTTGGTTCCAAATTACATTTAAAGAGATGGTTGGTGTCATGTGGGGACACATTACAAGCGGGGCATACATTTTGTATGTCGGGGTTGATTCTGGATAGGTAAGAGTTTAACCTGTTACAGTATCCAGAACGAAGTTTAGCTAGAGTGACTCGCGTTTCCCTGGGGAGTATGCTTTCCTCCTCCGCAAGTTTTGGGTACTGTTCTTTGCGTACTGGATTCACCGGGCAATTCCCGGCATAAAGGTCCGACGCCTGTTTGTGGAGTTCACGAAGGGCCTGCTTGTGTTTTTTTTGCTTCATACGGTTAAGTTCTCAGGTGCCGCATTTCCTCAAAATGCTTACGGATATGACTCCTTAAGTCCCTAGGCGGTGTTGGCTCATCAATCAGATCGCTGTTGGCAAACCCAGGTTTCTGGGTATTCAACAGGAACTGTTTGGTTAGCGTCTCATTTCTCTCCCTGATGGGGAGTATTCTCTCCTCATTATGTAGATGGTGTTCTGGGGACATAAGAAGACAGCCCGTGGCGATTCTGAGAGCAGTATTTTGGCAGGCCTGTAGCTTCTTCCAGTGGGTAATTGTTTGGCTAGGCGTCCATATAGGGGACGCGTAGCACGCAATCGGCTGGCCAATTGCTTTGTATGTGGTAATGAGCGTTTCTTTGTCTTTTCCCCAAGTACTGCCAGCAAGGGATTTGAAGATTTTATTACGGCTCTGGATTTTCGGAACAATTGCGGCTGCGTGCTCATTAAAATGTAGATCCTGATCAAACGTCACACTTAAGATTTTGGGGTGTAGGACCGTCGGTAGCGTAGTGCCACCGACGTGGATGTTCAAAATGGTCGACATTTGAGACGTCCATGTTGTAAATAAGGTCGCGGAGGATTTAGTTGGTGATAATGCCAATTTTGCGAGGCGAAAAAACTGGAGAGATCAGGGAGGTAGCCGTTTATTCTGTTACAAAGCTTATCGATCTGTGGGCCTGGGCCTATGGCCATTATTGTGCAGTCATCGGTGTAGGAAATGATAGTAACTCCTTCTGGTGGCGAAGGTAGCTTAGATATGTAGAAATTAAACAATAGTGGGGATAGGGCACCACCCCGTGTCACCCCTTGTTTAATTCTTGTTGGCTTTGATGTTTCGTTTCTAAATTGCACCGATGCCTGCCGACCACCCAGATAATTCGCGGTCCACCTTTTAAGACATGAAGGAAGGGTAGACTCTTCCAGGTCGTGCAGTAACGTGCCATGGTTGACCGTGTCAAAAGCTTTTGATAGGTCTAGCGCTACGAGTACTGTTCTATGGTGGGGGTTTTTATTTACACCGCAATTAATCTGGGTGCTGATGGCATTTAGCGCGGCGGTAGTGCTATAGAGTTTTCTGAAGCCATGCTGATGACCGACTAGATGCAAATTTGCTTTGAAGTAGGGGAACAAAATGGCTTCAAGCGTATTTGCTACTGGCGATAGGAGAGATACACGACTCTCCCATGATAGCTGGTTTCCCAGGCTTTAGTATCGGGACCACCTTGCCCATTTTCCATTTTTCAGGTATGACAAAGGTGGAAAGAGACAGGTTGAAGACATATGCTAAATATTTGAAACCCTCTTTCCCTAGGCTTTTAAACATCTACATGGCTATGCCATCTGGGCCCACTGCTTTGGATGGTTTAGCATGAACGATGACATTCTCAACCTCTTTGGCGGTGATGGTAGTTGGTGACGCGTTGAATTTATGTTAATGTGCGTGTTTGTTGGCCCTCCATCTATCTTTGTCGAACGTAGAATGCATTATAAATTGTCGGCAGAAAGCGCTCGCGCATTTTTTCGCATCCGACAGCACTTTATCGCCAAAGGCGATGGATACTTTGTGATTGTACCTAGACGGATTCGATAGGGACTTTACGGTGGACCAAAGTTTACCTACACCGGCAGAGAGGTTACAACCGCTTATCTGCTCCTCCCATTTCGTCCGCTTGCGTTCATCTACAAGCAATTTGATGAGTTGGTATATTTCCCTTATTTGGGGGTCGCCGGGATTGAGCTGTCTTATAAGGTCACGTTCTCTCGCTAAATTTGCGGCCTCCGCCGGGAAGTGCACCGAATTTCGGGAATTCTACTGGCTGGAATGAAATTTGTTTAAATTGTTGTAAAGCAAATCAAATTTTGTTGTCAATAAAGAAAAAAAAAAAAAACGGGCCGAGGCGGATTCAATGACCTTACGGAAAGCACGCTCCTCTTGGTGGGCATCAGTCGGGATAGGGAGTGCAGCAAAGCGGTTGTCTGTAAAGGATTTGTATTCGTCCGACTTTCCTTTTTTAAAGTTTATGAAAGTGCGTTTTTCTGTGGCGATGAAGTCGGCGGTACGCTCGAGCGAAAGAAGTATAGGTAGATGGTCGGATGCCAATGTTACCATCGGCTGCCAGTTGATATTAGGGCGGTATCCACTGGGGCAGCAGGTGGCAGGAGGGATGTAGATGTTGACGATTTCTAGGTTTGCATCGCCTGACCGGACAGATAAGCCTTGACGTTCTAAGACTCTGTCCCTGCGGTCGATGCCGGGATCAAATATATGATATTGCAGAGAATGGTGTATGATAAACGCGAGGCCGCCTCCATTTCCGCTCTCGCGATCTTTTCTGTGGACATTATACCCAGAATAGGTCTGCAGTGCAGATCTTGCAGTGAGTTTAGTATCTTGAATCGCAGCCCTACGGATGTTATGCCGCTTCATGAGATCGACTATATCCGTGATCTTCCAGTTAATCCATTACAGTTTAACTGCAGAATTCTGAAGTGAATAGGGGGAGACGTCGCTACTCTGGGAGTAAGTGACGGGTGACTACGCCGGGGTTGTGGAAGGCTAGGACGCAGCTGCTGTTGTGGCCCTGGGATTGGACGTCCTTGGGTAAGCATTGGGGTACCCGGTGTATTTGAGTATGCGGCCTGGCAACATGGCGCAATGAAACCCGTCGGGGGGTTGTCGTCGCGGAGACCAGAACATCTAGGAAAGTGGCACCGTCCATGGCAGGAGCTGCATTGGGCGGATGTCGCAAGCATATATATTCTTTGCTTGCAAACGGTGCAAAGGGAGGTTGGGACTAAGAGTCTGTTTCCCTGACCTACACAATCGCTACGGGAAAAGAGGGGGGGGGGGGGAGAATACGGGGGCAGGGGCTAATGCTCGGCATTGCTCCCGACTTCGAGCTGCTGGGAGGATGACAATTTGTGGGAGGGACGCAGCAACTTAAATGGGGTTACACTGAAATGACAGTCCTTGGCCGGGAAAAATCCCGGGTCGCTCCCGTACATAGCACCCACTGCCTTGGGAAGCGACTCGAAGACGTTGATCTTTATTCAATCATAGCAACTTAATTACTGACTTTACAATATATTTCTTACTTCTACTTATTGTATGCAGTCACGTTGGTTGACAGGTGATTCCTTTTGTTGTTGTTGTTGCCATATTTAATTCCGTCCATTCTCATGAATGGTAATGAACGTTAAGCTATTGAGTGGTTGCGCGTGTGGTGACATATGCCCGTGGGGTAGCGACCTAATTATAGTTCGCATGCTTACGCAGCATTGCATACCGCTTTCGAATGGATAGTTACATATTTATATGTGGGCAGTTTTGGAGCCCAATTTCAGAGTGTGTGGCATTAACTTATATACTATTATACTATATATATCACCGATCTATAAACATTTTTCAGACAGCAATTAATGCTCAATGTGTAAGGATTCGATGAAACTTCAAGCGTCTAGCTGCTAAAATAGGGCAGAAATTACGAAAAGCTTCTTATCTAAACAACCGGTTGTGGGGATATAGTATATGTCCCACCGATCTCTTAAATTTTTTCAGGCACTAATATGTGTAATACACGAAAGCATTTAGTGAAATTTTGAAGCTTCAATCTGTTAAAATCGGGCAGAAATTACGAAAAGTTATTTATCTGAAAAATCAGTTGTATGAAATATATACTATACTAGCAGACCCGGCAGACGTTGTTCTGTCCTAAATTTGTATATCTGCATACATTTTAATAAGCTTTTTCCGTCTAACTCTCCCTCGCCCCTCTACACTTCTTCGTAATCTTTGTATTCACTCCTCCCTCCGTATTTTTTGCTTCATCTATCTCCATCTCCGTCTCATTCTATCTCTTTCTCAGTCTCCTTCTCTTTCTCTCTTTTCTCTTCCCTCAAGTTTTTCTCATTCTTCTTCATATCTTATTGCCAGTCCCAGAGGGTGGTATGTATTTTGTTCCAGTCCCATTCCGAGTCTCAGTCACAGTCCCAGCCGCACTCGGAGTCTCAGTCTCAGTCCCAGTCCTAATCCCAGTCCCAGTCCGTCTCTGGTCTACTTCCCGGAAAAAAAACATCGGAAATACTAATATAGGCAAATTTATATACCAAATTCAGGCAAATGGAATAGGACGTATGTAAATAGGTATGTAGGTATTATAAATTCATGTCTTTATTTCGGCTTCGCTTGCATATTTATCAGTTTTGCCAGGTTGATGCGACTAAATCGAATATCACAATGAAACTTACTTAAAAGCTCTCAGCAACAGCTTTCATTTGATATCCAAAATACACACACATACTAGGGGTGGCCGGGTCCACGTTTTGGCCTATATCTCGAGACCCTAGTCACCAATAAGTATGAAAACTACCCTGTACAAAAGCACTCATCAACAGCTTTCATTTGATATCCAAAAACACACACATTCTAGGGGTGGCCGGGTCCACGTTTTGGCCTATATCTCGAGACCCTAGTCACCAATAAGTAGGGTAGAAGGGGGAGGCTTCGACATGAGGGAGGCTTCGACTTTTTCAAATTTGGCCGCCGTTATTACTACCATTGTTCTTATTCCACCAATAAGCAGTAACCAAATTGAGTGTGACTCTGTCATGAAAGCTATTCAGTGCTTGTTCAACGGCGATAGTATGCAGACGAGATTTTTTATTTTTGAAAAGTGTTGATGTAAAAATTTCTGGTAAGTATTCGCGAGTAAAGTGTACAATATAGAATATATAACATGAGTTTTCTGCCCATTAATATTGCAATAAAATTAAGATTTATTGCTTTTAAAGACTTTTTCAATAACACTAAGATGTAGGAATGAAAACGGCGACCTTGTAACTGATGTCCAGAGAGTGCTTAGATTATGGAGGGAACACTTCTCTGCTCTCATAAATGGAGGCAGCAATTCACCGCGCAGAGATGAAGAACCCGATCCCGCAATCGATGATGATGGAATATATGTCCCCCCGCCCGATTATGACGAAGTTAGAATAGCAATAACCAGATTGAAAAACAACAAGGCCGTGGGCGCTGATGGATTTCCAGCGGAGCTATTCAAGTTCGGCGGCGAGGAGTTGGTAAGGCGCATGCAGCAGCTTCTTAGCAAAATATGGGCGGACGAAAGCATGCCCGACGGTTGGAATCTAAGTGTTCTTTGCCCAGTCCACAAGAAGGGGGATACTGCAAAATGCACCAACTATCGTGGAATCAGCCTTCTTAATATCGCATATAAGGTCCTTTCAAGTGTATTGTGCGAAAGATTGAAGCCCACCGTGAACCGGCTGATTGGACCTTATCAGTGCCTTTAATTTGATACCCATATCGTAAAAACACATTCAAGAGTCACCCATGGTCCACCTTTATGGCGATGTCTCGAAAAGGCGTCCACCTATAGAACCAAGGCCCACGCCCTTTTAAAATACTCATTAACACCTTTCATTTGATACCCATATAGTACAAACAAATTCTAGAGTCACCCCTGGTCCACCTTTATGGCGATATTTCGAAAAGGCGTCCACCTATAGAACTAAGGCCTACGCCCTTTTAAAATACTCATTAACACCTTTCATTTGATACCCATATAGTACAAACAAATTCTAGAGTCACCCCTGGCCCACGTTTATGGCGATATCTCGAAAAGGCGTCCACCTATAGAACTAAAGCCCATTCCCTTTTAAAATACTCATTACCACCTTTCATTTGATACCCATATTGTACAAACGCATTCTAGAGTCACCCCTGGTCCATCTTTATGGCCATATCTCGAAAAGGCGTTCACCTATAGAACTAAAGCCCATTCCCTTTTAAAATACTCATTACCACCTTTCATTTGATACCCATATTGTACAAACGCATTCTAGAGTCACCCCTGGTCCACCTTTATGGCGATATCTCGAAAAGGCGTCCACCTATAGAACTAAGGCTCACTCCCTTTTAAAATGCTCATCGATATCTCGAAACGGCGTCCACCTATGGAACTAAGGATCACTCCCTCTTAAAATACTTATTAACACCTTTCATTTGATTCATTTGATAGAGTCAACCCTGATCCACTTTTATGGCGATATCCCTAAATGGCGTTCACCTATAGAACTATGGCCCACTCCCTCATAAAATACTCTTTAATACCTTCCATACAAACACATTCCAGGGTTACCCTAGGTTCTTTTTACAACATGGTGATTTTCCCTTACTTTGTCTCCACAGCTCTCAACTGAGTATGTAATGTTCGGTTACACCCGAACTTAGCCTTCCTTACTTGTTTTTTATTGGCATATGATTTTTTGAAGTAAAAATTACGGCTTCTAATTGTTTTAGGCTGCCGTTGCCGAGGATACTGTGGACGGATTTAAATGTGGGTAATATAAAAAATTTAAGATTTTCGTCTTTTAATCCGAAAAGGTTAATAAAGGTATGGTGGGTTATCTTAACGTTTCCTCCCACTGAGGTTGCATAAAAAATTTCCTCGTTGGGAATACGTTTTTTCACGAGATTTGGTTGAATATAATTTTTATTTGAACCCGTGTCAATTAAGAAATTTAGAACTTTCCCGCTATTGTCCTTGCATTAGAAATATGGTAGCGTGGAATTCGTTAGCCTAAAAAATGAATGTCGGATAATTCGTATGAGTTTTCTTCAGGGAGGCTGACAGGGGTGTTGTTAGCGTGTGCAGTGTATTCGTTGTAATAATCCTGCAATGTATGTTCTTATTCTTTGTGTATTGTTGGTATTGGGGGAATTGTTAGTATTGAGGAAATTGCTGGTGTTGGGGAAATTGTTGGTATTGGGATTGTTGGGAAGAACTGGTAAAGGTAGGGAATGCTTGAGGTAGATGGGCAAGGTGCGGGAAGAATGGCTGATTAGGGTTCTTTCTTGGTGGAAGTGCGGGCCGTTGCTGATATTATTATTATTATTATTATTATTATTAAGACACAAGTAAGACAGAGTCTTTTAACGTGCCACATTTCATTTGATACAATACTTTCTTAAGATTAAGGATTAGGGATAAATGACTTAAATATACAAGTTATTTGAACTTTACAATAAATTTCAAAATACATAGATCAATAGGCAAATAAACATAAAAGGAATAAAGGAGAACATAGAAAAAGAAGGAAAGAAAGAAAGAAAGAAAGGGTGTATTCAATATTTTTAGGTATACATGCAGAACTTCAGTGATATCATATTTTGAGTTTTGAATAATAATGGTATAAAAGTAGCATTCGATAATATCTGATAATCACAATTGTGAAACACCCTGTTAAATTTAAGATTGGGATTGAATAGCCAGTTTGAATTGCCGTGGATTTGCTACCATTTTTAATTTGTTAGGCAGTGAGTTCCACAACTGAATGGCTCTAACGAAAAACATTTTTGAGGTAGCCGAATATTTAAACTGTGGTACTATAAGATTGCATGTTCCAGTTGAGTGTGCAAAAGTTAATTTTGAGAATATATGGCATCTCGAAAATCGGTGGTGGTAATGTGGGCCGTTTAGGCAGGCCGTACTCTTGGCTGTTGGCATGCGCTGGTCTGAAATTTTGATTCTCTAACTTGATGCATAAATGCAATGTCTCAGGCAGATCAGCCGACTATTTCATGCCGAGAAGTCTCGATAGATCGCCTGATAGTCCTCTGACAAATGTATCTTGCTCCTTGTCACGGTATGTGTGTGTGAGGACACGCATGTACTCTTCGCTGATTTCCATGCAGGATATTTTATTTAATATTAGTGAGAGGTGTGAGGAGGTTTGATATTCAAATGTGCTAAGATCTCTCTTGTCAGCGTAATGAATGGTAAGGCATCGGGAAATAGCCATCCAGTTAAGGGAGGTATTGTAGGACTCTAGTGCCGCGTCAGCACTGTCTAAGATTTTATTACGAATTACATTAAGGATGCCGAAATATTTCGGCGAGCGTGCGCATGGTCCATAAACCCTTAATATTCGTTCAACACTTTTCTTCCAGCTGCTGAACTCAGCTGGGTTTCCACCAAACTTTCGCAAGCATCTAACCACGTCAGGTACCTTGTACATGTCGGCCAGGTTATTCCTAAATCGATCATTTGATCGACATAGGTTGCTGAGTTGGGTGCAGAGCATCCCTAATCATTCTATTTTCGTCCGTAGTTAAAATCTCCCTCATTAAATCCTTTATAAGGTTTTTGAATTCAGGAGTGGGGTTAGCCACTTGTTGGATAGGGTCGCCAGGGGTTGTGGTGGCGATTGTGCTCCTGCCGGGGGTGCATTAATGTTCCCTAGCATAGGGGGTCTTATCAAATTATTATGAGCCATTTTAATTTATTTTTAGTTTATAATTTTTCGCTAACTATGTGATGTTTTTGTGGATTTAATTTAACAATCTCTGGAAGGTCCCTTTTTGGTGAATGGCAGAGCTGTTTTATTATTATCCTAAAGATTATTTTTATACTCAGTTGAGCAGAGCACACAGAGTATATTAACTTTGACTGGATAACGGTTGGTTGTACAGGTATAAAGGAATCGAGATAGATATAGACTTCCATATATCAAAATCATCAGGGTCGAAAAAAAAATTTGATTGAGCCATGTCCATCCGTACGTCCGTCCGGCTGTCCGTTCGTTAACACGATAACTTGAGTAAATTTTGAGGTATCTTGATGAAAGTTGGTGTGTAGGTTCCTATTTAAAATGAACAACATCGGACTATAACCACGCCCACTTTTTCGATATCGAAAATTTCGAAAAACCGAAAAAGTGCGATAATTCATTACCAAAGACGGATAAAGCGATGAAACTTGGTAGGTGAGTTGAACTTATGACGCTGAATAGAAAATTAGTAAAATTTTGGACAATGGGCGTGGCACCGCCCACTTTTAAAAGAAGGTAATTTAAAAATTTTGCAAGCTGTAATTTGGCAGTCATTGAAGATATCATGATGAAATTTGGCAGGAACGTTACCCCTATCACCATAGGTATGCTTAATAAAAATTAGCAAAATCGGAGAACGATCACGCCCACTTTTACAAAAAAAAATTTTTTAAGTCAAATTTTAACAAAAAATTTAATATCTTTACAGTATATAAGTAAATTATGTCAACATTCAACTCCAGTAATAATATCGTGCAACAAAATGCAAAAATAAAACAAAATTTCAAAATGAGTGTGGCTGCGCCCTTTTTCATTTAATGCCATAAGTCGAACAAAAATTTATAGGGGCTTAAATTTGGTAGGGGCTTAGATTTGACACCCATATCGTACACATTCTGGGACGATAACTTATTTCTGTGAAAAAGGGCGAAATCGGTTGAAGCTACGCCCAGTTTTTATACACAGTCGACCGTCTGTCCTTCCGCTCGGCCGTTAACACGATAACTTGAGCAAAAATCGATATATTTTTACTAAACTCAGTTCACGTACTTATCTGATCTCACTTTGTATTGGTATAAAAAATGGCCGAAATCCGACTATGACCACGCCCACTTTTTCGATATCAAAAATTACCAAAAACGATAAAAATGCCATAATTCTATATCAAATATGAGAAAAGGGATGAAACATGGTATTCGGATTGGTTTATTGACGAAAAATATAACTTTAGAAAAAAACTTTGTAAGATGGGTGTGACACCTACCATATTAAGTAGAATGAAATCAAAAAGTTCTGCAGGGCGAAACAAAAAACCCTTGAAATCTTGGCAGGAATACGTTTCGTAGTATTATATATATAAATAAATTAGCGGTATCCAACAGATGATGTTCTGGGTCACCCTGGTCCACATTTGGTCGATATCTGGAAAACGCCTTCACATATACAATTACCACCCACTCCATTTTAAAAGCGTCATTAATACTTTTAATTTGACACCCATATCGTACACAACTACCACCACTCCCTTTTAAAACCCTCACCTTTATGGCGATATCTCGAAAAGGCGTCCACCTATAGAACTAAGGCCCACTCCCTTTTAAAATACTCATCAACACCTTTCGTTTGATACCTTTGTGACGATATCTCGAAAACGCGTCCACCTATAGAACTAAAGCCCACTCCCTTTTAAAAGGCTCATTAACCCCTTTCATTTGATACCCATATCGTAAAAACACATTATAGAGTCACCCATGGTCCACCTTTATGGCGATATCTCGAAAAGTCGTCCACCTAAAGAACTAAGCCCCACGCCCTTTTGAAATACTCATTAACACCTTTCGTTTGATACTCATATCTCGAAAAGGCGACCACCTATTCAACTACAACCATTCACTTTTAAAACCCTCATTAATACCTTTAATTTGATACCCATATCGTAAAAACACATCCTAGAGTCACCCATGGTCATCCTTTATGGCGATATCTCGAAAAGGCGTCCACCTATAGAACTAAGGCCCACTCCCTTTTAAAATACTCATTAACATCTTTCGTTTGATACCCATATTGTACAAACGCATTCTAGAGTCACCCCTGGTCCACCTTTATGCCTATATCTCGAAAAGGCGACCACCTTTACAACTACCACCATTCCCTTTTAAAACCCTCATTAATACCTTTAATTTGATACCCATATCGTACAAACACATTCTAGAATCACCCTTGGTCCACCTTTATGGCGCTATCTCGAAAAGGCGTCCACCTATAGAACTAAGGCCCACTCCCTTTTAAAATACTCATTAACACCTTTCGTTTGAATCCAGTTTTGTACAAACGCATTCTAGAGTCACCCCTAGTCCACCTTTATGCCGATATCTCGAAAAGGCGACCACCTATACTGCCTTTTAAAACCCTCATTAATACCTTTAATTTGATACCCATATCGTAAAAAAACATTCTAGAGTCACCCATGGTCCACCTTTATGGCGATGTCTAGAAAAGGCGTCCACCTATCGAACTAAGCCCCACGCCCTTTTGAAATACTCATTAACACCTTTCGTTTGATACTCATATTGTACAAACGTATTCTACAGTCACCCCTGGTCCACCTTTATGGCGATATCTCGAAACTGCGTCCACCTATGGAACTAAGGATCACTCCCTTTTAAAACACTCAATAACACTTTTCGTTTGATACACATATTGTACAAACGCATTCTAGAGTCACCCCTGGCCCACCTTTATGCCGATATCACGAAAAGGCGACCACCTATACAACTTCACCACTCCCTTTTAAAACCCTCAATAATACCTTTAATTTGATACCCATATCGTACAAACACATCTAGAGTCACATCTGGTCCACCTTTATGGCGATACCTCGAAAAGACGTCCACCTATAAAACTAAGCCCCACGCCCTTTTAAAATACTCATTAACACCTTTCGTTTGATACCCATATTGTACAAACACATTCTAGAGTCACCCTTGGTCCAACTTTATGCCGATATCTCGAAAAGGCGACCACCTATACTGCCTTTTAAAACCCTCATTAATACCTTTAATTTGATACCCATATCGTAAAAAAACATTCTAGAGTCACCCATGGTCCACCTTTATGGCGATGTCTAGAAAAGGCGTCCACCTATCGAACTAAGCCCCACGCCCTTTTGAAATACTCATTAACACCTTTCGTTTGATACTCATATTGTACAAACGCATTCTACAGTCACCTCTGGTCCACCTTTATGGCGATATCTCGAAACGGCGTCCACCTATGGAACTAAGGATCACTCCCTTTTAAAATGTTAATTAACCCCTTTCATTTGATACCCATATCGTACAAACAAACTCTAGGGTCACCCCTGGTCCAACGTTATGCCGATATCACGAAAAGGCGACCACCTATACAACTACCACCACTCCCTTTTAAAACCCTCATTAATACCTTTAATTTGATACCCTTATCGTAAAAAGACATTCTAGAGTCACCCATGGTCCACCTTTATGGCGATATCTCGAAAAGGCGTCCACCTATAGAACTAAGCCCCACGCCCTTTTGAAATACTCATTAACACCTTTCGTTTGATACTCATATTGTACAAACGCATTCTACAGTCACTCCTGGTCCACCTTTATGGCGATATCTCGAAACTGCGTCCACCTATGGAACTAAGGATCACTCCCTTTTAAAACACTCATTAACGCCTTTCGTTTGATACACATATTGTACAAACGCATTCTAGAGTCACCCCTGGTCCACCTTTATGGCGATAACTCGCAAAGGCGTCCACCTATAGAACTAAGCCCCACGCCTTTTTAAAATACTCATTAATACCTTTCGTTTGAAACCCATATTGTACAAACACATTCTAGAGTCACCCTTGGTCCACCTTTATGGCGATATCTCGAAAAGACGTCCACCTATAGAACTAAGGCTCACTCCCTTTTACAATACTCATTAACACCTTTCGTTTGAATCCAATATTGTACAAACGCATTCTAGAGTCACCCCTAGTCCACCTTTATGCCGATATCTCGAAAAGGCGACCACCTATACAACTACCACCACTCCCTTTTAAAACCCTCTTTAATACCTTTAATTTGATACCCATATCGTAAAAACACATTCAAGAGTCACCCATGGTCCACCTTTATGGCGATGTCTCGAAAAGGCGTCCACCTATAGAACTAAGCCCCACGCCCTTTTGAAATACTCATTAGCACCTTTCGTTTGATACTCATATTGTACAAACGCATTCTACAGTCACCCCTGGTCCATCTTTATGGCGATATCTCGAAACTGCGTCCACCTATGGAACTAAGGATCACTCCCTTTTAAAACACTCATTAACATCTTTCGTTTTATACACATATTGTACAAACGCATTCTAGAGTCACCCCTGGTCCACCTTTATGCCGATATCACGAAAAGGCGACCACCTATACAACTACAACCACTCCCTTTTAAAACCCTCATAAATACCTTTAATTTGATACCCATATCGTACAAACACATCTAGAGTCACCTCTGGTCCACCTTTATGGCGATACCTCGAAAAGACGTCCACCTATAAAATTAAGCCCCACGCCCTTTTAAAATACTCATTAACACCTTTCGTTTCATACCCATACTGTACAAACACATTCTAGAGTCACCCTTGGTCCAACTTTATGCCGATATCTCGAAAAGGCGACCACCTATACAACTGCCACCACTCCCTTTTAAAACCCTCATTAATACCTTTAATTTGATACCCTTATCGTAAAAAGACATTCTAGAGTCACCCATGGTCCACCTTTATGGCGAGATCTCGAAAAGGCGTCCACCTATAGAACTAAGCCCCACGCCCTTTTGAAATACTCATTAACACCTTTCGTTTGATACTCATATTGTACAAACGAATTCTACAGTCACCCCTGGTCCACCTTTATGGCGATATCTCGAAACTGCGTCCACCTATGGAACTAAGGATCACTCCCTTTTAAAACACTCATTAACACCTTTCGTTTGATACGCATATTGTACAAACGCATTCTAGAGTCACCCCTGGTCCACCTTTATGCCGATATCACGAAAAGGCGACCACCTATACAACTACAACCACTCCCTTTTAAAACCCTCATAAATACCTTTAATTTGATACCCATATCGTACAAACACATCTAGATTCACCTCTGGTCCACCTTTATGGCGATACCTCGAAAAGACGTCCACCTATAAAACTAAGCCCCACGCCCTTTTAAAATACTCATTAACACCTTTCGTTTGATACCCATATTGTACAAACACATTATAGAGTCACCCATGGTCCACCTTTATGGAAATATCTCGAAAAGGCGTCCATCTAAAGAACTAAGCCCCACTCCCTTATGAGGTGGGTTTTGTCTAAGGCTGGGGTAACGCTCAGTCAATCCAGAGTCGAGTAAAGGTCCCACAAACCCCTACTGAATAAATACACGATATTTATGTGTTACGAACACACGCACACACGGCTGGAGATATTAGGCGGACAGCAGCTTTCCGTCGCAAGATGGCGAGGGGGGCGGAGCGTCGACTAACGGAGGTTCGGTAGGGCGGCTGAACGGTCGGGTAACGGACGGACTGGTACGGCGGTACGGAAGCAGCGTCGGGATAGAAGCAACGGCTTAACTGCGGTAGGATGGCAAGCGGCCAACGGTCGTCGTCGCAGTGGCGGGACGGATGCAGCGGCTTAACGGCGGTAGGATGTCGGACGGCCAACGGACGTCGTAGCAGCGGCGCGACGGATGCAGCGGCTTAAGGGCGGTAGGATGGCGAACGGCCAACGGTCGTCGTAGCAGCGGCGGCACCAGAGGGGCGACGATGCGGCGGTGGGCTACGGAGCGCGTACCAGGGCCGTGGTGAGAGGGGAGATGGGCTGGCGACGGGGTTTACCTGGACAGCGGCAGCGTGTTCCGGGCGGGATAGGATGGACGTACCAGCGGACTTGTATTGGTCGGTCGGCTTCGGCAGGATCGGGCTGATCGAACGTCTTCGGCAGGCTCGGTAATCGGCGGGGTCAGTCACCTGCGGGAGAAACTGCGAGGACTCGGGTTAGTGCTGGTTTCACCGCTGGACACCCCCGCCTCCCTACTTGCACACTAGTAGAAGGTGCGTAAGGGGGGTGGGGTTGTACCAGCCGAGGCGCCGTGGGTCGACCCGTGGCGGAGGGGAAGTGCACCTTAACGGCACAGCGGTAGCCCCTTGTGCGCACGCATCGGCTCACGGCCGAAACCAGAGCTGCGGAGAGGGGGTCGTGCGGTCGTTCGGGCGGCGAGTCATTCCTTACCAGACCAGGACGACGGAGGGAAGGGTAGTCCGAAGACACCACTCGCGTCATCCTGGTGCAGCAGGGGGTGACTCGCGCCACGGCCGCACCCTCTTCTCCCCAGCTAACTAGAGGGAGTGGTTCCTCCGCTCCGGCCAGCCTACTAAAATCAGAGCTGAGGGGGGAGGTGGTTATTTGGCCATTAAGGCAGCGGGCCGCTCAACACCAGGGTGGGCGACGGAGGGAAGGATAGTCCGAAGACACCACTCGCGTCGTCCAGCCCAGGTGAAGGGTGACTCGCGCCATGACAGCGCCCCTTCCGCTCAGTCCGAGCCGCGGGGGAGGGGGGTTATTTGGTCATTAAGGCAGCGGGCCGCTCAACACCAGGGTGGGCGACGGAGGGAAGGATAGTCCGAAGACACCACTCTCGTCGTCCAACTCTGGTGGAGGGTGACCCGCGCCATGACAGCGCCCCCTTCCACTCGGCTAGCTAGCCGGAGTGGCACTTTTGTCTTTAAAAAGACAACCACTCCCGCTGGCTCACCTGCGAGGACTGAATTGCAAAAATGCAAATTCAATGTTTATATGGGTGGTGCCGCAAACTGGTTGAGAAGTCAACGCATCATTATTGTGCTTTTTCATTCGTTTGCTATCAGTGGTTGTTGACTATGCTATACAAGTGGTTTTTGGCTATGCTATAGAA
Source organism: Eurosta solidaginis (assembly GCF_040869045.1). Lineage (NCBI taxonomy): Eukaryota > Metazoa > Arthropoda > Insecta > Diptera > Tephritidae > Eurosta > Eurosta solidaginis. The sequence continues at coordinate 68,960,456 of NC_090324.1, read as the reverse complement.
ACTGGTTGAGAAGTCAACGCACCATTATTGTGCCTTTTCATTGGTTTGCTATTAGTGGTTGTTGACTATGCTATACAAGCATAAGTACAAGTGGTTTATTGTAACGCTACGTTACAGTCCCCCTCCCACTTCGGTTGACGGAAAGCTGCGGTGGGGAAAGATGGATCTCCAGGCATGGCCTAGGTCTTGTGCCGGTGTGCATGTGGGCGAAGCACTTTATTTAAAAAAAAATTTTTTTTCCAAAGATATACAGAGTCATTCCACTTATATCTAACAGAGTTAATGTTATTGTAATTGTTTAAAAAAAATGTTCCACTGTTTTGTTGTTGTTTTTTTTTTTTTTTTTTTTTTTTTTTTTTTTTTTTTTTTTTTGTCGGGGGTGGAGTCGTACTAAACTGTGTCCGTTGTCGTACTTCTCTTGTTCCCCTTTTAATGTTATGTAGATATGTATGTATTTATATATATATATATTTATTTATTTTTTTTTTTTTTTTTTTTTTTTTTTTTTTGTGAAAATAATTTACAATTCATTTCTGACTTAAATCTAACAAGTTTTTGTAGAAGGTATGAAAATATAAAAATATAAAAAAGAAATGCGGCGGCCTCTTCTCTTGCTGTCTCATTCGACTTGTACCATTCGGTTGATTCCCATCAGCGAGACTTTCGCCCGGTTCTCGCCCATCATCTTCACCTTGACGCGCTGGTTCTTATAATAGAATTTCCAGCACTTTTTGCTCAGTTTTGTCGGGCGTTTTAGTTTTAGTTCCCCGAACAATTGTTCGGGATCGGGGTGCCCCTCTTCGCATGACGTTTTCTTTGTTTCGATGTATTCGGTGTCGCCCCGTCCCTGTGGCTCTGGTTGTGGGTCTTCTTTTATGGCCATTAGTTGCTCTATTGGTGGCCCATGAAAAATTTGGATTCTCTGAATCTTCGGTTTGTTTGCCGGCCACACTGTTGCCTCAAACGGCGGGCGCCACGGGCGTATCGGTTTCGGTGAGTCCGGTGGTGTGGGTTGCCGCTGTTTTCGACTCATTGTTGGACGGTTGGTTCCTGCAATGAGTGAGCAAAACGAGGGTTGTTTAGAATTTGTACGGCTTTAAATCTTGCAAGTGCGCGTGTTGTTGCTTTGTTTGCCCCGGGTGGCCTACTTTCACCGTGTTCGTGGAAACATATTCCATCACCAAGTACGGGCCGGAAAATTTTGGTGCTAACTTCTGGGCGAATTTGTCGGCCGCGGATGAGAGTGGGTGGTCCCTTTTCATCACCTGCTCGCCTATGCGTGGCTTCCATTGCCGTCTGCGTAAGTCGTAGTGTTTTTTCTGTTGCTTTGAAGCTTTGGCTAGGTGCCCTTTTATCTCGTCCCATAACTTGGTGATGGACGGTGGTACGGTTGGTGGCTCTGCTGGTACTGCTCCCTCCGTGCGCACTTGCTGCGGTGCTGTAAGGTCTCTACCGAAGTTGATTTCTGCTGCTGATGCTGTTGTCGACTCGTGGCTAGCCGTGTTTATCGCGAATGCTATTTGCGGAATCTCCTGGTCCCAGGTGCGGTGGTCGTCCTTGCATCGCTGAGCTATCATGGTTTTCACGACTCGGTTGGTTCGCTCGGTGGGGTTTTCGTGCGGGGCGTAAGCTGCCGTAAACTTGTGATCGATGCGGTGGTCGTTCAAAAACGCTGCTAATGCCTTCCCGACGAATTGTTTACCATTGTCGGTGAGGAAGGTTTTCGGGCAGCCAAATCGGTATATGACTCTTTCTTGGAGTGCTTTGATTACGCTTGTCGTTGTCGCTTGGCGCACTGGGATCAACTCCACCCACTTGGAGAATTTATCCACCATGACGAGGAGACAAGTATTTCCTTGCTTGGAACGGGGCAGTGGTCCCACGAAGTCAGCGGTTACTATTTCCCACGGCCGTGATGATTGCATGGTTGCCATCAATCCTGCTGGGCGTCTTTGCTCGACTTTGTATTCTGCGCATCTGATACACTTCCGTACGTGTTTGAGAACATCGCGGAACATCCCGGGCCAGTAATAGTTCTGTTGTGCTCTCTTAAGCGTCTTCTTCACCCCGAGATGTCCGGCGGCGGCGGCGTCATGGACTTCTTGTAGTACGTCCTTTCGTCGGTCGGCTGGGATGCACAGCTTCCATTGCGGTGACCGCGAGAGTTGATTTCTCGGGGAAATGTGGCGGAAGAGTCGGTTATCGACGATCTGGTAATCTGGATGTGATTGAGGTTTTTCCCGCACCTGTCTTGCTTTCCTCTCGTGCCAGTCGTTTGTTCCGTTGGTTATGGTGTACAAAATGTCATCATCGGCGTGTTGTAGCGGGCAGCGGGAGAGTGCGTCGGCTACCACGTTCTGTGCTCCTTTTCGGTATTCTATCTCGAAATTATATTGTTGCAATTCCAGTGCCCATCTTGCCAGACGTCCAGAGGGGTTTTGGAGCGAGTGCAGCCATTTTAGTGAGTGGTGGTCGGTGATGACGGTGAAGTGATACCCCTCCAGGTACGGTCTCATCTTACGGATACCCCATAGCACGGCGAGGCATTCCTGTTCGGTGGCCGAGTATCGTTTTTCCAGCTGGGTTAGGCTTCGGCTGGCGTAAGCTACTACGTTTTCGTGGTCGGAATGGCGTTGATAGAGCACGACGCCCAGGCCCTCTCCGCTCGCGTCGGTCTGGAGAAAAAACGGTCGAGAGAAGTCCGGACAACAAAGTATTGGCGCGCTGGAAAGCTTATCCTTGAGGGCTTTGAAAGCGTGATTTTGGTGCGCCTCCCATTTCCAGACTTGTCCCTTTTTCAGCAGTTGGTTAAGCGGCGCGGCGAGCGTAGAGAAGTCTGCCACGAAGCGGCGGTACCAAGACGCGAGTCCAAGAAAACGGCGGAGCTCTTTGAGCGTTTTCGGTGCGGGCATCTCCTGTACAGCGGATACTTTTGCTGGATCGGTGTGAATTCCTTTCGAACTGATGATGTGTCCTAGGTAATGAAGTTGTTGCTGGACGAAGCTGCACTTTTCGAAGTTTACTTGCATCCTGTGTCTTTGTAGGCGCTCGAACACTTCCCTCAAGATCGCCAAGTGTTCTTCGAAGGTATCTCCCAATACGATGATATCGTCCAGGTAGGCGAAAACTTTTGGTTGGAGTTCGGGCCCAAGTATCGAATCCAGAGCGCGTTGAAAGGTAGCCGGAGCAGAGTGTAGGCCAAATGGCATGACTTTCCACTGGAACAACCCTCTGCCAGGAACTGTAAATGCGGTGTATGGTCGGGATGCTCTGGCGAGCGGGATTTGCCAGTAGCCGTTCTTCAAGTCAATGGTCGAGATGAATTTCGCCTCTTTCAGCTGGTCGAGAATGGCTCCAATTTGCGGCAACGGGTAAGCGTCTGGTTCGCTGGCGGCGTTGAGCTGACGGTAATCTATGCACATCCTCCACGTGCCCTGTTTTTTGCGGACTAGCACGATTGGCGAGCTGTACGCGCTTCGTGATGGTTCTATTCTTCCTCCGGCTAATAACTCGTCTACCTCTTCGTTGATTACTTGTTGCATGGCCGGGTTGCGGGGGTAGTATCGTTGCTTCAGCGGTCGATTGTGTTTGAGACGAATCGTATGCTCGGCTGCAGTGCTCGGTCCGATGATTTCGCCAAACCGCTTTTGGTGATGCGCCAGGAAGTTTCGCAGTTCCGTGTTTTGTTCATCGCTCAGGTGTTCTCGGCTCGTCAATGCACATAGCGTATCTAGTTCGGGTGCTCTCTTGGTCACGGTGGCCTCTAGCGGCTGGCCATCCAGCGTGAGGATGATTCCCCTCTTTCTTAGGAAGTCCATTCCGAGGATTACCTGTTCGGCCAAGTTTGGGATAACGGACAGCATCGCGTCTGTGGCTCGTCCTTGATACACAATCCTTGCCGGGTAGGAATTTGAGGTAAAGACGCACGTTTGGTCTGCCAGCTGAATACTTCGCTTGTTGGGGCGTGCCTTGATGTTGTTCTTTTCTAGGTGTTTCCGTACGGTATCATCTACATAGGATAGGGTGGCGCCGGTGTCCACTAGTGCGCGCACGCTCATGTCCTCGATGACCACTGGTATATAGAATCGCCCATCGACTTGTGTTTTTGCGGTTGATTTGCTGGCGGGTGGTTCCCTCGGCTTCTCTGGTCGGACGTACGGTGCTTGGCGGCTTCCTTTAATAGCGTTGGACGGCGTTCGGGATGCGTTCTCGGTAATTGGGCTAGTCGGAGGGCATGGGCAGTCCTGGAGAGGATGTTGTCTTGGCCACACCGGGAGCAGAACTTCCTCCAGGGGCCCTTACATTGGAAGCGGTGGTGTCCGCGTTCCTTGCAGCGCCAACAGCACTCTTTGCTGTCGTATTCCATGGGTAGGTGGTATAGGCTGTGGGCCACCATTTTTCCCTGTTTCGCTTCCTCGCCTCTTAACAGCTCATACTCTTCCGTTAGCTCCAGGAGCTCCTCGATCGTCCTAACCTCGCTGCGTTTGACGAAAAGGCGGTATTCCACGCGTAGACCATCATAGATCCGTTCGAGGTGATTCTCTTCGCACATCGTCGGGTGTTGGCGGATCAGCGTTTCCAGTGCGAGGATGTAGTCCCTTGGCCTTCTCTCGGCCTTGCTGTTTGCGTTGTCGGATGGCCTCTTCCAAATGTCGTATGTGTCGCTTAGGTAGAAAAAAATTTTGCACCTCCCTCCGCAGATCGCTCCAGCGGTGTATGTGTTGCTTACGGACGCGGTACCATTGCAGTGCCTTCCCACGTAGAAGCTCCGGCAGTGTTGGGAGGAGTCGGTCGACGGGGATGCGGTAGCATTCGGCAAGCTCCTCTATCCTCTCAAGAAATTCGTGCAGTGACTCCTCCCCTGAAAAGTGCAAGTCCCAGCGGCGAACGGTATTCATAAGTTCACCGTCGCTCATTTCGTCTCGTTTCGGTAATGCGTTCTCTCCCTTTCCTCCGTGCGGCTGTGGGCTGTGGATCTGGATTGAAGGGATCGGATTTGTTGTTGGCTGGGGTAGCGTAGCGAACTTCCCCTCTTCCTCGTTCACTTCTCGTTCCAGCTCTTTCAACAGGTCTTCACTGGATTTCCTGGCGCGTTTCGCTCGCACGTAAGTACTCAGTGCGCGACGCAGCTCGGCTACGGTTTGGCCTTCCACGTCGATTCGGTGTTCCTTACACTCCTCGATCAGCTTCTCCTTCCTAAGTAGGTAGATCCAATTGAGCGAGTCGGGGTTCAGCAGCGTGCCTTCCGGAGTCTGTGTGTGTGTTGTTTCTAGCGATGTGTTCGTTGAACCCGCCCCGGCAGTGTTGGTGGTGGTTGCAGTTGTTTTTCCCACGGTCATCTGCGGAGGAGGGTCCCTGCTCGGGCGCCATTTATGAGGTGGGTTTTGTCTAAGGCTGGGGTAACGCTCAGTCAATCCAGAGTCGAGTAAAGGTCCCACAAACCCCTACTGAATAAATACACGATATTTATGTGTACGAACACACGCACACACGGCTGGAGATATTAGGCGGACAGCAGCTTTCCGTCGCAAGATGGCGAGGGGGGCGGAGCGTCGACTAACGGAGGTTCGGTAGGGCGGCTGAACGGTCGGGTAACGGACGGACTGGTACGGCGGTACGGAAGCAGCGTCGGGATAGAAGCAACGGCTTAACTGCGGTAGGATGGCAAGCGGCCAACGGTCGTCGTCGCAGTGGCGGGACGGATGCAGCGGCTTAACGGCGGTAGGATGTCGGACGGCCAACGGACGTCGTAGCAGCGGCGCGACGGATGCAGCGGCTTAAGGGCGGTAGGATGGCGAACGGCCAACGGTCGTCGTAGCAGCGGCGGCACCAGAGGGGCGACGATGCGGCGGTGGGCTACGGAGCGCGTACCAGGGCCGTGGTGAGAGGGGAGATGGGCTGGCGACGGGGTTTACCTGGACAGCGGCAGCGTGTTCCGGGCGGGATAGGATGGACGTACCAGCGGACTTGTATTGGTCGGTCGGCTTCGGCAGGATCGGGCTGATCGAACGTCTTCGGCAGGCTCGGTAATCGGCGGGGTCAGTCACCTGCGGGAGAAACTGCGAGGACTCGGGTTAGTGCTGGTTTCACCGCTGGACACCCCCGCCTCCCTACTTGCACACTAGTAGAAGGTGCGTAAGGGGGGTGGGGTTTGTACCAGCCGAGGCGCCGTGGGTCGACCCGTGGCGGAGGGGAAGTGCACCTTAACGGCACAGCGGTAGCCCCTTGTGCGCACGCATCGGCTCACGGCCGAAACCAGAGCTGCGGAGAGGGGGTCGTGCGGTCGTTCGGGCGGCGAGTCATTCCTTACCAGACCAGGACGACGGAGGGAAGGGTAGTCCGAAGACACCACTCGCGTCATCCTGGTGCAGCAGGGGGTGACTCGCGCCACGGCCGCACCCTCTTCTCCCCAGCTAACTAGAGGGAGTGGTTCCTCCGCTCCGGCCAGCCTACTAAAATCAGAGCTGAGGGGGGAGGTGGTTATTTGGCCATTAAGGCAGCGGGCCGCTCAACACCAGGGTGGGCGACGGAGGGAAGGATAGTCCGAAGACACCACTCGCGTCGTCCAGCCCAGGTGAAGGGTGACTCGCGCCATGACAGCGCCCCTTCCGCTCAGTCCGAGCCGCGGGGGAGGGGGGTTATTTGGTCATTAAGGCAGCGGGCCGCTCAACACCAGGGTGGGCGACGGAGGGAAGGATAGTCCGAAGACACCACTCTCGTCGTCCAACTCTGGTGGAGGGTGACCCGCGCCATGACAGCGCCCCCTTCCACTCGGCTAGCTAGCCGGAGTGGCACTTTTGTCTTTAAAAAGACAACCACTCCCGCTGGCTCACCTGCGAGGACTGAATTGCAAAAATGCAAATTCAATGTTTATATGGGTGGTGCCGCAAACTGTTGAGAAGTCAACGCATCATTATTGTGCTTTTTCATTCGTTTGCTATCAGTGGTTGTTGACTATGCTATACAAGTGGTTTTTGGCTATGCTATAGAAACTGGTTGAGAAGTCAACGCACCATTATTGTGCCTTTTCATTGGTTTGCTATTAGTGGTTGTTGACTATGCTATACAAGCATAAGTACAAGTGGTTTATTGTAACGCTACGTTACACCCTTTTAAATTACTCATTAACACCTTTCGTTTGATACCCATATTGTACAAACGCATTCTAGATTCACCCCTGGTCCACCGTTATGCCGATATCACGAAAAGGCGACCACCTACACAACTACCACCACTCCCTTTTAAAACCCTCATTAATACCTTTAATTTGATACCCATATCTTACAAACACATTCTAGAGTCACCCCTGGTCCACCTTTATGGCGATACCTCGAAAAGGCTTCCACCTATAGAACTAAGCCCCACGCCCTTTTAGAATTCTCATTAATACCTTTAGTTTGATGCCCATATTGTACAAACACATTCTAGAGTCACCTTGGTCCACCTTTATGGCGATATCTCGAAAAGGCGTCCACCTATAGAACTAAGGCCCACTCCCTTTTAAAATACTCATTAACACCTTTCGTTTGATACCCATATTGTACAAACGCATTCTAGAGTCACCCCTGGTCCACCTTTATGACGATATCTCGAAAAGGCGACCACCTATACACAACCACCACTCCCTTTTAAAACCTTCATTAATACCTTTAATTTGATACCCATAGCGTACAAACACATTCTAGACTCACCCCTGGTCCACCTATATGGCGATATCTCGAAAAGGCCTCCACCTATAGAACTAAGGCCCACTCCCTTTTAAAATACTCATTAACACCTTTCGTTTGATACCCATATTGTATAAACGCATTCTAGAGCCACCCCTGGCCCACCTTTATGGCGATATCTCGAAAAGGTGTCCACCTATAGAACTAAGGCCCACTCCCTTTTAAAATGTTAATTAACCCCTTTCATTTGATACCCATATCGTACAAACAAATTCTAGGGTCACCCCTGGTCTACCTTTATGGCGATATCTCGAAACGGCGTCCACCTATGGAACTAAGGATAACTCCCTTTTAAAATACTCATGAACACCTTTCAGTTGATACCCATATCGTACAAACAAATTCTAGATTCAACCCTGATCCACCTTTATGGCGATATCCCTAAATGGCGTCTAGAACTATGGCCCACTCCCTCATAAAATACTCTTTAATACCTTTCATTTGATGCACATGTCATACAAACACATTCCAGGGTTACCCTCGGTTCATTTTTCTACATGGTTATTTTCCCTTATGTTGTCACCATAGCTCTCAACTGAGTATGCAATGTTCGGTTGCACCCGAACTTAACCTTCCTTACTTGTTATTTTATAGGCTGTACGAGCCTGTTGCTCATGAGAAGTAAAAAGTCAATCATAAAAAAATCAATAAAAGGTAAAAAAAAAATTTGTTAAAATTTTGAGAAAAATTATTGAAGGAAATTTGAGAAAAAGGGAGGGTTAAAATTTTATTAAATTTTCACTTTTAAAAGAAAAAAAAGGTTAACTTTTTACTAACTAATTATATTAGTTTTTTCACTTAAAATGGGATGTTTTTTTCACTAAAAATTAAATCACTTTTTTCATTAATTAAAGTTTCACTTGAAAAGGGTTAGAATTTTTAATTATTATTTTTGCTTGTTTATTAAACTTGCACTTATTAAAAAGATTTTATCTTTTTTTCTTAAAAATTAAAAAAATTTTAATTAGCTGAACACTTAAATACTTATTAACACAACTTTCACTTATTCCTTAAATCTTGTCTTACGTTAGTAGTCCCGCGGCGAACAAGGCTGTTGATCCTTTTTGCACGCTGCTACTACTGGCATCTTCGTTGTCTTATTTTGCTGGTTGGTGGCTGTGTTCCTTCGAGCTTTACCACGGGGCTTCTAGGTTATTTGTCCAGTGCGTTGGGGCGCATCTTTAGCGCCACTAGTTATAAACTAGAATTTCCGTTGCGTTGGGGCGCTATTGTTAGGGTCACTTATTTATCACAGGTACGCCGATTTTACACACGGATCGCGAGGCACTACTTGAGGGCCTTTGACTACTTTGCGGAAAACTTACGCGACTGAGCCGTTGGGCGCCAGTTATTAGTTTCTCTTGCGAGCAACTAAAAAAATAATTTTTTTTTACGACTCGAAATTGTTGTTGTTGTTGTAGCAGTGCTTCACCCCACCTAATAGTTGCGACCGATCTCAAATTGTCATCAATATCCTCTAACGGGAGTCCAAGGAAACTTGCTGTTTCAACAGGGGTGGACCATAATGAATGTGGTTTTAGAGTTGTTGGTTCCACATTACATTTAAAGAGATGGTTGGTGTCATGTGGGGACACATTACAAGCGGGGCATACATTTTGTATGTCGGGGTTGATTCTGGATAGGTAAGAGTTTAACCTGTTACAGTATCCAGAACGAAGTTTAGCTAGAGTGACTCGCGTTTCCCTGGGGAGTATGCTTTCCTCCTCCGCAAGTTTTGGGTACTGTTCTTTGCGTACTGGATTCACCGGGCAATTCCGACATAAAGGTCCGACGCCTGTTTGTGGAGTTCACGAAGGACCTGCTTGTGTTTTTTTTGCTTCATACGGTTAAGTTCTCAGGTGCCGCATTTCCTCAAAATGCTTACGGATATGACTCCTTAAGTCCCTAGGCGGTGTTGGCTCATCAATCAGATCGCTGTTGGCAAACCCAGGTTTCTGGGTATTCAACAGGAACTGTTTGGTTAGCGTCTCATTTCTCTCCCTGATGGGGAGTATTCTCTCCTCATTATGTAGATGGTGTTCTGGGGACATAAGAAGACAGCCCGTGGCGATTCTGAGAGCAGTATTTTTGCAGGCCTGTAGCTTCTTCCAGTGGGTAATTGTCTGGCTAGGCGACCATATAGGGGACGCGTAGCACGCAATCGGCTGGCCAATTGCTTTGTATGTGGTAATGAGCGTTTCTTTGTCTTTTCCCCAAGTACTGCCAGCAAGGGATTTGAAGATTTTATTACGGCTCTGGATTTTCGGAACAATTGCGGCTGCGTGCTCATTAAAATGTAGATCCTGATCAAACGTCACACTTAAGATTTTGGGGTGTAGGACCGTCGGTAGCGTAGTGCCACCGACGTGGATGTTCAAAATGGTCGACATTTGAGACGTCCATGTTGTAAATAAGGTCGCGGAGGATTTAGTTGGTGATAATGCCAATTTTGCAAGGCGAAAAAACTGGAGAGATCAGGGAGGTAGCCGTTTATTCTGTTACAAAGCTTATCGATCTGTGGGCCTGGGCCTATGGCCATTATTGTGCAGTCATCGGCGTAGGAAATGATAGTAACTCCTTCTGGTGGCGAAGGTAGCTTAGATTTGTAGAAATTAAACAATAGTGGGGATAGGGCACCACCCCGTGTCACCCCTTGTTTAATTCTTATTGGCTTTGATGTTTCGTTTCTAAATTGCACCGATGCCTGCCGACCACCCAGATAATTCGCGGTCCACCTTTTAAGACATGAAGGAAGGGTAGACTCTTCCAGGTCGTGCAGTGACGTGCCATGGTTGACCGTGTCAAAAGCTTTTGATAGGTCTAGCGCTACGAGTACTGTTCTATGGTGGGGGTTTTTATTTACACCGCAATTAAGCTGGGTGCTGATGGCATTTAGCGCGGCGGTAGTGCTATGGAGTTTTCTGAAGCCATGCTGATGACAGACTAGATGCAAATTTGCTTTGAAGTAGGGGAACAAAATGGCTTCAAGCGTATTTGCTAATGGCGATAGGAGAGATACACGACTCTCCCATGATAGCTGGTTTCCCAGGCTTTAGTATCGGGACCACCTTGCCCATTTTCCATTTTTCAGGTATGACAAAGGTGGAAAGAGACAGGTTGAAGACATATGCTAAATATTTGAAACCCTCTTTCCCTAGGCTTTTAAACATCTACATGGCTATGCCATCTGGGCCCACTGCTTTGGATGGTTTAGCATGAACGATGACATTCTCAACCTCTTTGGCGGTGATGGTAGTTGGTGACGCGTTGAATTTATGTTAATGTGCGTGTTTGTTGGCCCTCCATCTATCTTTGTCGAACGTATAATGCATTATAAATTGTCGGCAGAAAGCGCTCGCGCATTTTTTCGCATCCGACAGCACTTTATCGCCAAAGGCGATGGATACTTTGTGATTGTACCTAGACGGATTCGATAGGGACTTTACGGTGGACCAAAGTTTACCTACACCGGCAGAGAGGTTACAACCGCTTATCTGCTCCTCCCATTTCGTCCGCTTGCGTTCATCTACAAGCAATTTGATGAGTTGGTATATTTCCCTTATTTGGGGGTCGCCGAGATTGAGCTGTCTTATAAGGTCACGTTCTCTCGCTAAATTTGCGGCCTCCGCCGGGAAGTGGACCGAATTTCGGGAATTCTACTGGCTGGAATGAAATTTGTTTAAATTGTTGTAAAGCAAATCAAATTTTGTTGTCAATAAAGAAAAAAAAAAAAAAAACGGGCCGAGGCGGATTCAATGACCTTGCGGAAAGCACGCTCCTCTTGGTGGGCATCAGTCGGGATAGGGAGTGCAGCAAAGCGGTTGTCTGTAAAGGATTTGTATTCGTCCGACTTTCCTTTTTTAAAGTTTATGAAAGTGCGTTTTTCTGTGGCGATGAAGTCGGCGGTACGCTCGAGCGAAAGAAGTATAGGTAGATGGTCGGATGCCAATGTTACCATCGGCTGCCAGTTGATATTAGGGCGGTATCCACTGGGGCAGCAGGTGGCAGGAGGGATGTAGATGTTGATGATTTCTAGGTTTGCATCGCCTGACCGGACAGATAAGCCTTGACGTTCTAAGACTCTGTCCCTGCGGTCGATGCCGGGATCAAATATATGATATTGCAGAGAATGGTGTATGATAAACGCGAGGCCGCCTCCATTTCCGCTCTCGCGATCTTTTCTGTGGACATTATACCCAGAATAGGTCTGCAGTGCAGATCTTGCAGTGAGTTTAGTATCTTGAATCGCAGCAATACGGATGTTATGCCGCTTCATGAGATCGACTATATCCGTGATCTTCCAGTTAATCCATTACAGTTTAACTGCAGAATTCTGAAGTGAATAGGGGGAGACGTCGCTACTCTGGGAGTAAGTGACGGGTGACTACGCCGGGGTTGTGGAAGGCTAGGACGCAGCTGCTGTTGTGGCCCTGGGATTGGACGGCCTTGGGTAAGCATTGGGGTACCCGGTGTATTTGAGTATGCGGCTTGGCAACATGGCGCAATGAAACCCGTCGGGGGGTTGTCGTCGCGGAGACCAGAACATCTAGGAAAGTGGCACCGTCCATGGCAGGAGCTGCATTGGGCGGATGTCGCAAGCATATATATTCTTTGCTTGCAAACGGTGCAAAGGGAGGTTGGGACTAAGAGTCTGTTTCCCTGACCTACACAATCGCTACGGGAAAAAAGGGGGGGGGGGAGAATACGGGGGCAGGGGCTAATGCTCGGCATTGCTCCCGACTTCGAGCTGCTGGGAGGATGACAATTTGTGGGAGGGACGCAGCAACTTAAATGGGGTTACACTGAAATGACAGTCCTTGGCCGGGAAAAATCCCGGGTCGCTCCCGTACATAGCACCCACTGCCTTGGGAAGCGACTCGAAGACGTTGATCTTTATTCAATCATAGCAACTTAATTACTGACTTTACAATATATTTCTTACTTCTACTTATTGTATGCAGTCACGTTGGTTGACAGGTGATTCCTTTTGTTGTTGTTGTTGCCATATTTAATTCCGTCCATTCTCATGAATGGTAATGAACGTTAAGCTATTGAGTGGTTGCGCGTGTGGTGACATATGCCCGTGGGGTAGCGACCTACTTATAGTTCGCATGCTTACGCAGCATTGCATACCGCTTTCGAATGGATAGTTACATATTTATATGTGGGCAGTTTTGGAGCCCAATTTAAGAGTGTATGGCATTAACTTATATACTATTATACTATATATATCACCGATCTATAAACATTTTTCAGACAGCAATTAATGCTCAATGTGTAAGGATTCGATGAAACTTCAAGCGTCTAGCTGCTAAAATAGGGCAGAAATTACGAAAAGCTTCTTATCTAAACAACCGGTTGTGGGGATATAGTATATGTCCCACCGATCTCTTAAATTTTTTCAGGCACTAATATGTGTAATACACGAAAGCATTTAGTGAAATTTTGAAGCTTCAATCTGTTAAAATCGGGCAGAAATTACGAAAAGTTATTTATCTGAAAAATCAGTTGTATGAAATATATACTATACTAGCAGACCCGGCAGACGTTGTTCTGTCCTAAATTTGTATATCTGCATACATTTTAATAAGCTTTTTCCGTCTAACTCTCCCTCGCCCCTCTACACTTCTTCGTAATCTTTGTATTCACTCCTCCCTCCGTATTTTTTGCTTCATCTATCTCCATCTCCGTCTCATTCTATCTCTTTCTCAGTCTCCTTCTCTTTCTCTCTTTTCTCTTCCCTCAAGTTTTTCTCATTCTTCTTCATATCTTATTGCCAGTCCCAGAGGGTGGTATGTATTTTGTTCTAGTCCCATTCCGAGTCTCAGTCACAGTCCCAGCCGCACTCGGAGTCTCAGTCTCAGTCCCAGTCCTAATCCCAGTCCCAGTCCGTCTCTGGTCTACTTCCCGGAAAAAAAACATCGGAAATACTAATATAGGCAAATTTATATACCAAATTCAGGCAAATGGAATAGGACGTATGTAAATAGGTATGTAGGTATTATAAATTCATGTCTTTATTTCGGCTTCGCTTGCATATTTATCAGTTTTGCCAGGTTGATGCGACTAAATCGAATATCACAATGAAACTTACTTAAAAGCTCTCAGCAACAGCTTTCATTTGATATCCAAAATACACACACATACTAGGGGTGGCCGGGTCCACGTTTTGGCCTATATCTCGAGACCCTAGTCACCAATAAGTATGAAAACTACCCTGTACAAAAGCACTCATCAACAGCTTTCATTTGATATCCAAAAACACACACATTCTAGGGGTGGCCGGGTCCACGTTTTGGCCTATATCTCGAGACCCTAGTCACCAATAAGTAGGGTAGAAGGGGGAGGCTTCGACATGAGGGAGGCTTCGACTTTTTCAAATTTGGCCGCCGTTATTACTACCATTGTTCTTATTCCACCAATAAGCAGTAACCAAATTGAGTGTGACTCTGTCATGAAAGCTATTCAGTGCTTGTTCAACGGCGATAGTATGCAGACGAGATTTTTTATTTTTGAAAAGTGTTGATGTAAAAATTTCTGGTAAGTATTCGCGAGTAAAGTGTACAATATAGAATATATAACATGAGTTTTCTGCCCATTAATATTGCAATAAAATTAAGATTTATTGCTTTTAAAGACTTTTTCAATATGAAAACGGCGACCTTGTAACTGATGTCCAGAGAGTGCTTAGATTATGGAGGGAACACTTCTCTGCTCTCATAAATGGAGGCAGCAATTCACCGCGCAGAGATGAAGAACCCGATCCCGCAATCGATGATGATGGAATATATGTCCCCCCGCCCGATTATGACGAAGTTAGAATAGCAATAACCAGATTGAAAAACAACAAGGCCGTGGGCGCTGATGGATTTCCTGCGGAGCTATTCAAGTTCGGCGGCGAGGAGTTGGTAAGGCGCATGCAGCAGCTTCTTAGCAAAATATGGGCGGACGAAAGCATGCCCGACGGTTGGAATCTAAGTGTTCTTTGCCCAGTCCACAAGAAGGGGGATACTGCAAAATGCACCAACTATCGTGGAATCAGCCTTCTTAATATCGCATATAAGGTCCTTTCAAGTGTATTGTGCGAAAGATTGAAGCCCACCGTGAACCGGCTGATTGGACCTTATCAGTGCGGCTTCAGACCTGGTAAATCTACCGTCGACCAGATTTTCACAATGCGCCAAATCTTGGAAAAAACTCGTGAAAAGAGAATCGACACACACCACCTCTTCGTCGACTTTAAAGCCGCCTTCGACAGCACGAAAAGGAGCTGCCTATATGCCGCTATGTCTGAATTTGGTTTCCCCGCAAAACTTATACGGCTGTGCAAAATGACGTTGAGCAACACCATCAGTTCAGTCAGAATTGGAAAGGACCTCTCCGAGCCGTTCAAAACTAAACGAGGTTTCAGACAGGGTGACCCCCTATCGTGCGATTTCTTTAATTTGATGCTGGAGAAAATTATACTAGCTGCAGAACTTAACCGCACTGGAACAATATACTATAAAAGCGTGCAATTACTGGCATATGCTGATGACATTGATATCATCGGCCTAAACACCCGCGTTGTTAGTTCTGCTTACTCCAAGCTGGAAAAAGAAGCGGTAAAGATGGGTTTGATGGTGAATGAGGACAAAACGAAGTACCTGCTGTCATCGAGCAAAGAGTCAGCGCATATGCGCCTTGGCAACCACGCTACTGTTGGCAGCCATAATTTCGAAATAGTAAAAGACTTCGTTTATTTGGGAACCAGCATCAACATTAGCAACAACATCAGCACTGAAATCCAGCGAAGAATCAATCTTGCCAATAAATGCTACTTTGGACTAGGTAGGCAATTGAAAAGTAAAGTCCTCTCTCGGCGAACGAAAATCATACTCTACAAGTCACTTATCGTACCCGTCCTGCTATATGGGGCAGAAGCATGGACCATGACAACAGCAGATGAAGCGGCTTTGGGAGTGTTCGAGAGAAAAGTTCTTCGAAAGATTTATGGACCTCTTCGCGTTGGCGATGGCGAGTACCGAAGAAGATTTAATGATGAGCTGTACGAGCTATACGCAGATATCAACATAGTCCAGCGAATTAAAACGCAGCGGCTGCGCTGGCTAGGCCATGTTATGCGAATGAAAGATGATGCTCCGGCCAAGAAAGTGTTTCTATCGGAACTCGCCTATGGAAGCAGAGGTAGAGGGCGGCCCCCACTCCGTTGGAAGGACCAGGTGGAAAACGATTTAAACTCCCTTGGTGTGACCAATTGGCGCCGGTTGGCGGAGCGAAGGAGCGACTGGCGCGCCTTGTTGGACGGCCATAACCGTTTAGACGGTTAAGCGCCAATTAAGTAAGTAAGTAAGTAAGTAAGTATATTTTGGAGCGAAAAATCTGAAATAAGTGCACGGGGGAGGGTCGACAATATGTTTTGGGAGGCTTCGACAAAGTTTTTACTTAGCAAGTAATATTTTACAGGCATCAAGATGCCAAATATCTACAAAAGAAAGTTCCATGAAAAGATCATCAACGAAGACAAAATGAAAAAAGCCATCGAGGAGATAAAACAAAAAAAGAAACCCCATCAAGTGCTGTTATACTTCAAGAAATGTTCAAATCTTCATCATGGATTGACGTATGACTTGGCTAGACGATTCGTTTTTGTTTTTGTTATTATGTTCACTGACAAAACAAATTTCTTTTACACTGGTGTAGTCGTGGAATTTGAAAATTCGACGTGTATCGACCCAATATTTCTATGAACCGATTGTAAAACACAGACACTTGGTTTCAAAGCAGGATATAATAAGTATATTGCCCGCAACTGAACATCCACCAGTAACTTCACGTGCGCAAAGCAAGTTTATATTTAACTTTGATTTTTCAAATTTAGATGTTCGTTAAAAGTGCAGTTATACTTTATTTTTCGCTTAAATTTTTTATGTTTTTGTTCGAAAAATTTGTTACTGTATTGAAATAAATAACATCAAATATGAATTAAAAATCGTATTTAGAGTTTTTTCCAACATCCTTTTTTTATTTTGCTGGGTAAATTGCTATATTTGATAAATGTCGAAACCTCCCACCCAATGTCGAAGCCACCCAGATGACTGACGAAGCCTCCCCGAAAAAGGGAGGTTTCGTCATATTTTTTGTTTTTGGATATTTGATTATAACTTAGAAAAAAAAGCATGTGGAATATTAACCACAAATCCGAAGTGTCATAAACATACATGGCATCAGTAATTATGAAAGAGTTATCTATTTCTCATTCTAGTTTCTCTAAAAAATCATTTTCTCTTAACCTGTCGAAGCCTCCCCCATCTACGCTATGAAAACTACCCTGTACTAAAGCATTCACCAACATCTTTCATTTGATATCCATATTGTATAAACACATTCTAGGGGTGCCCGGGTCTACGTTCTGGCCTATATCTCGAGACCCTAGTCACCGATAGGTATGAAAACTACCCTGTACTAAAGCATTCACCAACATCTTTCATTTGATATCCATATTGTATAAACACATTCTAGGGGTGCCCGGGTCTACGTTCTGGCCTATATCTTGAGACCCTAGTCACCGATAGGTATGAAAACTACCCTGTACTAAAGCACTCATCAAAAGCTTTCATTTGATATCCATATTGTATAAACACATTCTAGGGGTGCCCGGGTCCACGTTTTGACCTCTATCTCGGGACCCTAGTCACCAATAGGTATGAAAACTATCCTGTACTAAAGCACTCATCAGCAGCTTTCATTTGATATCCATATTGTATAAACACATTCTAGGGGCGCCCGGCTCCACTTTTTGTCCTATTTCTCGAGACCCTAGTCACCAATATGTATGCTGGTCCACTTCCCGGAAGAAAAATTATCCAACATTTTATTCTAGATATAACACTACCCACATACCAAATTTCAGGCAAATCGAGCCATATATACGGCAGTTTAGAATAAATCGGTCCCTAGCCCACTTCCCGAAAAAAAAACTATTCACAAACACTCTCCGGGTTCCTTTTAAGTTATCCTAAAAATGTCATGGCAATCTTTCTATCCGTTCTCGATTTATGGAGTGACAATCAAAATGTACACTTCTTTTTATATATATAGATATCTCATACAACCGCTTGTTCAGATAAAAAACTTTGCGCAATTTTTTCCCCAACATCTAGAAGCTTCAAATTTCACCAAATGCTTAGGTGTATAGCATATATCGTTGTCTGAAAAATCATTGAAATCGGTGGTATATATAGTATATATCCCATACAACAGATTGTTCAGATAAGAAACTTTCCACAATTTCTGTCCCATTTTAACAGCTAGAAGCTTCAAATTTACCGAAATGCTTACGTACATAGCATATTGTTGTCTGAAAAAATCATAGAGATCTGTGGTATATATATTATATAACCCATATAAACTATAATTTTTGCCCCTTTTTACGGCTAGAAGCTTCAAAATTCATCAAGTTTCATCAAATAGTTACGTTTACGTCATATATTGCTGAAATACGTGATTCGTAGTCATGGTTTTTACACGCAGACCACAAAAAACCTGAAACTTTGCATCCTCACACAAAGCACCTACTTGTTTTTATACCTTTCATGAAAATGAAATGGTATATTAATTTCGCTACGAAACCCCAAATTTTAAGTCCTTAAAGGAAAATAGATAGACCCACCATTAAGTATACCAAAATAATCAGTATGAAGAGCTGAGTTGATTTAGCCATGCCCGTCTGTCCGTCTGTCTGTTTGTATGCAAACTAGTCCCTCAATTTTTTTGCGATTTCGGCCCTATTTTAAGAGCTAGAGGCTTCAAATATCAGCAAATGCTTACGTATATAGTATATATTGTTGTGTCAAAAAATCATAAAGATCGGTGGTATATATAGTATATATATGGTGGTATATATATTATATATATAGTATATATATATATTTTCGCAATTTTAGCCCCATTTTAACAGCTAGAAGTTTCAAATTTCACCGAATGCTTACGTAAATAGCATATATTGTTGTCTGAAAAAATCATAGAGATCGCTTGTATATATAGTATATATCTCATACAACCGATTGTTCAGACAAGAAAATTTTCGCAATCTACCCCATTTTAACAGCTATAAGCTTCAAATTTCACATATTGCTTACGTATATAGTATATATTGTTGTGTCAAGAAATCATAGAGATCGGTGACATATATAATATATATATGATGGGATATATAGTATATATATATAGTATATATACATATTTTTTTTTTGCGATTTCGGCCCCATTTTAACAGCTAGAAACTTCAAATTTCACCAAATGCTTACGTGTATAGGATATATTGATGTCCGAAAAAATCATTGAGATCGGTGGTATACATAGTATATATCTCATACAACCGATTGTTCAGATAAGAAACTTTGCGCAATTTCTACCCCGTTTTACAGCTAGAAGCTTCAAATTTCACCAAATTCTTACGTATATAGCATATATTCTTGTCTGCAAAAATCATAGAGATCGGTGGTATATATATTATATACTTCATATAAAATGTCATTTTCCCCTTTTTTACGGCTAGAAGCTTCAAAATTGATCAAATTGCATCAAATAGTTACGTTTACGTCATATATTTTTGAAATACGTGATTCGTAGTCATAGTTTTTACATGCAGACCACAAAAAACGTGAAGTTTGCGTCCTCACACAAAGTACCTACCTATTTTTTATTTTATATTTATCTTAAAAATCGTTGAGATATGTTAAAATTTCACCAAATGCTACGTGTACAGCATATATTGTTGTCTGAAAAAATCATAGAGACCGGTGGTATATATAGTATGGTTCAGATAAGAAGCTTTGCGCAATTTCTGCCCCATTTTGGCAGCGAGAAGCTTCAAATTTCACCAAATGCTTACGTATATAACATATATTGTTGTATGAAAAAATCATAAAGATCGGTGGTATATATATTATATACCCCATATAAACTGTATTTTTTCCACTTTTTTACGGCTAGAAGCTTCAAAATTCATCAAATTTCATCAAATATTTACGCTTACGTCATATGTTGTTAAAATACGTGATTCCTAGACAAAGTTTTTACACGCAGACCACAAAAACCTGAAACTTTGCATCCTCACACAAAGTACCTACCTGTTTTTATACCTTTCATGAAAATGAAATGGTATATTAATTTCGTCACGAAACCCAAAATTGTAAGTCCTTAAAGGAAAATAGATAGACCCACCATTAAGTATACCGAAATAATCAGTATGAAGAGCTGAGTTGATTTAGCCATGCCCGTCTGTCCGTCTGTCTGTTTGTATGCAAACTAGTCCCTCAATTTTTGAGATATCTTGATAAAATTTGGTTAGCGGGTGTATTTGAGTGTCCGATTAGCATTTGTCGGAACCGGCTGGATCGGACCACTATAGCATATATCCTCCTTACAACCGATTTTTCAGAAAAAGACGATTTTTGTCATATCTTACTCAATTTAACAGATTGAAGCTTCAAACTTCACCATATAATTTCGTATATTGCACACATTGTTGCCAAAAAAAATTGGTGAGATCGGTCGCATATATAGTATATATCCCCCACAACCGATTATTCAGATAAGAAACTTTTCGTAATTACTGCCTTACTTTAAGAGCTAGAGGCTTCAAGTTTCAACGAATGCTTACGTATATAGCATATATTGTTGTCTGAAAAAATCATAAAGATCGGTGGTATATATAGCATATATATTGTATATATAAATATTTTCGCAATTTTAGCCCTATTTTAACAGCTAGAAGCTTCAAATTTCACCGAATGCTTACGTATATAGCATATATTGTTGTCTGAAAAAATCATAGAGATCGGTTGTATATATAGTATATATCACATACAGCCGATTGTTAAGATAAGACACTTTTCTCAATTTCTACCCCATTTTAACAGCTATAAGCTTCAAATTTCACCGATTGCTTACGTATATAGTATATATTGTTGTGTCAAAGAATCATAGAGGTCGGTGATATATAATATATATATGATGGTATATATAGTATATATATATATTTTTTTTTGCGATTTTGGCCCCATTTTAACAGCTAGAAGCTTCAAATTTCACCAAATGCTTACGTGTATAGCATATATTGATTTCTGAAAAAATCATTGAGATCGGTGGTATACATAGTATATATCTCATACAACCGATTGTTCAGATAAGAAACTTTGCGCAATTTCTGCCCCGTTTTAACAGCTAGAAGCTTCAAATTTCACCAAATGCTTAGGTGTATAGCATATATTGTTGTCTGAAAAAATCATAGAGACCGGTGGTATATATAGTATATATCTCATACAACCGATTGTTCAGATAAGAAACTTTGCGCAATTTCTTCCCCATTTTAATACGTATATAGCAAATATTGTTGTCTGAAAAAATCATATACCACCGATCTGTATATATATTATATACTTCATACAAACTGTCATTTTTGCCCCTTTTTTAAGACTAGAACCTTCAAAATTCATCAAATTTCATCAAATAGTTACGCTTGCGTCATATATTGTTGAAATACTTGATTCGTAGTAAAATGAAGTAAAATGAACGATATCGGACAATAACCACGTTCACTTTTTCGATATCGAAAATTTCGAAAAATCGAAAAAGTGCGATAATTCATTACCAAATACGGATTAAGCGATGAAACTTGGTAGGTGAGTTGAACTTATGACGCAGAATAGAAAACTAGTAAAATTTTGGACAATGGGCGTGGCACCGCCCACTTTTAAAAGAAGGTAATTTAGAAGTTTTGCAAGCTGTAATTTGGCAGTCGTTGAAGATAGCATGATGAAATTTATCAGGAACGTTACTCCTATTACTATATGTATGCTTAATAAAAATTAGCAAAATCGGAGAACGACCACTCCCACTTTTAAAAATTTTTTTTTTAATTCAAATTTTAAAAGAAAAGTTAATATCTTTACAGTATATAAGTAAATTATGTCAACGTTCAACTCCAGTAATGATATGTTGCAACAAAATACAAAAATAAAACAAAATTTCAAAATGGGCGTGGCTCCGCCCTTTTTCATTTAATTTGTCTAGGATACTTTTAATGCCATAAGTCGAACAAAAATTTACCAATCCTTGTGAAATTTGGTAGAGGGTTAGATTCTAGGACGATAATTGTTTTTGGTGAAAAAGGGCGAAATCGATTGAAGCCACGCCCAGTTTTTATGCAGAGTCGACCGTCTGTCCTTCCGCTCGGCCGTTAACACGATAACTTGAGCAAAAATCGATATATCTTTACTAAACTTATAACTTTCATCTCTGTCTTTCCGAGTCTCTTTTGATCACAACTTTGTATCAAATATTTTATTTCAATAAATTTGGTATTGGTATCACATACCGAGCATTGATTGCAAAACCACTTTAGATTAGCATTCTCACTCAATAGTTTAATTTCTCGTCTTTTTTGTTGCTGCGTTTTATGCAGAAAAAAGATCCACAGTCACCCGAACATGAAATCGCATCGTCTATTTGCACTAATTTTATCATGCATTCTTTGCATTCAGACGGCGGCATTTTGCCCAATCCGCAACCAATTTTTCATAAAAATTTGTTGACAAAGTCACTGTTTTCACGATTTCCACATTGGAAATTATATTTTTTGCTCATCAACGAGTTTATTAAACAATTAGATTAAAAATTAAAAGCTCAATTGCGCATGAAAATAAAAACTGACACGGATCAAATAAAAACACGTCCGTCTTCTTTCGCTCTCTTTCTTAAAACGTTTCTAGGTGTTTCTATTTATAGAATTTGCTACTTGTTTACCAGCTATAAAATTACCAGCTATAACTACAATGCACTTTATAGCTTCTCATATGGGCGTGTATATGTGAGTGATACTTCCTTCGATGATTGCCTACTTTTGGGTGTGTCCCAGATATACGCATGTGTTTGGGCTTTTCTCTCCGCTGCTTGTATGGACATATGTGTAGACATAATGATTAATTTGTTTACGTACATACAAATGTGGCAGCTTGATTTATTGTTGTTGTGCCTTTATTTACATAGTTTCAGATTAGTGATGTGAGTACCCCTTAGTGTCACTAATATTCGTCATAATATTGTATACACCTCCGATCAATAAAATTTTTCCAGACAACCATTAATGCTTCATACGTAAGCATTCGGTGAAATTTTAAGCCTCGCGCTGTTAAAATGGGGCAGAAATTACGAAAAGTTGCTTATCTGAACAATCAGTTGTGGAGATATATATTATATATCACCGATCTATACAATTTTTTTAGACAAAAATTAATGCTCTATGCGTAAGGATTCGGTGAAATCGGAAGATTCTAGCGGTTAAAATTGGGCACTAATTATGAAAAGCTTCTTATCTAAACAACACACCTATCCCTTCGATTTTTTTAGGCAATAATATGTGCAATATACGATAGTATTTAGTGAAATTTGAAGCTTATTCTGTTAAAATTGGGCAGAAATTACGAAAAGTTGCTTATCTGAACAATCAGTTGTATGAGATATATACTATATATACCACCGATCTATACAATTTGTTCAGACAAAAAGGTGCAAGCTGCAAGCGATCTCATAAGCCCGCTGCTAGCTAAAATCTATAAGGCTTGCCTCAACCTAGTTTATATCCCCACGGAATGGACCAATGCAAAGGTAGTATTCATACCCAAAGGAGGCAGGATATCGGGCAACAGTCCAAAGGATTTCAGACCAATAAGTCTGACCTCCTTCCTCCCAAAATTTCTAGAACGAGTTCTGGACGCCTGTATTAGACGATCAGCAAATAACGCACTAATCTCCAACAACCAACACGCCTACGCTAAGGGCAAATCCGTAGGGACACCTCTACATGCTATCACTACTAAGATAGAGAAGGATCTTGCCTTTAAAGAATTTACCCTATGCATATTTCTCGACATAGAAGGAGCCTTCAACAACGTTCTCCCAGCAGCGGTCACAAGATCTCTACGTTCACTAGGGGCGGAAGAGCCTCTTGTGAAATACGTCGAGCTCCTTCTAAACGAAAGAAGCATTATCTCTGAGCTGGGCAGCTCATCGTTAATAAGGTCTACCAACAGAGGAACTCCCCAGGGGAGCGTTTTTTCTCTTCTACTATGGAACCTGACGTTGAACGCCCTGTTATCTATACTACAGCCGACCGGATGCCAAGTCATTGCATATGCCGACGACATAGCCTTGACTGTTACCGGCAAAAACCTTCCGGTGCTTGGCGAACTCTTGCAAAATGCTTTTAATCTAACAAACACTTCGTCTAGGGAATGCGGACTCAGCATCAGCAGGGAAAAAACTGAAATGGTACTTTTTACCCGCAAATGCATTATACCGGAATTTACCCTCCCGTCCCTAAATAGGAGGGAAATCAAACTCTCTACCGAGGTTAAATATCTCGGAGTTATTATAGATAGGAAGCTTGACTGGAAGCGAAATGTGGAGGAACGATCCAGGAAAGCCACAATGGCTCTCTACGCTTGTAAGTCGGCAATCGGAAAAAGGTGGGGTCTCCAGCCACGCAGAGTCCATTGGATCTACACGGAAGTGGTGAGACCCATACTCTTCTACGCCATTACCGTATGGTGGACGGCACTCGATATAGAATCTAACAAGAGCAATTTAACGATAGTGCAGAGGATGGCGGCAATGCTTAACATCGGTGCCCTTCCCTCCACTCCCACAAAAGCTCTTGAACCCATATTATTCCTTCTCCCAACTGATCTATATGGTAGATACTGTGCCTCCTGCAACGCGACAAGGCTCAACGATATCGTACAATGGAGGGACTGCAGGTTTGGTCACACCCGGATCCCGAAGCAGGTCCCCGAAACCTTCTTGAAATTGTACCATATAACATCGTCCCCTTGCTGGGACAACAAATTTTCCACAAGAATCCCAGAGAGGAACGAGTGGGCAAACGGCGTAGAGCCGATATCTCACGAAATCTCCGTTTTTACAGATGGCTCTAAACTAAACAACAGAGTCGGCAGAGGAATATTCTCAGAGAAGCTCAATCTAAGCGAGAGCTTTCGCTTACCCGACCACTGCAGTGTTTTTCAGGCTGAACTCATAGCTATCTGGGAAGCAGCCCTCTATCTTGCTAACCTGCAGGTGACCAATTCTACTCCAATTTTCTCTGACAGCCAAGCTGCCATAAAATCCCTACAATGCAGTAACACCTCATCACTAGTGGCATTGAAGTGCAGATAAACCCTCACAAACTAGCTGAAAATTGGAACCTAAGCATAATATGGTTTCCCGGCCACTGTGACATCTCAGGAAACTGCGCCCCGGATGAGCTAGCTAGGGAATGCACCAACCTGCAAACAATAACCTCCGCGGGTTGGGCCAGCCCTCCTCTAAACACTTGCAAACGCTGCCTGCGATCTCTTTTCACTGAGCTGGCAAACGCCAGATGGGCCAAGGAACCTACTTGTAGTATATCCAAGCTAATCTGGCCTAAGCTGGATGAAAAGAGATCGCAATCGGTGATATTGTTGAACCGTATCTCTATAAACCCCCTAGTGGGCCTTCTTACAGGTCACTGTCTCATGGGCACTCAAGGTGCCTATATGGGCCTGCAGACAAATGAATTCTGCCGCTGCTGTAGGGACAAGGAGGAGATAGAAAGCCTAGAGCACTATCTGTGCCACCGACCCGCACTGTCAAAAACCACGTACCAATGCCTCCACAGGCACTCCTTTGGGTGCCTTGCGGAGCTTGAATCTATAAACCCAAACGACATCTTGCGTTTCATTAGGCAAACGCGCCGGTTTAGCTTCACTGGGGTCTAAACTTTCTTCTTCTTCGAAAGTAGGGTAACAGGAAATAGGGGCCCCCGCGTGTTAGCACAACGGGCCACAACGGCCTACGTGAGTCTCCGCTCCGACAGCGGAGGCAGCCACTTTAACTTTATCTAACCTAACTTAAATACAAAGTGTAAAAAATTTATTTAAAATATTTAGTAGCGATGCACTATGGTCTGGCGAGCACTGTTTTCTGGCCAAATCTCAAGGAGTTATTATTGAGATTCCAATGACACATTCATTCATTTGTGCAAACATTTTTTTTGTACACCGTGCATCATATGGTAACCTGAGCCTTGGTATGACACTGTTTAGAGCTTGCTCCCGACAAGCTTTTACCTATAGACAAATTATTAACATGATTCATTTATGCTTGCGTTGTACATTCCACAGCCAATTTTAATTATGCTTGGAATGCAGTTCCCAGGGAACTGACTTGAATGTATATGTCTCTTATACTTAGTTGGTAAGTATTAGTGTAAGTAAGTATTTTAGCTCATAGAAATTTTGTAAAAAGAAAACAACTTTTGAATAAAGGACAGAATTCAACCTGCTGCCGCTTCAATTGGCAGTAAATTCTATCTGGTGCCGCTAACTGGGCACTGCAACCTATATTTCGATTTTCTCTTATCCGCAAACATTACATGGCGATCCTTCCAGTTCTGCTTAGGCAAACTGCTGTTTGCAATGCAGCCTGCTAAACATCTTTGGCAGGACGCGACGAAGTGCGTTGAGGGCCCAGTTTCTACAGGACAACTTTTATGTGGATGACGGAATTGGAGGCTCAGACAACTTAAATACAACAATTGAAATTCAATAGCAATTAATACACATTTTAAGGAAACATGGCCTAAACCTACAAAATTGGTACTCGAACGATTCACAATTACTGCAAAATATTGGTGTGGAGGACCAGGAAAGTGATGTAGACTTTGACAATGAGACCAGTCAAACCATCAAAACTTTGGGTTTGACATGGATGCCTAAAGTTGATCGATTTTGCGTAAAGGTGTGTCTAGCAGATTATTATGAACACATGGAGTTGAAGCGTAAGGCATAGAGAAGTGGAATAGACCTTGGCCTGCAGACATACATCAAGAAGACATGGAATAGACCTTAGGCTGCAGACACACATCAAGAAGACAAACGGAGATAGCAGGTTATGTATGTAATTATCTAGGTAGTTTATTTTAAAAGCACGGCAAAAGTAGGGTTTTACACATTACGGGCAAAAAGTAGGTTTTTGCTAATAAAATTAAAAATTTTTTTTCTTCTCACACTAATTTTTTCAATGAACGAAATCAATAATCAAAAAGAATTTGACACATTATTCATGCATTGTTGTTGAGGAAGAAGTAAATAAATTAGAAAAAGAAGCAGAAATAATTAAACAAGCCCCTAAGGCATTTAGCATAGAAGAATATAGGCGTAGCATAAAACAACAAAAAATTGAGGAACCAAAGATTCCGAAACCCACTGAAAATAAAAGAAAAAGAGGAGGAAAAAGATTTAACATAAGAAAGGCTGTAGCCATATTGTATATAGAAATTAAATTGACAACAAACACAGAGGAGAGGATACGTCTAAAAAATAAAATTAGGGAATTAAAAGAAGTATAAAGAAATTTTTTTTAAGGAAATTTTTTTAAATTACAATGCCGAACAAAAACCCAATCACTACGCGTGAGAATAAAATAGAAAAAAAGATTTAGAAAAGGATTTACAATGGCTGCAAGGCTTTTGGAAATATATTGGTATGACTAGGGAACCAAATATGGAGGATGTCATTAATCCTACTACTAGAATCGAGGAAACCAGACGCATGCTGATAATGTATAACCTTACAGAACATAAATAAATTAATAAAAAAAAAAATTAACAATTATTATTTCAAAATGGGAGGCAAAGAATCCAAAGTACAAGAACCCAATGCAAACGTAATTAATTCCATTCAAGTAATTGACCATAGTGAGGCATTAGACTTTATCAAAATTTTGTTGATAATTTTGACGGTCGCACTTGCGTCAACTTAATTCTAAAATTATACTCAACTCATAATACATTTTTAAAGAAAAATACATGAGCCGAGCAGATGGTCTAGACAAAGTCTAAACTCAAAAAAAAATATATATATTTTTTTTAGCTCGATGGGCAAATGGGAAACTATTCTCAACACACTTGTGGAAGAAAGAATTTTAGCAGAAAAAGCTTATAAATGTATTAATAAAACAATTAAGAACGGGACTGTCTTTGGCTGTGCCGAAGACTTCATACCTTTCATGAATGGGGCTGTACAATCATCTTATCCCGTTCGTAATCTCGGAATAATCGGATGTATAAGATAAGAAATATATAGTGAACAGATCTACATACCCAGACGATTTTTAAGATAAATATGAAACAAGTAAGGAAGGTTAAGTTCGGGTGTAACCGAACATTACATATTTAGGTGAGAACTATGGTATCAACATAAGGGAAAATAACCATGTAGGAAAATGAAACGAGGGTAACCCTGGAATGTATTTGTATGACATGTGTATCAAATGAAAGTATTAAAGAGTATTTTATGAGGGAGTGGGCCATAGTTCTATAGGTGGACGCCATTTAGGGATATCGCCATAAAGGTGGATCAGGGTTGACTTTAGTATTTTTTTGTACGATATGGGTATCAAATGAAAGGTGTTAATGAGTATTTTACATAGGAGTGATCCTTAGTTCCATAGGTGGACGCCGATTCGAGATATCGCCATTAAGGTGGACCAGGGGTGACCCTAGAATTTATTTGTACGATATGGGTATCAAATGAAAGGGGTTAATGAACATTTTAAAAGGGAGAGGGCCTTAGTTCTATAGGTGGACGCCTTTTGGAGATATCACCATAAAGGTGGACCAGGTGTGACTCTAGAATGCGTTTGTAGAATATGGGTATCAAACGAAAGGTGTTAATGAGTATTTCAAAAGGGCGTGGGGTTTAGTTCAATAGGTGGAGGCCTTTTCGAGATATCGCCATGAAGGTGGACCAGGGGTGACTCTAGAATGTGTTTGTACGATATGGGTATCAAATTAAAGGCATTTATGAGGGTTTTAAAAGGGAGTGGTGGTAGTTGTGTAGGTGGTCGCCTTTTCGAGATATCGGCATAAAGGTGGACCAGGGGTGACCCTAGAATGAGTTTGTTCAATATGGGTATCAAACGAGAGGTGTTAATGAGTATTTTAAAAGGGCGTGAGGCTTAGTTCTATAGGTGGACGCCTTTTCGAGATATCGCCATAAAGGTGGACCAGGGGTGACTCTAGAATGCGTTTGTACGATATGGGTATCAAATTAAAGGTATTAATGAGGGTTTTAAAAGGGAGTGGTGGTATTCGTATAGGTGGTCGCCTTTTCGATATATCGGCATAAAGGTGGACCAGGGGTGACTCTAGAATTTGTTTGTACGATATGAGTATCAAACGAAAGGTATTAATGAGTGTTTTAGAAGGGAGTGATCCTTAGTTCTATAGGTTGTCGCCTTTTCGAGATATCGCCATAAAGGTGGACCAGGGGTGACTCTAGAATATGTTTGTACGATATGGGTATAAAATGAAAGGTGTTAATGAGTATTTTAAAAAGGCGTGGGGCTTAGTTCTATAGGTGGACGCCTTTTCGATATATCGCCATAAAGGTGGACCAGGGGTGACCCTAGAATGTGTTTGTACGATATGGGTATCAAATTAAAGTATTAATGAGGCTTTTAAAAGGGAGTGGGTGGTAGTTGTATATGGGAAGGCGTTTTCCAGATATCGACCAAAATGTGGACCAGGGTGACCCAGAACATCATCTGTTGGATACCGCTAATTTATTTATATATATAATACCACGAACAGTATTCCTGCCAAGATTTTAAGGGTTTTTTATTTCGCCCTGCAGAACTTTTTCATTTCATTCTACTTAATATGGTAGATGTCACACCCATTTTACAAAGTTTTTTCTAAAGTTATATTTTGCGTCAATAAACCAATCCAAATACCATGTTTCATCCCTTTTTTCGTATTTGGTATAGAATTATGGCATTTTTTTCGTTTTTGGTAATATTCGATATAGAAAAATTGGGCTGGGTCATAGTCGGAATTCGGCCATTTTTTAGACCAATACAAAGTGAGTTCAGATAAGTACGTGAACTGAGTTTAGTAAGGATATATCGACTTTTGCTCAAGTTATCGTGTTAACGGCCGAGCGGAAGGACAGACGGTCGACTGTGTATAAAAACTGGGCGTGGCTTCAACCGATTTCACCCTTTTTCACAGAAATAAGTTTCCGTTCCAGAGTCTAAGCTCCTACGAAATTTCACAAGGATCGGTAAATTTTTGTTCGACTTATGGCATTAAAAGTATCCTAGAAAAATTAAATGAAAAAGGGCGGAGCCACGCCCATTTTGAAATTTTCTTTTATTTTTGCATTTTGTTGCACGATATCATTACTGGAGTTGAATGTTGACATAATTTACTTATATACTGTAAAGAAAAAAAATTGTTTGTTAAAATTAGACTTTAAACAATTTTTTTTTAAAGTGGGCGTGATCGTTCTCCGATTTTGCTAATTTTTATTAAGCATACATATAGTAATAGGAGTAACGTTCCTGCCAAATTTCATTATGATATCTTCAATGACTGCCAAATTACAGCTTGCAAAAGTTTTAAATTACCTTCTTTTGAAAGTGGGAGAGCCACGCCCATTGTCCAATATTTTACTAATTTTCTATTCTGCGTCATAAGTGTAACTCACCTACCACGTTTCATCGCTTTATCCGTCTTTGGTAATGAATTATCGCACTTTTTCGGTTTTTCGAAATTTTCGATGTCTAAAAAAGTGAGCGTGGTTATAGTCCGATATTGTTCATTTTAAATAGCGATCTCAGACGTATGCTCAGGAACCTGCGTACCAAATTTCACCAAGATATCTCAAAATTTACTCAAGTTATCGTGTTAACGGACTAACGGACGGACATGGCTCAATCAAATTTTTTTTCGATCCTGATGATTTTGATATATGGAAGTCTATATCTATCTCGATTCCTTTACACCTGTACAAGCAACCGTTATCCAATCAAAGTTAATATACTCTGTGAGCTCTGCTCAACTGAGTATAATAAAAAACAGGTAGGTACTTTGTGTGAGGATGCAAAGTTTCAGGTTTTTTTTGGTCTGCGTGTAAAAACTATGACTACGAATCACGTATTTCAACAATATATGACGTAAACGTAATTATTTGATGAATTTTGAAGCTTCTAGCTGTAAAAAAGGGCCAAAAATTACAGTTTATATGGGGTATATAATATATATACCACCGATATCTTTGATTTTTTCAGACAACAATACATGCTATACACGTAAGCATTTGATGAAATTTGAATCTTCTAGCTGTTAAAATGGGGCAGAAATTGCGCAAAGTTTCTTATCTGAACAATCGGTTGTATGAGATATATACTATATATACCACCGGTCTCTATGATTTTTCAGACATCAATATATGCTATACACGTAAGCATTTGGTGAAATTTGAACAAATCTAATCACGGGGCAAAAATTACAGTTTATATGGGGTATATTATATATATACCACCGATCTCTATGATTTTTTCAGACAACAATATATGCTATATACGTAAGCATTTGGTGAAATTTGAAGCTTCTAGCTGTTAAAATGGGGCCGAAATCGCAAAAAAAATATATATATAATATATATATATACTATATATACCTTCATATATATATTATATATATCACCGATCTCTATGATTTTTTGACACAACAATATATACTGTATACGTAAGCAATCGGTGAAACTTGAAGCTTATAGCTGTTAAAATGGGGAAGAAATTGTGAAAAGTTTCTTATCTGAACAATCGGTTGTATGTGATATATACTATATAAGTTAACTTATTTCACATTTAAATTTCCAAAAAAATATATTTTCGGGAGCTTAGCTCCTTTATTCATTCAACTTCAACTTAAGACTAACTTACAAAATTTGTTATTACTTAAATCTAACTTGCTCTGCTACTCTGCTCTGCCACTGCCTCTGCTGTTGCTTTACTCACTTGACGATTTCCATCACTTGTTGCAGATGGCCTTTTGCTGACGATGCGATTCTCATCAATTGTTGCATTCACATTTGCTTATTTCCGAGTATTCGCTTGACGATTTCCATCATTTGTTGCAGAAGGCCTTTTGCTGACGATGCACTTCTCATCAATTGTTGCATTCACATTTGCTTATTTTCAAGGAGACATATTTCCGTACATGGTAGATACTTTGCCTCAACGCTATCGTACAATGGAGGGATTGCAGGTTTGGTCACACCCGGATCCTGAAGCAGGTCCCCGAAACCTTCTTGAAATTGTACCATACAACATCGTCCCCTTGCTGGGACAACAAATTTTCCACAAGAATCCCAGAGAGGAACGAGTAGGCAAACGGCGTAGAGCCGGGATCTCACGAAATCTCCGTTTTTACAGATGGCTCTAAACTAAACAACAGAGTCGGCAGAGGAATATTCTCGGAGAAGCTCAATCTAAGCGAGAGCTTTCGCTTACCCGCCCACTGCAGTGTTTTTCAGGCTGAACTCATAGCTATCTGGGAAGCAGCCCTCTATCTTGCTAACCTGCAGGTGACCAATTCTACTTCAATTTTCTCTGACAGCCAAGCTGCCATAAAATCCCTGCAATGCAGTAACACCTCATCACTAGTGGCATTGAAGTGCAGATAAACCCTCAACAAACTAGCTGAAAATTGCAACCTAAGCATAATATGGGTTCCCGGCCACTGTGACATCTCAGGAAACTGCGCCCCGGATGAGCTAGCTAGGGAATGCACCAACCTGCAAACAATAACCTCCGCGGGTTGGGCCAGCCCTCCTCTAAACACTTGCAAACGCTGCCTGCGATCTCTTTTCACGGAGCTGGCAAACGCCAGATGGGCCAAGGAACCTACTTGTAGTATATCCAAGCAAATCTGGCCTAAGCTGGATGAAAAGAGATCGCAATCGGTGATATTGTTGAACCGTATCTCTATAAGCCTACTAGTGGGCCTTCTTACAGGTCACTGTCTCATGGGCACTCAAGGTGCCTATATGGGCCTGCAGACAAATGAATTCTGCCGCTGTTGTAGGGACGAGGAAGAGATAGAAAGCCTAGAGCACTGTCTGTGCCACCGTCCCGCACTGTCAAAAACCACGTACCAATGCCTCCACAGACACTCCTTTGGGTGCCGTGCGGAGCTTGAATCTATAAATCCAAACGACATCTTGCGTTTCATTAGGCAAACGCGCCGGTTTAGCTTCACTGGGGTCTAAACTTTCTTCTTCTTCGAAAGCAGGGTAACAGGAAATAGGGGCCCCCGCTTGGTAGCACATCGGGCCACAACGGCCTACGTGAGTCTCCGCTCGGACAGCGGAGGCAGCCACTTTAACCTAACCTAACCTTACTTAAATATAAAGTGTAATTAAGTTATTCATTCATTTGTACAAACATATATTTAACCCGTTTTGGAATGTCTTGAAATATATTGACTCTTACATACATATTCATACAATTATACATACGTATATTTTGGCTCGCTTTGGTACGGCATGAGATTCTACTGACACATTCATTCATTTGTGCAAACATATATTTTGTACACCGTGCATCATATGGTAACCTGAGCCTTGGTATGCCACTATTTAGAGCTTGCTTGCGACAAGCTTTTACCTGTAGACAAATTATTAACATGATTCATTTATGCTTGCGTTGTACATTCCACAGCCAATTTTAATTATGCTTGGAATGCAGTTCCCAGGGAACTGACTTGAATGTATATGTCTGTTATATTTAGTTTGTAAGTATTAGTGTAAGTAAGTATTTTAGCTCATAGAAATTTTGTAAAAAGAAAACAGCTTTTGAATAAAGGACAGAATTCAACCTGCTGCCGCTTCAATTGGCAGTAAATTCTATCTGGTGCCGCTAACTGGGCACTGCAACCTATATTTCGATTTTATCTTATCTGCAAACATTACATGGCGATCCTTCCAGTTCTGCTTAGGCAAACTGCTGTTTGCAATGCAGTCTGCTAAACATCTTTGGCAGGACGCGACGAAGTGCTTACAAAAAATTGCAATAGAAAATATGTTACAATATCCGTTGGGGGCCCAGTTTCTACAGGACAACTTTTATGTGGATGACGGAATTGGGGGCTCAGACAACTTAAATACAACAATTGAAATTCAATAGCAATTAATACACGTTTTAAGGAAACATGGCCTAAACCTACAAAATTGGTACTCGAACGATTCACAATTACTGCAAAATATTGGTGTGGAGGACCAGGAAAGTGATGTAGACTTTGACAATGAGACCAGTCAAACCATCAAAACTTTGGGTTTGACATGGATGCCTAAAGTTGATCGATTTTGCGTAAAGGTGTGTCTAGCAGATTATTATGAACACATGGAGTTGAAGCGTAAGGCATAGAGAAGTGGAATAGACCTTGGCCTGCAGACATACATCAAGAAGACATGGAATAGACCTTAGGCTGCAGACACACATCAAGAAGACAAACGGAGATAGCAGGTTATGTATGTAATTATCTAGGTAGTTTATTTTAAAAGCATTTGGCAACCTGACGGCTGCCAGTTTACGGGCAAAAAGTAGGTTTTTGCTAATAAAATTCAAAATTTTTGTTTTCTTCTCACACTAATTTTTTCAATGAACGAAATCAATAATCAAAAAGAATTTGACACATTATTCATGCATTGTTGTAAATCAATTGAGGAAGAAGTAAATAAATTAGAAAAAGAAAAAAAGCAGAAATAATTAAACAAGCCCCTAAGGTATTTAGCATAGAAGAATACAGGCGTAGCATAAAACAACAAAAAATTGAGGAACCAACGATTCCGAAAACCACTAAAAATAAAAGAAAAAGAGGAGGAAAAAGATTTAACATAAGAAAGGCTGTAGCCATATTGTATATAGAAATTAATTTGACAACAAACACAGAGGAAAGGATACGTCTAAAAAATAAAATTAGGGAATTAAAAGAAGTATAAAAGAATTTTTTTTTTAAGGAAAATTTTTTTTAATTATAATGCCGAACAAAAACCCAATCACTACGCTTGAGAATAAAATAGAAAAAAAGATTTAGAAAATGATTTACAATGGCTACAAGGCCTAGGGAACCAAATATGGATCGAGGAAACCAGACGCATGCTGATAATGTATAACCTTACAGAACATAAATAAATAAATAAATAAAACAATATAACAATTATTATTTCAAAATGGGATGCAAAGAATCCAAAGTACAAGAACCCAATGCAAACGTAATTAATTCCATTCAAGTAATTTACCATAGTGAGGCATTAGACTTTATCAAAATTTTGTTGATAATTTTGACGGGTCTGCACTTGCGTCAACTTATTTCTAAAATTATACTCAACTCATAATAAATTTTTAAAGAAAAAATACATGAGCCGAGCATATGGTCTAGACAAAGTCTAAACCCAAAAAAAATATATATATATTTTTTACCTCGATGGGCAAATGGGAAAATATTCTCCACACACTTGTGGAAGAAAAAATTTTTGCAGAAAAAGCTTATAAATGTATTAATAAAACAAGTAAGAACGGGACTGTCTTCGGCTGTGCCGAAGACTTCATACCTTTCATGAAGGGGGCTGAACAATAATCTTATCCCGTTCGTAATCTCCGAATAATCGGATGTATAAAATAAGAAATATATAGTGAACAGATCTACATACCTAAACGATTTTTAAGATAAATATGAAACAAGTAACGAAGGTTAAGTTCGGGTGTAACCGAACATTAAATACTCAGTTGAGAGCTATGGTGACAACATAAGGGAAAATAACCATGTAGGAAAATGAAACGAGAGTAACCCTGGAATGTGTTTGTATGACATGTGTATCAAATGAAAGTATTAAAGAGTATTTTATGAGGGAGTGGGCCATAGTTCTATAGGTGGACGCCATTCAGGGATATCGCCATAAAGGTGGATCATGGTTGACTCGAGAATTTTTTTGTATTATATGGGTATCAAATGAAAGGTGTTAATGAGTATTTTACAAGGGAGTGATCCCTAGTTCCATAGGTGAACGCCGTTTCGAGATATCGTCATAAAGGTGGACCAGGGGTGACTCTAGAATGTGTTTGTACGATATGCGTATCAAACTAAAGTAATTTATGATGGTTTTAAAAGGGAGTGGTGGTAGTTGAATAGGTGGTCGCCTTTTCGAGATATCGCCATAAAGGTGGACCAGGGGTGACTCTAGAATGCGTTTGTTCAATATGGGTATCAAACGAAAGTTGTTAATGAGTATTCAAAAGGGTGTGGTTTAGTTCAATAGGTGGAGGCCTTTTCGAGATATCGCCATGAAGGTGGACCAGGGGTGACTCTAGAATGTGTTTGTACGAAATGCGTATCAAACTAAAGGCATTTATGATGGTTTTAAAAGGGAATGGTGGTAGTTGTATAGGTGGTCGCTTTTTGAGATATCGGCATAAAGGTGGACCAGGGGTGACTCTAGAATGCGTTTGTACAATGTGGGTATCAAATTAAAGGTATTAATGAGGGTTTTAAAAGGGAGTTGTGGTAGTTGTATAGGTGGTCGTCTTTTCGAGATATCGGCATAAAGGTGGACCAGGGGTGACTCTAGAATGCGTTTGTACAATATGGGTATCAAACGAAAGGTATTAATGAGGGTTTTAAAAGGGAGTGGTGGTAGTTGTATAGGTGGTCGCTTTTCGAGATATCGGCATAAAGGTGGACCAGGGGTGACTCTAGAATGCGTTTGTACAATATGGGTATCAAATTAAAGGTATTAATGAGGGTTTTAAAAGGGAGTGGTGGTAGTTGAATAGGTGGTCGCCTTTTCGAGATATCGGCATAAGGGTGGACCAGGGGTGACCCCAGAAATAGTTTGTTCGATATGGGTATCAAACGAAAGGTGTTAATGATTATTTTAAAAAGGCGTGGGGCTTAGTTCTATAGGTGGACGCCTTTTCGAGATATCACCATAAAGGTGGATCAGGGGTGACTCTAGAATGTGTTTGTACGATATGGGTATCAAATTAAAGGTATTAATGAGGGTTTTAAAAGGGAATGGTGGTAGTTGTATAGGTGGTCGCTTTTCGAGATATCGGCATAAAGGTGGACCAGGGGTGACTCTAGAATGCGTTTGTACAATACGGGTATCAAACGAAAGGTGTTAATGAGTATTTTAAAAGGGAGTGGGCCTTAGTTCTATTGGTGGACGCCTTTTCTAGATATCGCCGTAAAGGTGGACCAGGGATGACTCTAGAATGCGTTTGTACAATATGAGTATCAAACGAAAGGTGTTAATGAGTATTTTAAAAGGGCGTGGGGCTTAGTTCTATAGGTGGACGCATTTTCGAGATATTGCCATAAAGGTGGACCAGGGGTGACTGTAGAATGCGTTTGTACAATATGGGTACCAAACGAAAGGTGTTAATGAGTATTTTAAAAGGGAGTGGGCCTTAGTTCTATAGGTGGAAGCCTTTTCGAGATATCGCCATAAAGGTGGACCAGGGGTCATATGGGGGGACATGGGTATCAAATTAAAGGTATTAATGAGGGTTTTAAAAGGGAGTGGTGGTAGTTGTATAGGCGTTCGCCTTTACGAGATATCGGCATAAAGGTGGACCAGGGGTGACTCTAGAATGCGTTTGTACAATATGGGTATCAAATTAAAGGTATTAATAAGGGTTTTAAAAGGGAGTGGTGGTAGTTGTATAGGTGGTCGGCTTTTCGAGATATCGCCATAAAGGTGCACCAGGGGTGACTCTAGACTTTGTTTTTACGATACGGGTATCAAATGAAAGGTGTTAATGGGACTCTTTAAAAGGGCATGGACCTTAGTTCTATAGGTGGACGCCTTTTCGTGATATCGCCATAAAGGTGGACCAGGGGTGACTCTAGAATGCGTTTGTACGATATGGGTATCAAATTAAAGGTATTAATGAGGGTTTTAAAAGGGAGTGGTGGTATTCGTATAGGTGGTCGCCTTTTCGCTATATCGGCATAAAGGTGGACCAGGGGTGACTCTAGAATTTGTTTGTACGATATGGGTATCAAATGAAAGGTGTTAATGAGTGTTTTAGAAGGGAATGATCCTTAGTTCCATAGGTGGACGCCGTTTCGAGATATCGCCATAAAGGTGGACCAGGGGTGACCCTAGAATTTGTTTGTACGATATGAGTATCAAATGAAAGGGGTTAATGAGTATTTCAAAAGGGCGTGGGGCTTAGTTCAATAGGTGGACGCCTTTTCGAAATATCGCCATAAAGGTGGACCAGGGGTGACTCTAGAATGTGTTTGTATGATATCGATATTAAATTAAAGGTATTAATGAAGGTTTTAAAAGGGAGTGGCGAGATATCGCCATAAAGGTGGACCAGGAGTGACTCTAGAATGTGTTTGTACGATATGGGTATCAAATGAAAGGTGTTAATGAGTGTTTTAGAAGGGAGTGATCCTTAGTTCCATAGGTGGACGCCGTTTCGAGATATCGCCATAAAGGTGGACCAGGGGTGACCCTAGAATTTGTTTGTACGATATGGGTATCAAATGAAAGGTGTTAATGAGTATTTTAAAAAGGCATGGGGCGTAGTTCTATAGATGGACGCCTTTTCGATATATCACCATAAAGGTGGACCAGGGGTGACTCTAGAATGTGTTTTTACGATATGGGTATCAAATTAAAGTATTAATGAGGCTTTTAAAAGGGAGTGGGTGGTAATTGTATATGTGAAGACGTTTTCCAGATATCGACCAAAATGTGGACGAGGGTGACCCAGAATATCATCTGTTGGATACCGCTAATTTATTTATATATTGTAACGACAGCCTGTGGTAGTGGATGCAACATAAATTTATCAGAGCCCTAGGAAACACGTCAAACCAAATCGGCCCATCCTCGAACATATAAAGCAACATCGAACAGTCTAACCAGTTGCCAATGCCTAGTGCACAACCATGTCAAACCCTACTTCGTGTGTGTGAATGTATGTATGCATGGAAAGTATTTTCCCTTGTGAAAGCGTGAATGTCTATATAGATAGCTTGTAGGTGTCGGTTTTAGTGGCTGTGTAGGCATGTATGTATCTGTGAATAACGTTTATTGGCAAGAATGTATAGGTTATTCCTTCGGGTGATGAGTGAAAAACGGGCGAGGGAAACCTGCCTTTCTACTTTGGCGATGGCTGCGCTTAATAGCCGAAATAAAATATAAATTAATGATCGAAGTGTCCAAGACCGAAAAGGACGTCTTACATATAACTAGTGCGTGAAAATATAAAAAAAAAAAAAAAAAGTTTTTTTATAAAGTGGAAGAATAGCCGAATTTTTTTTATACTGCAAGTGACCGCAAGTTTACGGAACCGGCCACCGGTACACTCAAAACGGACCTGCAACAAGCTTTAAGGTAAGTTAAAAGTACAGGTTGTTTAAATCAATTGAAATATAAAATATAAAAATTTTATAAAACCTAAAAGTTAATAAAATTTACAATTAAATTACGCTAAAATTTAATAAAGATATAAAATCAAATTAAATCTAAAATTTACTTAAACTTAAAATGTTAATAAAACCCAAAATTCAGTAAAAAGCGAAAATGTGATAAAAGCTAACATTAATTAAAACCTAACGTTGAATAAAATCAAAAAATTTAATAAAATTCTAAATTTAATAAAAGCATAAAAATACATAAATCCTAAAACTAAATTAAACCTACAATAAATAAATAAACTAAAATTTAATTAAATCTAAAATGAAACTAAATCGAAAATTTAATAAAAACCAGAAATCTAATAAATCCAAAAATTTAATTAAACCTAAAATTAAATTAAATCAAAAATTTAATAAAAACCAAAAATTCAATAAATCGAGTATCTAATTAATTAAACTTAAAATTTTATAACACCTAAAATTTAATAAAATCTCCAATTAAATTATCCTGAAATGTAATAAAATCTAAAATTTAATAAAATCAGAAAAAAAACTATAAAATTTAAAATTTTATATATACCCTAAAATTGAATAAAATCTAAAAATTTATAAAACCTAAAAAATGAAATAAAATCTACAATTTAATAAAATATAAAATGTGATAAAACCCAAAATTAAATAAAACCCAAAACCAAAGAAAACATTAAACAAATAAAACCCTAAGCAAATCAAGTTTTATAAAAATACTGCTATTTTTATAAAATAAATTACACCAAAATAAATTTAAGAAAAAAGAAATAGTATTGTCCATTTTCCAAATAAATTAAATTTATAACCACTGTCATACCATAAATTAAATAAGTAAATAAATTAATTAAATAAATAAAAGTATGAAATAATTAATGCGAATAAATAAGACACACATCTACGTAGCCACATATACATACATACACAGTATAAAATACAAATAAATAGAATTAATAAATACAAACAAATAGAATTTTTAGTAAGGTTTTGTTCTATTTCTATAACAGGTCCCCACCCGGCGGGGTTATCCCTGGACCGCATCCACCCAAGAAGTTTGGTGTTAAGTTAATTGCGTCAAAGCCGACGGCAAATCCGCATAGAGGAAACATCGTAGAAATAAAAACCTAGCGCAATGTTATTTTGAGCAGTCGGATGGAAAATCAACCACCAATAAGCCGGAGAAGGAAAGACAAAGGCAGCGAAAACCACAACATCCACAGAGAGGACGGAGAGACTGGCAGCGCTTTGTTTTTTTTTTATATAACTGCTGTATATTTTATGTATATGTGTATAATTTTTTTGTTATATGCGCCAGCGAATTTATTGTATTTTTGCAAGGAGAATTTAGTCTGGGGGCAATTCCACGGTTGGGGTCTGATTTTATCTTTGCACTAACTAAACTTTCGGTTGAATTTTTTGTTATACATTTTTTTTTACACAAATCGTTTGTGAACTCAACCCGATAAATTTGATTTTTGAGATAGCCTTCTCTTACTTTTGGCGAGTTTTGAATTTAGATTTCTACTTGTTAGTTGCACCAACTGCAAGGCCTTGTAGCTTAGCACAGCTCAAAGCAAGAAAAAAAAAAAAACAAAAAAATATATAGGCGTTAAGGAGCAAACCAACAAATTAATTAAAAGTAGCTTTTAAATCGCAGTTTATATAAATATACATGTATACATAGCTATACATATATATATATATGTATATATATGAAGTTTGTAAAACACTTGTTTAAGCCAGAAAGCTCATTCCACTGGGCAAATATTTATAATTTGTTATCACGATCTACTTCACTACTATTTACTTAGTTAATCACCTACAATTTATTATTTACATGGTTCCGGAACCAAGTTAAATACATGTTTTTTTTTGACCCCGTAATTGGGCTACGGCGTTTCAGCCCCATGACCGCGTGACTAAAAGCGGAAACTCATCCAAAGTAGCTCCTCTCTATAATTCATCTCGTTAGGCATTGGAAGGCAGATCTCTTTAATATCTGTCCTTATCCATCGTTAGGTAAATACATAAGTGTTTTATTGTAACTTTTCAGCACGGCTCTCCGAGATGCGGCGCCTCATCGAGGGATAAAGCGGTAAGTGCAAGACAACAATATACCACGTTTACCTATTTAGTACACGCGTCTTTGCTGCGTGCGCATGTATATTCTTTGCTTTGGTTTTCTATATTTTTTTTTTTGAAACTGCTTGAGGAAAGGGAGAGGAATTAGGTTGGATTGGGAGAAGCCTACAGCAGCGGCCGTGGCTATAGAACCAAGTAAATGAACAGGCGATAAGAATCGCAAATATAATTCTTTTTACACACTTTTTTTGCAGGTATCTTTACATTTCTATCTTGAAATTTAATGCTAAAGTAGCCGTTTTTCTTTGAAGTAAGGCACATATTACAGATAGATTTTGGTAACAATTGGAGAAAAGTTAGAAAATACCTTTCAGCTAGTTTAAGCCTAAACATGAAATTTGATTTGAATTCTTCGTTATACAATTCTTAGAGGTTTAGGCACATAGGCTTAAGAACCATTAAATTGTTTTTTTTTTGGATTTGGTTATTATCTGAAATATACATTAAGAAATGCGTTTATAACGTTCAAAAAAAAAAAAAAAAAAAAATCGATTTGGATTATTTCTAATTCTTCGGTATCTTCTTTGGGTTAATGGGTTGAAGTACCGCCATGAGTAGATAGGATTCCCCTTTCGTTTGGTGTAGGCGTTGCGCAGGTGCGGAAGAGGGGGCGTGGGTATGTCGACTGACAAGGACGAATG
Source organism: Eurosta solidaginis (assembly GCF_040869045.1). Taxonomy (NCBI): domain Eukaryota; kingdom Metazoa; phylum Arthropoda; class Insecta; order Diptera; family Tephritidae; genus Eurosta; species Eurosta solidaginis. The sequence continues at coordinate 68,918,586 of NC_090324.1, read as the reverse complement.
TGAGGGTAATTAGGGACTTTTTAGACTTTTGACGGACGGACTAGTGTCAGGCCAAGGGGGCTTCGCTCGGGATAAGGAGTCATAGCTACATTCCATATGTAGAAGAGGGAGGGTAGACTCCACCTGACCTGGACGGGCCTTCACTCTCCTATCACCTTGTCTATTTCTCACCCTATCTCTATATGTACACACAGGCATGAATCCCTCTATATTTGTTTACGGGGACTGAAGGTGAGGGCGGTGGAAAAGACCCCCCTAACCGACGAGCTAGCCAGGGCTCGCAAGCATGCCTGCTTGCCACCGTCCCTTACCACAAAAACAGACAGTAACGTAACAATGGCGCCCAACGTTATAGCCCAAATCTTTTCATTTCTTTTAGCATGATTTTCTGTTTCTCGTTCTTTTTACTTATCGTCTCCTTGAATAGCCTCGTTCATCTCTACCTCTAAGTCTATTTCATTTGCTATCTATCTAATACTTCCCTTCCTATCTTTTGTTTTTTTTTTGACTTGTTAGGGTTACAGTAGCAACGCAGTTTGGATCAGTCAAAACTGTTAGTGCTGCTATAACGAAAAAGGGGAAGCTCGTCGAGGCACTCGAACAGCCAGCCAAACCGAGACTAGGGTTTAATCAACCACTTAACAGTAATAATCCTGGGCCTTTTTCCACTGCTGGTGGTGTGTCTGTTGGAACTAACTCCACGACCGGTCCCAAACCCACTGTTAACTCCTTCTGTACGTCTCCATTCCACTTAATGTTATGTGTTACGTGTGGTATGCCTGTGAATTACTTTGTCATGAATCCGTCGGAGGCGTTGAAAAAAAATAGGTGTAAGTCTCGTTTTCACAGTATGGTTTGTTTTGCTTGTGGCAGTGCCACGTCTTTTTGTGTTTTTAAGCCCGGGAAGGGAAACTCCACACTGGCGGAGATTTCCGGGACCTCCAGCCAGGAACAGGCACAACCGGAAACCAACCGGAATACAGGGTTTTGAAAAGGGATAGAACTGTTGGGGGTACAGAGGAAGTAGGATCTGGAGTGAAAACCGATTTAAAAAGTTTGCACCAAAGGAAAATTGATTATGAAGCAGCACGTAGGAGAATTTTTTGTGAGGAAATAATACTAGAGAAAAAGAAACGAAACTTTGAGAAAATAAGAAAGATGAGAGAAAAGGCAAAAAGAATTAAGAGGATTTGTAATAAAATTATCTCAACGATAGTAACGGTTAAGGGAGACAATAGGATCTTTGCCCAAACAACCATTGGTGGCCGTGACGCGGTAGCTCTTTTGGATTCGGGTGCGGGGGCTAGCTGTTTAGGAAAAAATTGTCAAAGACTATTAGAGGGCAAAGAAAACTTAATACTCCCGATAAGTGGGCAAAACATTCGTACCGCGAACGGTGGAGAAACGCCAGTTGTGGGAGTAATCACCCTTCCCGTGCATTGGGATGGAATGTGTAAGGAATTGGAGTTTCTGATTGTCCCGGGGTTGCAACAGGAAGTGTATCTTGGTATCGACTTTTGGCAGGTGTTTGACTTGAACGTGGTGAGTAGGAGGGCTATGTTGCGTTCGGGACAGGTTGGCGTTGCAGAACTCATGCCCGCCGAAGGGGACTTGTCCTTTGATGCCGTGCAGCACACGTTGACGCTGGAAGAGAGTAAAGCGTTGGAAAAGGTGAAAGCGAAGTTTCCATCTTTTGCGATGTTAGGTCTAGGGCGTACAGATGTAGAGGAACACATCATTGAGGTCGTTAATGAAAACTTACCCGTTAAGCAGAGACATTACCCGATCTCGCCGGCGATACAGAAGCTTGTGTACCAGGAATTAGACAGAATGATAGATATGGGAGTGATAGAAGAGAGTAATAGTAGTTGGAGTTCTCCCGTATCGTTAGTAATTAAAGGAACAAAAAATAGGCTCTGTCTAGATGCGAGAAAAGTTAATGAACGCACGGTGAAGGATGCATACCCTCTTCCCCACATCGACGGGATTCTTAGCCGTTTGCAAAACACACGTTTTATTTCCGCGATAGATCTTAAAGATGCATTTTGGCAAATACCACTGGAGCAAAAGTCCAGGGAAAAGACCGCTTTTACTGTGCCAGGAAGACCCCTTTACCATTTTACTGTGATGCCCTTCGGTCTTTGTAATGCTGCACAAAGAATGTGCAGATTAATGGACAAAGTTATACCCGCTTCTTTACGTGAATGTGTTTTTGTGTATTTAGACGATTTGTTAGTGTGTTCGGAGGATTTCTTGTCTCATTTGTCTTTGTTAGAAAAGGTCGCTCGGTGTTTGCGAGAAGCAAAACTAACAATTAATGTCGAGAAAAGCAAGTTTTGCTATAAGGAGGTCCGATACCTAGGATATGTAGTGGGAGACGGATGCATTCGTACTGATGCCAACAAAGTAGCAGCGGTGAGGGACTTTCCGGAACCCAAAACGCCGAAGCAATTACGACGGTTCCTCGGGATGTCCGGCTGGTACCGAAGATTTATCCAGGACTACGCGACAATCGCAGCGCCGCTGCACGACTGCCTCCAAAAGGACAAGATTAAGCGATTTACAATGACCGAAGACGCACGAAAGTCCTTTACCCGACTAAAACAAAGCCTGATTACTGCCCCTGTACTGACCCATCCGGACTTTTGTAAACATTTTTACATCCAATGTGACGCGTCGACGAACGGAGTGGGTGGGGTTTTGTTTCAATTAGACGAGGACGGCAACGAACGACCCATAGCATACGTTTCCGCTAAGCTCAATAAAGCTCAAAAGAATTATAGCATCACCGAACTTGAGTGTTATGCTGCTATCGTTAGTGTAAAACGATTCAGACCCTACGTAGAAGGGCTTCCGTTCACCATAATTACTGACCATGCCAGCCTTAAGTGGCTGATGAACCAAAACGACTTATCAGGCAGACTGGCACGATGGAGCCTAAAACTTCAAGGGTATGACTTCGACATCCAACACCGGAAAGGTTCGCAAAATGTAGTGCCCGACACCTTGTCGAGGATGAATATGGACGAACTAGGCTTGAGTGAAAGGAATGTCGAAGTCTGCCTGAACTCACCTTGCTTTAAATCGGACGAATACTTGGAACTCCTAAAGATTGTCGACGGAAACAAAGACAGACTACCTGACCTGTGTACCTCGGACGGTTACGTTTATCGACGAACGCAATTTGACCGGGGAGACGGACTCCAATCGGACCAGACGTGGAAACTCTGGGTTCCGTCGGGATTGAGAGCGGGGTTAGTGGAACGCGCCCACAGTTCGCCATCGGTTGGCCACGGAGGTATCCACAAAACCCTAGCACGAATCCGCGAGAAATACTACTGGCCAGGGATGGTGACTGATGTACACAAATTTGTTAAAGAATGTGATATTTGTAAGGGGAATAAAAATCGTAATAATTTTCATAAGCCAATGATGGGAAAACAGCACATCACCGAACGGCCGTTTCAACGTGTGTTTATAGATTTCATGGGTCCATACCCACGTACTTGTGATGGCAATGTTTATGTGTTTGTATGTCTTGATCACTTTTCAAAATTTGTGTTTCTGAAACCAATGAAAAATGCGACTTCCGCGGAGGTAATAAAGTTTTTAGAGCGCGACGTCTTTCATGTCTTTGGTGTCCCTGAGTACCTCCACTCGGATAATGGGAAGCAATTTGTTTCTGAGTTATTTTCAAAGTTCTTGGAAAAATATGGAACAAAGCATATAAGGACAGCATTTTATTCACCACAGGGCAACGCCGCCGAAAGAGTTAATAGATCAGTTCTTCAGATAATTAGGTCCTTCGTAAATGAGAATCAGCGTAATTGTGACAAATGCATCAGCGATGCAGCATTTGCTCTCCGTAGTGCGGTGCATGCATCCATCAACTGTTCTCCTTACTATGCAATTTTCGGCCTGCCGATGATGCAACACGCGGCGTCTTACGAAATTTGTCGAAAACTTCATTCCGTGAAAAATGTAGATTTCCAAGTGGAGGCAGGGACAGACCGATTGCAACATATTCGCGAAAAGATCATGAAAGAATTAAAACTAGCGCATGAAAGAAGTCAGAAAGTTTATAATACAAGGAGTAAGGACATAAGGTTTCAGATAGGACAAGTGGTATACCGCCGAAATTTCAAGCAAAGCTCTCAAATTGACTATTACAACGCGAAACTTGCCCCAAAACAAGTCAAGTGCGTAGTGTTACGGGCGATAGGGAACTCCATGTACGAGCTCGGTGATTCCAATGGCAAGAAAATCGGCGTATACCACGCTAAAGATATGTTTGCTGTTTAGGTAAATGTTTAGTGCATGTTGCGATGTTCGTTACTATGTATGTAGGTTCATTGTGATTAATGTTATCTGTACCTTTTTGGACGAACTACACCAGTAGGAATGAATTGTATCTAACCACAATGTAATTATGGAGGCGATTTTTTTTATTGATGTAGATGTAGATACATATTCACTTGACAATCCCTTAAATCACTTTTTCGCTTGATTTATTTTCAGTTGTTTATTTATCCCTATTTTTTGATTTTTTTTATTAACTTTGACCGACTTTCTTACTGCATTATTCTCTTTAGTTTAGTTATAGTCAGAAACCTGTGATATAGATTTGGGCTTTTATCTGTGATATACATATTTACTGACCTAGTATGTGATATAGCACGTAGTGAATCGAAATAATTTAAGTGCATGGTGTACACGTAGCTACTTTCGAAATTTTGTGAGCAATGCTAAGGCAACCAGATTAGGTAAAATTATGAAGCCCGGCTTTGGGGCATGGGTCGAAGCCACACGTTTGGTTAGGAAAATAGGCTACAGGCTGTGTTTATAATTTTTTTATGCACACGTTCCAAGTTGCGGGCAACCTCGACGACTGCGAGCCTGTAACGACAGCCTGTGGTAGTGGATGCAACATAAATTTATCAGAGCCCTAGGAAACACGTCAAACCAAATCGGCCCATCCTCGAACATATAAAGCAACATCGAACAGTCAAACCAGTTGCCAATGCCTAGTGCACAACCATGTCAAACCCTACTTCGTGTGTGTGAATGTATGTATGCATGGAAAGTATTTTCCCTTGTGAAAGCGTGAATGTCTATATAGATAGCTTGTAGGTGTCGGTTTTAGTGGCTGTGTAGGCATGTATGTATCTGTGAATAACGTTTATTGGCAAGAATGTATAGGTTATTCCTTCGGGTGATGAGTGAAAAACGGGCGAGGGAAACCTGCCTTTCTACTTTGGCGATGGCTGCGCTTAATAGCCGAAATAAAATATAAATTAATGATCGAAGTGTCCAAGACCGAAAAGGACGTCTTACATATAACTAGTGCGTGAAAATATAAAAAAAAAAAAAAAGTTTTTTTATAAAGTGGAAGAATAGCCGAATTTTTTTTATACTGCAAGTGACCGCAAGTTTACGGAACCGGCCACCGGTACACTCAAAACGGACCTGCAACAAGCTTTAAGGTAAGTTAAAAGTACAGGTTGTTTAAATCAATTGAAATATAAAATATAAAAATTTTATAAAACCTAAAAGTTAATAAAATTTACAATTAAATTACGCTAAAATTTAATAAAGATATAAAATCAAATTAAATCTAAAATTTACTTAAACTTAAAATGTTAATAAAACCCAAAATTCAGTAAAAAGCGAAAATGTGATAAAAGCTAACATTAATTAAAACCTAACGTTGAATAAAATCAAAAAATTTAATAAAATTCTAAATTTAATAAAAGCATAAAAATACATAAATCCTAAAACTAAATTAAACCTACAATAAATAAATAAACTAAAATTTAATTAAATCTAAAATGAAACTAAATCGAAAATTTAATAAAAACCAGAAATCTAATAAATCCAAAAATTTAATTAAACCTAAAATTAAATTAAATCAAAAATTTAATAAAAACCAAAAATTCAATAAATCTAGCATCTAATTAATTAAACTTAAAATTTTATAACACCTAAAATTTAATAAAATCTCCAATTAAATTATCCTGAAATGTAATAAAATCTAAAATTTAATAAAATCTGAAAAAAAACTATAAAATTTAAAATTTTATATATACCCTAAAATTGAATAAAATCTAAAAATTTATAAAACCTAAAAAATGAAATAAAATCTACAATTTAATAAAATATAAAATGTGATAAAACCCAAAATTAAATAAAACCCAAAACCAAAGAAAACATTAAACAAATAAAACCCTAAGCAAATCAAGTTTTATAAAAATACTGCTATTTTTATAAAATAAATTACACCAAAATAAATTTAAGAAAAAAGAAATAGTATTGTCCATTTTCCAAATAAATTAAATTTATAACCACTGTCATACCATAAATTAAATAAGTAAATAAATTAATTAAATAAATAAAAGTATGAAATAATTAATGCGAATAAATAAGACACACATCTACGTAGCCACATATACATACATACACAGTATAAAATACAAATAAATAGAATTAATAAATACAAACAAATAGAATCTTTAGTAAGGTTTTGTTCTATTTCTATAACAGGTCCCCACCCGGCGGGGTTATCCCTGGACCGCATCCACCCAAGAAGTTTGGTGTTAAGTTAATTGCGTCAAAGCCGACGGCAAATCCGCATAGAGGAAACATCGTAGAAATAAAAACCTAGCGCAATGTTATTTTGAGCAGTCGGATGGAAAATCAACCACCAATAAGCCGGAGAAGGAAAGACAAAGGCAGCGAAAACCACAACATCCACAGAGAGGACGGAGAGACTGGCAGCGCTTTGTTTTTTTTTTATATAACTGCTGTATATTTTATGTATATGTGTATAATTTTTTTGTTATATGCGCCAGCGAATTTATTGTATTTTTGCAAGGAGAATTTAGTCTGGGGGCAATTCCACGGTTGGGGTCTGATTTTATCTTTGCACTAACTAAACTTTCGGTTGAATTTTTTGTTATACATTTTTTTTTACACAAATCGTTTGTGAACTCAACCCGATAAATTTGATTTTTGAGATAGCCTTCTCTTACTTTTGGCGAGTTTTGAATTTAGATTTCTACTTGTTAGTTGCACCAACTGCAAGGCCTTGTAGCTTTGCACAGCTCAAAGCAAGAAAAAAAAAAAAACAAAAAAATATATAGGCGTTAAGGAGCAAACCAACAAATTAATTAAAAGTAGCTTTTAAATCGCAGTTTATATAAATATACATGTATACATAGCTATACATATATATATATATATGTATATATATGAAGTTTGTAAAACACTTGTTTAAGCCAGAAAGCTCATTCCACTGGGCAAATATTTATAATTTGTTATCACGATCTACTTCACTACTATTTACTTAGTTAATCACCTACAATTTATTATTTACATGGTTCCGGAACCAAGTTAAATACATGTTTTTTTTTGACCCCGTAATTGGGCTACGGCGTTTCAGCCCCATGACCGCGTGACTAAAAGCGGAAACTCATCCAAAGTAGCTCCTCTCTATAATTCATCTCGTTAGGCATTGGAAGGCAGATCTCTTTAATATCTGTCCTTATCCATCGTTAGGTAAATACATAAGTGTTTTGTTGTAACTTTTCAGCACGGCTCTCCGAGATGCGGCGCCTCATCGAGGGATAAAGCGGTAAGTGCAAGACAACAATATACCACGTTTACCTATTTAGTACACGCGTCTTTGCTGCGTGCGCATGTATATTCTTTGCTTTGGTTTTCTATATTTTTTTTTTTTAAACTGCTTGAGGAAAGGGAGAGGAATTAGGTTGGATTGGGAGAAGCCTACAGCAGCGGCCGTGGCTATAGAACCAAGTAAATGAACAGGCGATAAGAATCGCAAATATAATTCTTTTTACACACTTTTTTTGCGGGTATCTTTACATTTCTATCTTGAAATTTAATGCTAAAGTAGCCGTTTTTCTTTGAAGTAAGGCACATATTACAGATAGATTTTGGTAACAATTGGAGAAAAGTTAGAAAATACCTTTCAGCTAGTTTAAGCCTAAACATGAAATTTGAGTTGAATTCTTCGTTATACAATTCTTAGAGGTTTAGGCACATAGGCTTAAGAACCATTAAATTGTTTTTTTTTTGGATTTGGTTATTATCTGAAATATACATTAAGAAATGCGTTTATAACGTTCAACAAAAAAAAAAAAAAAAAAAATCGATTTGGATTATTTCTAATTCTTCGGTATCTTCTTTGGGTTAATGGGTTGAAGTACCGCCATGAGTAGATAGGATTCCCCTTTCGTTTGGTGTAGGCGTTGCGCAGGTGCGGAAGAGGGGGCGTGGGTATGTCGACTGACAAGGACGAATGTGAGGGTAATTAGGGACTTTTTAGACTTTTGACGGACGGACTAGTGTCAGGCCAAGGGGGCTTCGCTCGGGATAAGGAGTCATAGCGAAGCCCAAGGCTACATTCCATATGTAGAAGAGGGAGGGTAGACTCCACCTGACCTGGACGGGCCTTCACTCTCCTATCACCTTGTCTATTTCTCACCCTATCTCTATATGTACACACAGGCATGAATCCCTCTATATTTGTTTACGGGGACTGAAGGTGAGGGCGGTGGAAAAGACCCCCCTAACCGACGAGCTAGCCAGGGCTCGCAAGCATGCCTGCTTGCCACCGTCCCTTACCACAAAAACAGACAGTAACGTAACAATATGTAATACCACGTACAGTATTCCTTCCAAGATTCCAAGGGCTTTTGATTTCGCCCTGCAAAACTTTTTCATTTTCTTCTACTTAATATGGTAGGTGTCACACCCATTTTAACAAGTTTTTTTCTAAAGTTATATTTTGCGTCAATAAACCAATAAAATTACAATGTTTCATTCCTTTTTTTGTATTTGGTATATAATTATGGCATTTTTTTCATTTTTAGTAATTTTCGATATCGAAAAAGTGGGCGTGGTCATAGTCGGATTTCGGCCATTTTTTACACCAATACAAAGTGAGTTCAGATAAGTACGTGAACTGAGTTTAGTAAAGATATATCGATGGTTGCTCAAGTTATCGTGTTAACGGCCGAGCGGAAGGACAGACGGTCGACTGTGTATAAAAACTGGGCGTGGCTTCAACCGATTTCGCCCTTTTTCACAGAAATAAGTGGCGGTGCCAGAGGCTAAGCTTCTACCAAATTTCACAAGGATCGGTAAATTGTTGTTCGACTTATGGCATTAAAAGTATCCTAGACAAATTAAATGAAAAAGGGCGGAGCCACGCCCATTTTGAAATTTTCTTTTATTTTTGCATTTTGTTGCACGATATCATTACTGGAGTTGAATGTTGACATAATTTACTTATATACTGTAAAGATAAAATTTTTTTTGTTAAAATTAGACTTTAAAAAAAATTTTTTTTTAAAGTGGGCGTGATCGTTCTCAGATTTTGCTAATTTTTATTAAGCATACATATAGTAATAGGAGTAACGTTCCTGCCAAATTTCATTATGATATCTTCAATGACTGCCAAATTACAGCTTGCAAATTTTTAAATTACCTTCTTTTAAAAGTGGGGGTGCCACGCCCATTGTCCAAAATTTTAATAATTTTCTATTCTGCGTCATAAGTTCAACTCACCTACCAAGTTTAATCGCTTTATCCGTCTTTGGTAATGAATTATCGAACTTTATCGGTTTTTCGAAATTTTCGATGTCGAAAAAGTGGGCGTGGTTATAGTCCGATATTGTTCATTTTAAACAACGATCTCAGATGAGTGCTCAGGTACCTACGTACCAAATTTCATCACGATACCTCAAAATTTACTCAAGTTATCGTGTTAACGGACTAACGGACCGACATGGCTCAATCAAATTTTTTTTCGATCCTGATGATTTTGATATATGGAAGTCTATATCTATCTCGATTCCTTTATACCTGTACAACCAACCGTTATCCAATGAAAGTTAATATACTTTGTGAGCTCTAAAGAATTAAAATTGAAACTCCTTATAGTCGTTTATATATATATATATGTTTGTTTTATTTGGCAAAACAATTGTTTCGACACTCGCGACGTGTCATCATCAGTTGCTAGTTATCAACTATAAGGAGTTTCAATTTTAATTCTTTATTGTGTGAGTCGTTTACCGCTCTATATTAATTATTTAGTTTGTGAGCTCTGCTCAACTGAGTATAATAAAAAACAGGTAGGTACTTTGTGTGAGGATGCAAAGTTTCGGTTTTTGTGGTCTGCGTGTAAAAACTATGACTAGGAATCACGTATTTCAACAATATATGACGTAAACGTAACTATTTGATGAAATTTGGTGAAATTTTAAGCTTCTAGCTGTTAAAATGGGGCAGAAATTGCGCAAAGTTTCTTATCTGAACAATCGGTTGTATGGGATATATACTATATATACTACCGATCTCAGTGATTTTTTCAGACAACAATATATGCTATACACGTAAGCATTTGGTAAAATTTGAAGCTTCTAGCTCTTAAAATGGGGGAGAAATTGCGCAAAGTTTCTTATCTGAACGATCGGTTGTATGAGATATATACTATATATACCACCGGTCTCTATGATTTTAGCATTTGGTGAAATTTGAACATATCTAAACGATTTTTAAGATGAATATAAAATAAACAAGTAAGAACGGGACTGTCTTCGGCTGTGCCGAAGACGTCATACCTTTCTTGGATGGGGCTGAACAATAATCTTATCCCGTTCGTAATCTCCGAATAATCGGATGTATAAGATAAGAAATATATAGTGAACAGATCTAAATACCTAAACGATTTTTAAGATAAATATAAAATAAAAAACAGGTAGGTACTTTGTGTGAGCATGCAAAGTTTCAGGTTTTTTGTGGTCTGCGTGTAAAAACTATGACTACGAATCACGTATTTCAATAATATATGACGTAAACGAAACTATTTGATGAAATCTGATCAATTTTGAAGCTTCTAGCCGTAAAAAAGAGGCAAAAATGACAGTTTATATGAAGTATATAATATATATTCCACCGATATCTACAATATATGCTATATAAGTAAGCATTTGGTGAAATTTGAAACTTCTAGCTGTTAAAATGGGGCAGAAATTGCGCAAAGTTTCTTATCTGAACAATCGGTTGTATGAGATATATACTATGTATACCACCGATCTCAATTATTTTTTCAGACGTCAATATATGCTATACACGTAAGCGTTTGGTGAAATTTGAAGCTTTTATCTGTTAAAATGGGGCCGAAATCGCAAAAAATATATATTTATATACTATATATATATACTATATATACCATCATATATATATTATATATATCACCGATCTCTATGATTTTTTGACACAACAATACATACTATATACGTAAGCAATCGGTGAAATTTGAAGCTTATAGCTGTTAAAATGGGGTAGAAATTGCGAAAAGTTTCTTATCTGAACACTCGGTTGTATGAGATATATACTATATATACAACCAATCTCTATGATTTTTTCAGACAACAATATATGCTATAAACGTAAGCATTCGGTGAAATTTGAAGATGCTAGCTGTTAAATTGGGCTAAAATTGCAAAAAAAAAAATATATACTATATATATTGTAACGAATTTACTTGCAAATCTTCTTATTTGCCCTTTTGCTAAGTTCGAATCACTAAACTGTTGAATGAATAACTCCAATATGTAATAATGCAAAATGGCCTTTATTAAAGTACTTCACAATAACACTCAAACTGTGCAACGAAGAGCTTGCTTAATAACCAAACTGATTGATAGCTCAAATGAAACTCTACTATTGCCCGCCAGATTGCGTGCTTAATCAATAACTGCTTGATAGCTCAAATCAAACTGAATTCCAGCGCCTCTACATTTGCTGCCTTTTATACTCTCTGATTTCAACGTTGCATCTTCTAGGCGCTTCCATTTCCAGAATCTTCTAGTCCATCAGTTTTCAAACTTCTCAGCTGTAAGTACAATTGCACGATTTTATAGCTTTTCATTGCATACTTTCAGGAGTATCTCAGATATATGCACGTGTTTGTGCATTGACTCTCCGCTGCTCGTATACGTACATGGTACATATGTGTAGACGTAATTATTGTTTCGTTTATGTACATACATAATGATTGAATTATTTATGTGAATTCACGTCACTGCTTAGCATCGGCTTAGATATAGCAGTACCCCTTAGTATTGCTAATATTCTTAACACTGCCATCCACCTAAGTCTGATCGTCCCGATCAGACAAATCGCTCGATCTAAACGCTGCGAGGCTAGCAGAACCACTTTCATTTTGGTTCGTGGTTTGGTAATGGTTTGTATGCGGTACACTACATCGTTGATCCGTTTTAAAGCTTTGTATGGGCCTTCCCAGTTACACTGCAATTTCGGGGACAAACTTTTTTTCGTTGTGGGTTGTATAGCAGCACCAAATCTCCTTCCTGAAACCCTTCCGAATTAATTGCTTTATCGTACCTCGCTTTCATCTTGTCACTCATAATCGTTGCTCGTTGCCTTACCAGATCGTGTATCTCTCTCAGCTCTTCTTCCAAGACACCAGTGGATTTCTTGACATTCCCCTCCGCATCGGAATCTATCCCATACTTCAAATCAGCTAGCAGTCGAAGGTCGTTGCCAAAAATTACCTTTGCGGGAGTTTGGGCCGTTGTGTCATGTACTGCCGATCGGTAGGCCATCAGGAATAATGATATGTGTGTATCACAGTCCTTATGGTACTTATCTACTACTTTCCTTAAATGCTACTCCAATGTTCTATTGAAACGTTCCACCATACCATCGGACTGAGGATGCAATGCAGTTGTACATGTCTTTCGAATGCCCAACTTCTTGCACATTTCTTGGAACACAGCTGATTCAAAATTCCTGCCTTGGGCAGAATGTAACTCCATTGGTACACCATACCTTGCAACCCATTCGTTTTTAACCACTTCTGCTACTGTTTCTGCTTCTTGGTTTGGGATTGGGTATACCTCTGACCATTTACTGAAATAATCCATAACCATCAGTACGTATTTCTTTCCGCCGTTGCTAGTAGGAAATGGACCTGCGACATCCATGGCGATCCTTTCAAACGGTGCACGTGAAATATACTGCTTCATCTGGCCATGACTTCGGCTTTTGGGCCCTCTCGCTTTGTTGCATACCTCGCAGTTGGCAATCCACTCTGTGACCGACTGACGGCGACCAACCCAATAAAATCTCTGCTTAATTTTCTCGAGTGGCTTCGTGATTCAAAGATGACCTCCACTTGGACCATTGGGCAGCTCGCTGAGCACGTCAGGAATCCTCTTTCTGGGAACAACTATCAGTTTCCTATTGCATTGACCATCCTCACTCTCCCATACTCGATGCAAGCAACCGGATATCAATTCTAAACTGTTCCACTGTGTCCAATATGACTTCGAAATGGGACTCTCTGCTGACATCTCCTCTCTGCTTGGTCTTTCGTTTCGTTCGAGCCCTTGCATAACATGTTACAGATCTGTATCTTCTAGCTGACACTTTCTTAGTTGTTCCTTGTCCCATTCATCCGTACACGTTATAGTCATTAGCCGGACATCTATAATTTCTTCTTTAGACTCGGCCTTGTAACAGAGCTTGCATTCCAAACTACATGGTCTTCGTGACATTGCATCGGCATTTCCATGGGTACTATCTTTTCGATGCTCAATGGAAAAGTAATAGATTTGTAGTCGCTCGAACCACCGTGCCAATTGTCCTTCCGGATTACGGAACTGCAGAACCCATTTCAACGCTGCGTTATCTGTCCTGACACGGAATCGCTGGCCGTAGAGGTATTTGTGAAAATGTTTAATGCACTCTACCAATGCCAGCAGCTCTCTCCGCCTAAGAAAGTAGTTCCTCTCTGGTTTTCCAATCGAACGGCTGTAATATGCAACTACCTTCTCCTGTCCATCGACCAGTTGTGATAAAACGCCTCCTATAGCATATCCACTCGCATCTGTATCTAGAATAATAATTTGGTACAAATCGGCGGTAATATGTGCACAGCCCAAAGAAACTTTTCAATTCATGTAGGTTCTCTGGTCTTGGCCAATCCTTTACAGCCTCTATTTTTTCGTTCGTAGTGAAAATGCCCTCTGTCGTTACCTTGTGACACAAATAATTGGCTTCCTTTTTAAACAGCGCACACTTTTTGGGAATTATCTTCAGACCAGCGCCAGCTATTCTCTGGAAAACTTCCTCTAAGTTATTAAGATGTTCATCAAAGTTCTTGCCCAATACGATGATGTCGTCCAGGTATACCAAGCATGTTTTCCAAAGTAGTCCTTTCAGTACCTGGTCCATGAGTCTCTAAAAAGTAGCTGGTGCATTACAAAGTCCAAAAGGCATCACTCTAAATTGCCACAGACCATCACCGACACTGAAGGCTGTTTTCTCTTTATCTTCCTCCTTCACTTCAACTTGCCAATAGCCGCTTTTCAAGTCCAGTGTGGAAAACCATTTTGTACCAGATAGCGAGTCCAGAGTGTCGTCAATTCTTGGCAATGGGTAGCTATCCTACAATATGGATATCAAATGAAATCTGTTGATGGGTGCTATAGTACAGGATAATTTTCATACAACTGGGAGGCTAGGGACCTGCGTACCCCTAGAATATGTTTATACAATATGGATATCAAATGAAAGCTGTTGATGAGTGCTATAGTACAGGACAATTTTCATACAACTGGGAGGCTAGGGTCTCGAGATACACCTAGAATGTGTTTTTACATTATGGGTATCAAATTGAAGCTGTTGATGTATGCTTTAGTACAGAGTAAGTTGTACACCGCTGGGTGACTACGGTCTCGAGATATAGGCCAAACCATAGACCCGGATACACCTAGAATGTGTTTTTATATTATAGGTATCAAATTGAAGCTGTTGGTGTGTGCTATAATACAGAGTATGTTTTACACCGCTGAGTGACTAGGGTCTCGAGATATAGGCCAAACATGGACCCGGATACCCCTAGAATGTGTGTGTATTATGGATATCAAATGAAAGCTGTTGCTGAGAGCTTTAAAGTTCATTGTTATAGCCGATTTAGTCACATCAACCTGGAAAAACTGATAAATATGCATGCGAAGCCGAAATAAAGACAAGAATTAATAATACCCACATATACGTCCTATTCGATTTGCCTGAAATTTCATATATAAATTTGCCTATATTAGTATTTACGATGCTTTTTTCCGGGAAGTATACCAGAGACGGACTGGGTTTGGGATTAGGACTAGGACTGGGATTGAGACTCGGAATGGGACTAGAACAAAATACCTACCACCCTCTGGGACTGGCAATAAGAGATGAAGAAGAAGGAGAAAAACTTGAGAGAAGATAAAAGAGAGAAGGAGACTAAGAAAGAGATAGAATGAGACGAAGATGGCGATGAAGCGAAAAAGACGGAGGGAGGAGTGAATAAAAAGATTAGGAAAAAGCCTAGAGGGGTAGGCAGAGTTAGACGGAAGCAGCTTATTAAAATGTACGCAGATAGGCCAAATTTAGTGCAGAACAACGTCTGCCGGGTCTGCTAGTCTAATATATAAAATTCTTCTGTCACGGTTTCACAGGCTTAACTCCTCCGAAACGGCTGAACCGATTCTCATGAAATTTTGTGAGCATATTGGGTTGGTCTGAGAATCGGCCAACGTCTACCCTTTTTTTCGCTACGTGCCTAGGGTCTTGAGATCAAAACGTGGATCAGGGTACCCCTAGAATGTGTTTATACAATATGGATATCAAATGAAAGCTGTTGATGAGTGCTATAGTACAGGATAACTCTCATACCCCTGGGTGACTAGGTTCTCGAGATATAGGCCAAAACGTGGACCCGGGTACTCATATAATGTGTTTATACAATATGCATATCAAATGAAAGCTGTTGATGAGTGTTATAGTACAGGATAATTTTCATACAACTGGGGAGCTAGGGTCTCGAGTTATTGCCCAAAACGAGGACCCGGGTACCCCTAGAATTTGTTTATACAATATGGATATCAAATGAAAGCTGTTGATGAGTGCTATAGTACAGGTTAATTTTAATAACCCTGGGTGACTAGGGTCTCGAGATATAGGCCAAAACGTGGACCCGGGTACCCTAGAATGTGTTTATACAATATGGATAACAAATGAAAGCTGTTGATGAGTGATTTAGTACAGGATAATTTTCATACAACTGGGAGGCTAGGGTCTCGAGATATAGCCCAAAACGTGGTCCTGGGTACCCCTAGAATGTGTTTATACAATATGGATAACAAATGAAAGTTGTTGATGAGTGCTATATTACAGGATAATTTTCATTCAACTGGGAGGCTAGGGTCTCGAGATATAGCCAAAACGTAGACCCGGGTACCCCTAGAATGTGTTTATACAATGTGGTTACCAAATTAAAGCTGTTGATGTGTGCTATAGTACAGGATAATTTTCATACAACTGGGAGGCTAGGGTCTCGAGTTATAGCCCAAAACGTGGACCCGGGTACCCCTAGAATGTGTTTATAAAATATGGATATCAAATGAAAACTGTTGATGAGTGCTATAGTACAAGATAATTTTCATACAACTGGGAGGCTAGGGTATCGAGATATAGCCCAAAATGTGGACCCGGGTTCCCCTAGAATGTGTTTATACAATATGGATATCAAATGAAAGCTGTTGATGAGTGCTATAGTACATGATAATTTCCATACCCCTGGGTGACTAGTGTTTAGGCACAATGCCTAACTTTTACCTGATTGACGGCGCCCCTCCCTAACGTTTTAATAATATTTCCATCCACCCACACTCACACTGCATTTATGTGCATGCATGCATATACATGCTTTTCATACACATGCACATGTATGTGTGCAGGTTGCACGTATATGTGGGTGTGGTTGTATGTGTGGCCTTTCCCCTCCTTAACACCAGAGGACTTTTTCGCGGCTTAGCGGTTGTCCTCAACGGGACAACCGGCCTCTTTTATGATCGACCGCCAAGCAGTTCACAACGCCCAGGATCGCCATCGTCACGTTAAGCACAAAGGTAACATTTTATCCTTAATATATTTTTCTTTCGATATCATTAAAGATCAAATTATAACGAGGAAAATCCTCTTGTGTTTTTTTATTTCTTTTTGAGCGAACCATCAATCCCGAGATCGACCCGTGTGCGCCTACCCACTGCCGGTTTACGACGCACTCAGGCCGAACATTGGTCCTTACGCACCGAAAAAAGAACTAAAAGCCTAAAATTACAGTCCACAACGCAGCACAATTTTGCCTACTACACAATTTTCCGAAGGATTTTGCCACAAATAAAAATTTATTAGCCACAGCACATCTGCTTTTTGTTAAAGGATTTGCCGCAGCAGCTAAACATAACAACGATAAAAGTGGGATTATATTATACACAAGTCACCAGATCAACAGCACAACAAATAATAAGAAGTAAGTGTTATATTTCTTGCCACTTTTTTTTTTTGAGTGTTGTTTTTTTTTGCAAAATAAAGAAAAAAACCCGTGTAGTGCGTGAAAAATTAAAATCAAAAAAGAAGTGAAAAAATGAAGTTATATAGAGAGCACCATTTTTTTCTTTCCAATTTCAAAAATTAAATCACTTGGTTTGTTAATTTTATTTCGATCCTTGTGATTATCTGGTCTATCCCCCCACCAGTGGTAAGGTTTTCCAGACACAACACAAGGAAGAGGGTAACCTAACCTCCTTTTCCGCACCATACTAAATAGTTTTGTGTTGTTGTTTTTTTGCACATCACAAACACGAAATTAAGTTCATTTTAATTAATTAATCCGGTGCTCACTTCACTTTTTAAACATTTATTTCACTTTTCTTTTTTTTGCGCTTGGTTTCGAATATCGCACGCATTTTTTCACTTTTTCAAAAATACACCCATTATCTGTGGAGGTGGCGAGTGGTCCCCCTTTTTTTTTGTTGCTGCCGCTGAGACAAAAAGTCTGAAAATTAAACCTTTTTGCTGGTGTCGCTGCTGTGACAAAAAGTCCATAACATAAACCCTTTTCGTTGTCGCTACTCTGACAAAATCTGCAATACACAAAATAAATAATCAACTTCGAAGTTCAATAGTTTTTATTTAGGGCTGGGCAGGCATTTGAACTCTGAAGAGTTCTATTTTTCTAATCGGAAATTGTCTCGTTAACAAACGTAAATAAAACAATGGAAACCTACATCCGTTTAGCAGAATCAATCGCAGAGTTTGATAAAGATTACAGCCTTATTCCGGAATGCGACCATAGCAAACACACCCTTGCGATACAGCAGGAGGAGCTGCGGTCCTTGTGGAAGAAGGTAAAGTCTGCGTTTGATCCGCTATTGGGACCTGATGAGGTGTCAGCGGATAACGTTATGGCGGTCAGAAAGAAGCAAAAGGCAGCATACACAATCTACGTGCGATGTTCAGCGTCTATATCTGCTGAGGCAGAAAAATACAAGAAGGATGAAAAGAACGTCAACCCTGAGCAAGAACCTCATGGGCATTAAATTCGCCTCCCTGCTTGCGACACGGAGGTTTTTAAAGAGGATTATCTGTCTTGCCCAACTTTTTGCGACCTGTTCACGGCAATTTATATAAACAATTCTAGCTTGAAAGGGGTGGAAAAGTTATTCCATCTCAACAAAAAAGCGCAGGGCGAAGCAAAAGATATCGTTAAAAAATGGCCTCTCACAAATGAAGGTTTCGAGATGGCCTGGAAAAACTTGTGTGAAAGATACGAGAACAAACGTATCTTAGTTAACACACCACTACAAATTTTATTCAACTTAAAAAAAGGTAGAAAGTGAGTATGGCAGTTCAATAAAAAAGCTGCAAAATGATATAAATAATTGTATTTCGTCCCTCAAATGCCCCAAAATTGACACTTCCAATTGGGATGCAATCCTGACCTATCTATGCTCAACCAAGTTACCAGAGAGCACTCTGGCTCTTTGGGAGCAAAGTATAGACCATAAAATGGACATATCCAAGTGGGAGGATATGGATAAATTCCTGTCTAATCGGTTTCAGACACTTGAAACAGTGTCAGGTTTTACAGGGCATGCCACTTCGAAACTCCAAAAACCAAACGCGTCGCGACAATCGTCAGAAACCCCTACGAAAAGACTTGGTGCTTTTCAAACAAAAGTATCCGAGCAAACAATAAAATCAATTTGTAAAATGTTTAATGTGTTCACGCTTCTGCGAGTTAACCCCAGTAGAAAGGATTACAAATGGCTGCCTGAATTGCTTATCCCCAGGACACACCGTGACGAAATGCACCAGTTCCTACAACTGTACCAAATGCCGCTCTCGTCACCGTGTGCTCCTGCATGCGCATACATATCAGCACACGGCTGTACGCAATCCTTTCAAAGATGCGGATAATATCCCAACAACATCAACACAGGCGCGACAATCTACAAACCAGAATGTAAAATCCTGTCATGCCAAATCCAGCACAGGCGGGCTATTAGGATCTGCTCACGTACACATTCACCATAATGGCACCGACTTCTCCGCGGGGGCATTAATTGATTCAGGGTCTGAATGTTCTTTCATGACAGAAAGACTGAAACGCAGAATCAATTTGCCGGCGAGGAAAATGCATGCCCAAGTGTCGGGCATCACCAATGCAGTATCTACTCAAGTTAGAGCGGCATCCACCATCGAATTACGTTCACCAGTGGATTCATGCTTCAGCTTGACTACTCCAGTTCTGATTCTAGCCAAACTTACTGGGAATCTGCCATCCTGCCGTATCAACACAATGACTATGCAGGCATTCCCAGACTTGGTTCTGGCAGACAAGAGGTTCTACGTCAACGAAGATGTAGACCTCATACTTGTTGGAGACATATATCCCCAAATTATAATGAGCGGTCTGAAAAAGAATGTACTTAATACACTTCTGGCCCAAGAGACAGTGTTCGGTTGGATACTAACCGGTCGAATTGAAGCACCGAGTCCAACGAAGAGCATCGTGTCATTTTACAACTAGGTTGCATTGGACAATCAATTAAAAGCTTTCTGGGAGATATAAAATGTTTCCAAAAATAAAATGCTTAATGAAGAAGAAAGGTATTGTGAACAGTTATTTAAGGAAACGACAAAACGTGATGAAAATGGGAGATATACAGTTTCGCTACCATTCAGGCAGGATTACCCTGAGAAGATTGCATTAGGACCGTCTCTTAAGCGCGCATGTTCACAACTCTTCAGAAATGAGGGGCGATTACTGAAAAACCAAGAGTTAGGGAAAGAGTATGTTCGGGTGTTATCCGAATACGAAACGCTTGGACATATGAGAAAAATCAAAAACAATATTCCATCCGACGATTCAGATAATTATTTCCTGCCCCACCACGCTGTTGTAAAGTCGGAAAGTACCACTACCAAGGTGAGCGTCGTCTTCAACACGTCAAGTCCGACAGCAAACCGTTCTCAGGCGACTGAGCCTGGAACTAGGAAGTTGGTTGTAGTCCCTCCTAAAAAATCGATATTCGTGTCAAGATTCGACAGGGATACTACTGAGGAGGATCTGAAATCGTATATCTTCTCAAAAAGGAAAACCCATGACGTAACAATTCGGAAATTTAATTTTAGTTATGAAAGAAACGTATCTTCCTTTAGATTAGATGTACCTATTGACCATTTTGACACTATCTTGAGTAACGATTTTTGGCCCTCTGGGGCACTTGTGCGGAAATTTGAATATAGGCGGAATAAGAGTGTTCCAAACTTGGCAAATATCCCTGTTAATAACACTGAGTCAAAAAACTGAACGAAAAATCTGCTTTAGATATATTTTACCAAAATGTTAGAGGCTTAAACACCAAGTTAACAGAACTGTTTTAAAATCATTTAACTCAAGCTACGATATAATTGCTTTAACCGAAACCTGGCTGAAACCTCATGTTTTTAACTCAGAGATCCTCTGTAATGACTACCAGATATATCGAAATGACCGCCTGAGCAGGGTTGGAGGTGGGGTTCTGCTTGCTGTACACTCTTCAATACCATCTGAAGAGATTTGCGTAACCGCCACCGATACAACTGAGTTCTTGTGCATACGCACACAACTAGCAAATATCCACATTTATTTGGCCATCTGTTATATCCCGCCATCTTCTGAACTGTCCGTTTATATGAATCACATTTCCTTGCTAAGAACTGTTAATTCGATGCTAAAGCCTTCCGATTCCATTATTGTCTTGGGTGACTTCAATATGCCACACATATCATGGTGCATCTCTGACTTTAATATCGTACCAGTTTCGTCAAAGTCTTCCAACAATGAATTTCTAGACGGAATGTCTGAGCTGTGCCTTCAACAAATCAACATCCAATCGAATAAATTCGGAAGAGTGTTGGATTTAGCCTTTGTGGATGATGAATCTAAATATTCCATTAGTCGATGCGAACCCATTATTGAACCTGAAGATGCTTACCACCCTTCCCTCAAAATAGTTTACGAAGTTGTAAATTATGCTTGTAACAGCGGAAATAAACGATACGACTCCAGTTATCGCTTCGACTTTGCGAAGGCCAATTTTAAAAAATTAAATCGTGATCTATCTCGAATAGTGTGGCCAACATTTAATGCTGATGTGGAGCAAAGCGTTTCTCACTTTTACAATACCATTTACTGTCTTTTTGAAAAATACGTACCTAAGCGGATTTGTGTACATTCCGATACAAGCCAAGTATGGTTCACTAAAGAGCTGAAAATTTTAAAGAATAAAAAGTCTCGATCTTTCAAGTTGTTCAAAAAGACGGGTTTACATAACCATTACTTACAGTACTCGATTCTACGCTGCAAGTATTTTCAATTGAACAAAAAGTGTTACAAAGCTTATCTTTGTAAAATGAAAAGAAATATAACTTGCAACCCGAAGGCATTTTACGGATTCGTAAACTCTAAACGCAGGGTGAAAGGGTTTCCATCATCCATGAAATTCCAAGATAATATTTCCAGCGATGATCAAGAGATCGCCGACTTCTTTGCGGAATTTTTCAAATCAAATTACTCTATTGAGACCAACGTTCCACCTAATGAATACCCATACCATATTGATTCATGTTATTCAATCAGAGCTCCATTTATATCTTCAGAAGATGTATTATCTTATTTAAAAACTTTAAAAGTATCATATTCATACGGCCCCGACAGGATCCCGACACACTTTCTTAAAAAATGTGCCGCAAACATCTATCAGCCGCTAACAGATTTATTTAATTTATCTTTAATTTATGGCGTTTTCCCAACAATATGGAAGGAATCTTTTCTTATTCCGCTTCATAAAAATGGAAGCAGGTCTTCAATAGAAAACTACCGGGGCATAGCAAAGTTATCCGCTATCCCAAAGTTATTTGAGGCTATTGTTACCCACCACCTAACATTCCCTATTTCCCCCATAATTGCAAGCTTGCAGCATGGGTTCTGTAAGGGCAAATCACCTATCACCAATTTACTAGAATTTACCACCCACGTTTCTTATGGATTTAGAAAAGGCCTTCACACTGATGTAATTTACACCGATTTCAGTAAAGCTTTCGACAAAGTATCACACCCATTACTTATTCATAAGCTCAGTCAACTCGGTTTTCAACCCCGTCTTATATGTTGGATTTCTTCGTATCTTGGTTATCGTACGCAAAAAGTAATCTTTAAAAATACACTTTCTGGGGTCATCAATGTTTCTTCTGGTGTTCCTCAGGGCAGCCATCTTGGTCCGATTCTGTTCTTGTTGTTCATAAACGATATATCTGGTACAATTAAATACTCAAAAATCTTGATGTACGCAGACGATGTAAAACTTTTCAAATCATGTGCCTCGGTTGAGGAACATTCCTTGCTTCAAATGGATTTAAATCACTTGGTTACCTGGTGCAATGTAAATTATATGCCGCTCAATCTCAAAAAATGTAAATTCATGTGTTTTTCTCGGAGAGTTTCGCCACCAGCTTCATATACAATTAACAACTATAGTCTAGAAACTGTAAATAATTTTATTGACTTGGGAGTCATGATGGATTCCAAACTTAGTTTCAATCTTCATATTAATGCTACAGTGAATAAAGGCAAAGGTGTTTTTGCATTTGTTAAACGGTGGTCAAAAGAATTTAACGACCCTTACATAACTAAAGCACTTTTTACAACATTAGTTAGGCCAATATTAGAATACGGCTCGATAATTTGGAATCCGCGTTATCAAGTCCATGCAGACAGTCTCGAATCAATACAAAAACAATTTTTACTATTTGCCTTAAGAAATTTCCAATGGGACTCTTTAACTAATCTTCCACCTTATACTAATCGATTAAAGCTTATCAATCTTCCAACTCTTGCTAGTCGAAGGGAAATGCTTGGTGTGATATTTATGAAAAAAAAAAAAATGGCATTAGTCTGAACGACATACTCCACCCAGGTCCAGTACTCCAAGCAGACTTGCCTATTTTAATTCTACGTTGGAGACTGTACCGCTTTGTCTTTAATAGTGACATAGAAAAGATGTATAGGCGAATTTGGGTGACCGATAATTACGCCAAATTTCAAAGAATTGTCCATCGAACATCCCCCAACGAACCCATCAGTCTTTATGAACTAAAGACTGTCACTTTTAGTGTAAACTGCGCCCCCTACCTCGCGATACGGTCACTTCTAAAATTGGCTGATGATGTAGAAAATACCCACCCAATAGCATCGGGTATATTACGAGAAAGTATGTATGTCGACGACGTTGTATCTGGAGGACATACAATAGCGTCAACTATCAGAGCAAGAAACGAGATTCGCGAAGCATTACACTCAGCTGGCATTCCATTGCGCAAGTGGACATCAAATTGTGAGGAAACCCTTCAGGACATCCCCAAAACGGATTTACTCAGCGAGGACTTCCTAGAGTTTGAAAAGGCTAGCTCGGTGAAGGCACTCGGAATACGATGGAACGCGCATGCAGACATGTTTTACTTCACCGCAGGAGCTTTAGAGAATGACGAGAACATCACCAAACACGCAATCCTATCCGCTTTAGCCAAACTTTTCGACCCTTTAGGCTGGCTTGCATACCAGTATAGTTATAAGGAAAATTACTTCAGGCGATTTCGCTCATTTTCAGAGCAAATAGGTGTAGTTAAAAAAAAATTGTATGCCAAATTTTGTTCGCATTGGGAGATTTTTGTTCGACTTATGGCATTAAAAGTATATTGGGAAGAGTAACAAAAGAAAGGGGCGGGTCACGCAAAAATACTAATGCAGAATATCTGGCTAGAGGGTGGGACGAGCCTGTCTCCCCAACTACCTTAGAACGGTGGGAAAATTTCACCCAACACTATAGCGAAATAGATAACATTAGGATACCGCGGTGGGTAAATTTTTCACCGGAAGACGACATAGAAATCCATGGCTTCTGTGACGCTTTCGAGAAAGCATATTCGGCAGCGATATACATGCGCGTGAAAAGAGACGATCAGGTTTACATACACTTACTTTTAGCAAAAACCAGAGTAGCGCCAGTGAAAACCATCTCGCTACCACGCTTAGAACTCTGCGGCGCCGTGCTGCTTGCAGAAATCATGGAATCAATATTCCGAAACATTCATTTGGGACCAGCAAAAGTTCACCTCTGGACGGATTCAACCATCGTGCTCCCATGGATAAGAAAGCCGCCCTGTTCCTGGTCAACCTTCGTCGCACACCGAATCACTAAGATCATCGATATGGTCGGTAGCAAGCACTGGCTTTACGTGGACTCGGAATCTAATCCAGCGGATTTAGGAAGCAGAAGACTACTTGCATCAGAGTTGGTCAACAATTCGTTGTGGTGGCAGGGACCTTCTTGGCTGCAAGAAGACAATTCCCACTGGCCAGCACAAGAGACCGAATACAAAACGTCCGTTGAGGAGAAGAGGGCACAAACATATGCCACGACAGGGTAGATCATGTAGATATTCTGGACCGTTTTTCCAATTTACCCAGGGCTTTGAAGGTTCTATCCTATGTTAGGAGGTTTTATAAAAGAACTCACCCAAGAACAAAAGTCTCGTTCCACGAAAAGGCGTGTATAATCTCAGCCGATGAGATTAAGGCAACGACTCAAGCACTAATACGAGTCTGCCAGAATATTTAAAATTGAAAAATAGGGAACCTATTGATCGAAAGAGTGAAATACTGTCACTCAACCCATACATCGACAAAGATGATAATATTAGAACGGGGGGCCGTCTAGGGCTTCAAAAGACATGTCATACAACGAGCGTCATCCGATCATCTTGCCTTACAATTGTAGGCTGTCTCGCCTTAGAGTTATGATGGCTCATTATGACTCCTTTCATGGCGAGAACCAGCTCATGCTCCGTCTTATCCGAACCTAATACTGGATACCGAATGTCAAGACCATGATCAGAGCCGTCATCCACAATTGCAAAACCTGCATTATTCACCGAAAGCAGGCACAGTCCCAACTTATGGGTACCCTTCTCTGCGAACGGACTACTTTTACCCGCGCGTTCACTAATACCGGGGTAGACTTTGCGGAGCCTTTCGACATCAAAAGCTACCGCGGTAGAGGATGTCGACTGTTAAAAGTCTACATATGCTTTTTGTTTGTTTCTAAGGCCAGACACCTAGAGGCCACTAGTGACCTCAGCACCCCATGCTTTCTCGCAGCCTTCTCGCGTTTTATCGCGAGAAGAGGACGTCCGAAAAACATCTACTCGGACAATGGTACAACCTTTGTCGGAGCATCAAGATCTTTACGATCCGAATTTAAAGCCTTTCTGGCCGAAAGCCGAGACAAAACAGTCTCAAAGTATAGCTATCAAGCATTGAGCTGGCATTTTATTCCCGCCGCCGCTCCACATATGGGCAGCCTGTGGGAAGCGGGAGTGAAGAAATTCAAAAGCCACTTCAAAAAGTTCGCTTCTCCCCACAAATATACGATGGAGGAGTTCCAAACACTTTTGTGCAGGATTGATGCGTGCCTCAACTCGCGCCCTCTCAGTCCAGGGTCGAATGACCCAACGGATCTGGAACCACTAACCCCAGGACATTTCCTAACGGGCAGCCATCTTCTGGCGCCGCCAGAACCAAATGCGAACGAAAGCCCTGCCTCCATGTTAAATAGATGGCAGAAGTTCAAGGCCCTCCATCAAACTTTCTTCCGGCGATGGAAAACCGAATATTTATCCGAACTTCAAAAGCGTGTGAAGTGGAAACACCCCAAACAAAATATACAAGTAGGAGATCTCGTTGTCCTCAAAGAGGACAACTTATCTCCCAACGAATGGAGGTTAGGTAGAGTCGTCAACGTACACCCCGGCAAAGATAACCGAGTACGTGTAGTCGACCTCTTTACCGAGAAGGGTCAAGTCAGACGCCCTTTGGCCAAACTGATCCTTCTTCCTAACGGAGGAGATGGATTGCGAGAAGGCCAATAGCTCCTCATAACAATCCCTCCGTTCCTCTCCCTCACTCCCTTCCGAACTCCACCTTCCTATCGAGACCCAAAACAAACCCAAATCGACTCGCTCCCCCGAACGAGTACACCATACCACTCACTCGTTATCCCATAACGAGGATACCAGAACAGCCTTAACGCAGATCCGCTACCTGCCACAGAACATAAAGGCATTCGGCCTATTTTATTTACAATTTTCAAGAAGCAACCCCAATTCACTCGTTATCCCATAACGAGGACAACAGAAAAGCCTACCGCAGAAGGGAGAACCAATCTGCCTCAGAAAACAGCTGCAACCGTTGGCACCCAACAAGGCCCATCGCAAGCCTACCGCTGATGAGAAAACTCATCTGCCCCAGATATTAGCAGTGGTTTATAATTTTAGAAATCCGAATTTAGAATTTCGAATGAAAACCCCCAAAATTTTCAAATAATTTTTAAAATTCTAAGCATTCAGCTTAATAGCGCATTAATTTTGCGTGCAAGCAAATGCATGCATACATAAATGCTATCCGACTACATGCAGCGTCGAAACATTGTTTTATGTACAAATTTAAGAAATACTAGAAATAGTTTTGGGCGCGTATTAAAAGCCGACCTTCTGTTCTATTAATTCCGTATGTTCGGAACATTCGTCCCCATCTGAGAATTTGGAGAATCGGTTTATATTTGGAAATTTTATGCTTATTCAGACCTCGTGAGGTAGTATCAAATTCATATTATAAATTAACGGTTTATCCGGAACGCTTCCGTGACTACTTAACGGAACAGAGCTTTCCGAAATTTCAGAATAAAAAGATGGATAATTCCCGTGTAGCAGGACCGCACAAAGCTTAACATTTCTGTCAAAGTCAAGGGAGGAATATGAAGTTCTAAGGCAATAAGCCATTTTCTTTTAGTTTTGTTTTTGCCAGTTCCTTGCAACTGCTGAGGGTCGTATCACCCCAAAAACCGCCCTATATTAGAGTTAGATTGAGGAACGCTGCATCTCGGAATGCGTTCCATTAACTTTTCTTACGACAAAATGCATTGCACTCATGCTCATATTGGGAGGTTTGGCAACAAATTTGAGATAGTGCGTTTTTAAATAAAATTCTAACGTAAAGCATTATTCAAACAATTTCTGAAAGAATGATCAAAACAACATGACTTTATTAATTCACGAAATATTTAGTAGACGCTGAATTATTTCTCCAAAAACCGTTGGCATAAAAACCTTTGGCATTTAAAATTTATTACCACTACTAATATAATACCAAAGATACTTGTCTACTACAATTTCACAGATTGCTTATCGAAGCACAAACCTCTAAATTAAATTAAATTACTTTATGTATAATAATCAACTTACATCGGAATACTTAAGATGATGCTGAGTGAATTCTTCATCGGATGGTACACCTTTATCATTTACACCACAAGCTACTGCAAAAAAGTCCAGATCCCTATTTTTAAATAATATTTTAAAACATTACGTTCAATCTTAAATAAAATTGAAAATATACCTGCTTTGAGCAGATTAAGAAAGCAATCCTGACGCATTTCACACGACAAATATCGACAATCACCCTCTTAAACCACCAGCTCCTTGACCGGTGTAACATGTCCCAAATCACCAATAAGTTGTTATACATTCTGCGTTCCTTAACTCCTTATATCTTCCACCCATCCCATCTTCACTCTTTCATAAGTGCTGCTTTGTGGGAAGGTACTTTCGTCAGGAATATATTGCCAGATTCCAAATCCAAATGCACCAAATCATCAGAATGTACATAACGTAGACCTTCGGCAACATGTAATAACCAAATTTTCAATTCCGATTCAACAAGAAATCATTTTCGTATTAGCGATGGTAAAATGCCACAATCACAATATTCATTCTGTATTAACATATGTATGCTTATCTTCTACCCATGCAGAATAATAACGTACTACATTGTCATGTGTGCCCAATACTGCATGTGCCCACACTTCGTTTAAAGCCCTTTTTTCGGAAAAAACTGCCTGCTACCGGTTACACAAGTTATTCCCTGAATAAATAATTGTTTTACGGAAATTCATCCAGGTAAACCGAAATTCAACATTATATATATATATATATACTTTCATCTTCAATGCCACGCACCTTAACACGATGTGGCTTGCGCTCATCGTAATCAGAATAAACGCTCCTTTGACCCTCCATTGCACTGAGCGATTGTGGTAACCTGGTGCCATTGTCACTTTCACGGCCATCACGGCTGGAGGGCAGGTAGGTATGGTTGCTAGCAGGAGTATCAGCATTTGTTGCTTTGAATCAGCAGCTATGTTATCAGCAACATTGCTATTTAATGTCGCTACAGGGACTGCAGTTGCACCCACCTCAGTATCTGTTGTAGTTAAATTAAGTATAGTATTGTATACTACGTTCAACACATTGCCTAGCCGATTGTCAAATAAGTTAAGCTGCTACAACGTTACCCTTTAGCGAAGCATGACGCAAAACGTTAAAACCTCTATTATTTTTAATAAGAAAATCTAAATGTGGTGCATTACATACCAGCTCAACAACTTCGGTGCTTTCTTACATCATGCAACGCCGTATCATCAGAGGAATATTGAATATTTACAGCGGCACCATACTGTAACAACTCGCGTACGCAGTGGGGAGTTTTCTTGGTGCTCATTTCTATATAACCGCAGATATCCAACCTCATCAACTTCGAATAATACCTTAGGGACAAATTCGAAAATTTATGATCTTCCAACTTTTCATTCCCCCACATATCATTCATTGTAATATTTCATTACACAATCTAAACTAGCCGGTGGCATCAAGCTCCTCCCATCCGATTGATATAATCTGCAAGTATGGCGTAACTCTTCTCTATTACGTTCCAAACACCATGGTATAAGGAAAAGTCTCCCTCCATTTGGCAAAAAACATTTCCCAACGAACGAAAAATAAGTTCCTTTGTCGAACAAACCGACAACTCCGACCATTTCTGAACCATGCGTAGTTATAGTAGAATTAAGTTAAGATTTAACCTCTGGTTCACAAACCCTGTATGAATCCAATAATAGAGAGGACTCTTTTCTTAGCATATTGCCGAATTTAATATATTCGCCAGACGAAAATTGTAAATTGATTATATACTCAATTAAGTTTATGCTATAATCCAAATCATATAGATTCAATAAAACGTTTGGTTCAATTAATTCTGTTAGATAGTCTAACTTATTAGTAACGACAAATAATGTTGAATCTTAATCAAATTGTAAATGAATTTCTCCCATTGCCTCAACCGATTTACCCAAATCTCTCGTTACCCAAAATGTCCTAACTTCCAAACTCCCGGGAATGTAATGGTTCTCTGAGATAATGAAACCAGCATACATAATGATGGCCTTTGCTAAGCGTACTCTGAAGAAAATATATACAGCGCTTCTTGTGCGCGCACATTCAACGCTGAATAATGACTTGAATTTAGAGAATTTATATCAGCTCAACTTTACAATAGAACACGCATAATTGGAGGTTGATTGCCGAAAGCAGCGTAATAAAGAGCAGAACCACCCTCCTTGTCTGCCACATTTTCATGAGCGCCTTTATTTATATCATACGTCACTCATAGTGCTGCGAAATGTGCGTCTTTGGAACCCGACACTACATACAACTCTACAAACTCAATCCACAGATACACCTCAGCATTGATGTCACGCGTAGCTGAACGGTTACGTTCTATCTCGGACTGAGAATCCTGGGCCAAGATATTGAGGATAGTGGCGAAGCCCGATATGGTTGCTTGTTATTGTTAGTGCGTGTGATGACTATGTCAGAATCATAATTCAATTTTCCAGACGGCAACCAATGGAATTTAAAATTTTTCTAATTGTGTCTATTACACAAATATTTTGATGGATAGGTGAAGCGTTATATGTCTTTAGCTTCTCCGTTGAAGTAAAATTCGTTTTAAATAATTATGCGCTCACCATGGCAAATCACAAAATAAATCACATACCAAAACGTGTAACTACCACAACAATTCTCCAATGAACCAAAAATATTGCCACAAAATAACCGATTTCGGCATGTTATTCGGAGAAGTATTAACACACAAAAAAAAAAAAGATGACAATAATGCCGAAAATATTTGCGTGCTCAGTTACTACATTTATTTCATAAACAAAACCCACGCCTTCATTTCCGTTTTGAATTTCGGCACAACTCTGTTCAAATTTCGTTGGGGTGGTTAGTGTAACCGCCTAATATTAGTTGGTTGTGCTCAGCAATTCATTACGTTACAAAATGATCACAGTATTTGTTCCCAATGCGACAATGCTGAAATATTGGTAGATTTTGGGCCTCGGTGGTAGTAGTAGTAGAAATTGAAAATGGGCCAGAAAAGTTAGTAAACCTACCAATGCGGTAAAGTCCGTGCACTGGCAGTCCATATACTTATCCCAACGTATGTACATATATATGCCGAGTTTAAATGTACATTATATTAGGGATGCATAAAAAGAGGCAAACGGGTACCCAAAAACCCGTTTCTGAGAAATCAGTATCGGAGTCAAATACCCTTCGGGAACCGTGCCTTTTGATAAAGGCCATCAATAAAACAGGACTACAAGCGTACTTGGGGAAGGTTGAACAAATAAGCGAAGGGCAATACAAACAAATAAAAAATTATAAATTTTATAAATCTCTCCCCTATTCCAAAACGAATATTTCTTTTATTTTTTTCTTTATATAGCATACGATTTTGCTGTCCAAATATTTTTTTGCGGCGGGAAGGAAAGTTGTTGGTTTTTAGCACCAACAACACAAATAACAGCGACTCAAAAGAACCCACGCTATACATTTTCTACCCGGTTCGGTACCAGAATGTGCGAACCGAAAATCGCAAATGCTCATTTTTCTGCAGCACTAGTGCGCCCGTGGCTAACTAAAACGCTACCGGGTGGCACAAAATGAACAAAATAAGGCACTAAATACCCAGGCTCTTAATGTGCGTGGAAAGAGGCCATGCACATGATGTGCGCTAAATATGAATATTTTTATACTGCTACAGATGTTTGCCCCCTACGCACGCGCTACTAAAATTTACCAAATCTCAACAATACAATTAGGGACCACTCGCCCCTGCACTTCGACAAGGACCCGACCTACTCAAACCCATTGCATTCCTTTCCTGCCAGCAACATTGGCGGGCAAGCAGGATGTCTACTACGAATCAGAGGAAGACACGGCCAAAACAAAAGAATTGCGACCCATGCTGCGGTCGTATCCAATTTTCGGCGCATGACACTCACAACAAGCATCGACAGTGCTATCGCAGCCCCGTACGCACATCTTCGCCTGCCGTACCCGAAGTTCTACTCATCCGCCCCGATCCGCCTCGTCCTAGGCACAGATTTATATGCTTATATAATACTCCCAGGGATTCTGCCCACCACGTTTGGCCCTTTGTTAGCTCAGAGTTTCATCTTCGGTTGGGTACTCTCGGGCACAACAAAGGCCTAACATCAAAATGTTCGGTAAACACCGAAACACATGCGTTTTATACTCTGTTATTTTTTATTGAATTTCTGTTGTACACAGCATTGTGAATTCGTACAAGTGAAAAATCTTTCTATCCCTCCATTTCCATACCTACATGGAAGAAAGGTTTGTTTTTCTTTTGTTCGCCGTATTAAATTGAAGTTCCATGAATTGCACATTTGTTTCAAATCAGCTTTTATTTTAAATTTGTATACAGAAAATCAGACTATATATTAATGTTCATTTCTAAAATCAAGTTTATACATTAAATTTGAGTAACCAGCTATGCAGGCATTTTTAAATTATACCAGTCGTCTACAAAAATGTTTGAAAACCACTGTTAAGCTAATGATTAAGTAATCGAACAGCGTTTGAACAGTGAACGTTTTATCAAACATTCGCCACTTGTATGAATTCACAATGGAGGTGTGCGTTTACAATCCTTTATCATTACAATAAATTATTTTTTATTGAATTTTTCTTCATACAAAATCCTATGCGGGTTCATTTCCAATGAATTTGTAATAACCGGCAAGAAATATCAACACATATATCTTCTTACTCCTTTTCGCAATCCCTAGCTCTAGGCAAACATGGCTCAGGCCTCTAACCATGACGGGAAAAGTGGCGAATGACCGAGGCAGCAGCAACCAAGCTCGCGCACTGCGCAAACCATTTTGCGTGCCGCCAAGCCGGCGGACTGGCCGACGTTATGTTAAGTTAGATATAATTAGTTATAAGTTTTTTATTTTTTTCTTCTCTTCTTCACGGTCGGTGATCCTTGGCGGACTGTGATGTTGTGTACCGCAAAGGGGGCGGCATGTTTAGGCCCAATGCCTAACTTTTACCTGATTGACGGCGCCCCTCCCTAACGTTTTAACAATATTTCCAGCCATGCGTTTCATACACATGCACGTGTACACACACGCAGGTTGTCAGCACCCATGCACGTATATGTGGGTGTGGTTGTATGTGTGGCCTTTCCCCTCCTTAACACCAGAGGACTTTTTCGCGGCTTAGCGGTTGTCCTCAACGGGACTACCGACCTCTTTTATGATCGACCGCCAAGCAGTTCACAACGCCCAGGATCGCCATCGTCACGTTAAGCACAAAGGTAACATTTTATCCTTAATATATTTTTCTTTCGATATAATTAAAGATCAAATTATAACGAGGAAAATCCTCTTGTGGTTGTTTATTCCCTTTTGAGTGAACCATCAATCCCGAGATCGACCCGTGTGTGCCTACCCACTGCCGGTTTACGACGCACTCAGGCCGAACAACTAGGGTCTCGAGATATAGGCCAAAACGTGGACCCGGGTACCCCTAGAATGTGTTTATACAATATGGATAACAAATTAAAGCTGTTGTTGAGTAATTTAGTAGAGGATAATTTCCATACCCCTGGGTGACTAGGGTCTGGAGATATAGGCCAAACGTGGGCCCGCGAACGCCTAGACAATGTTTTTACATTGTGGGTATCAAATTGAAGCTGTTGATGAGTGCTTTAGTACAGGGTAGTTTTCATACCTATTGGTGACTACGGTCTCGAGATATAGGCCAACACGTGGATCAGGGTAACACTAGGATGTGTTTTTACATTATGGGTATCAAATTGAAGCTGTTGATGTGTACAGAATAAGTTTTATACCGCTGGGTGACTAGCGTCTCGAGATGTCGGCCAAAACGTGGACCCGGATACACCTAGAATGTGTTTTTACATTATGGGTATCAAATTGAAGCTGTTGATGTATGTTTTAGTACAGAGTAAGTTTACACCGCTTGGTGACTACGGTCTCGAGATATAGGCCAAAACATGGACCCGGATACCCCTGGAATGTGTGTGTATTATGGATATCAAATGAAATCTGTTGCTGAGAGCTCTAAAGTTCAATGTGATATTCGATTTAGTCGCATCAACCTGGGAAAACTGAAAAATATGCATGAGAAGCCAAACAAAGACTACAATTAATAATAGCCACATACCTATTTACATACGTCCTATTCTATTTGTCTGAAATTTCATATATAAATTTGCTTATATTGGTATTTACGATGCTTTTTTCCGGGAAGTATACCAGAGACGGAATGTGACTGGGATTAGGACTAGGAGTAGGACTGAGACTGAGACTCGGAGTGGGTCTGGAAAAAAATACATACCACCCTCTGGGACTGGCAATAAGAGATGAAGAAGATGGAGAAAAACTTGAGAGAAGAGAAAAAAGAGGAGACTGAGAAAGAATGAGACGAAGTAGGGGATGAAGCTTTATGAAGCTAGATGAAGCGAAAAAGACGGAGGGAGAAGTGAATAAAAAGATTAGGAAAAAGTGTAGAAGGGTAGGGCAGAGTTAGACGGAAAAAGCTTATTAAAATTTATGCAGATAGGCCAAATTTAGGGCAGAACAACGTCTTCCGGGTCTGCTAGTATATACTATATAAATATACCATATTAGGAGACCCGGCAGACGTCGTCCTGCCCTAAATTTGGCCAATCTACTCACATTTTAATAAGCCTTTTCCATCTGACTCTGCCCTCCCCCTTCTTCACTTTTTCCTAATCCTTTTATTCACTTCTCCCTCCGTCTTTTTCGCTTCATCTATCTTCATCTTCATCTCATTCTATCTCTTTCTCAATCTCCTTCTCTCTTTTCTCTTCTCTCAATTTCTTCTCATTCTTCTGCATCCCTTATTGCTTGTCCCAGAAGTTGGTATATATTTTATTCCAGTCCCAGTCCCAGTCCCATTCCGAGTCTCAGTCCTAGTCCTAGTCCTAATCCCAGTCCCAGTCCGTCTCTGGATAATATATTACTCTGTACTAAAGCACTCATTAACAGCTTTCTTTTGATATCTATATTGTATAAACTCTGTCTAGGAATTCACTGGCCCACGTTTTTGCCTATATCTCGAGACCCTAGTCACCCAGGGGTATGAATATTACCCTCTGCTAAAGCACTCATCCCCAGATTTCATTTGATATCCAAATTCTATAAACACATTCAAGGGGTACCTGGGTCCTCGTTTTGGCCTATATCTCGAGACCCTAGTCACCCAGGGGTATGAAAATGAGCCTCTACTAAAGCACTCATCAACAGGTTTCATTTGATATCAATATTCTATAAACACATTCTAGGGGTACCCGGGCCCAATTTTTGGCCTATAGCTCGAGACCCTAGTCACCCAGGGGTATGGAAATTACCCTCTACTAAAGCACTCATCCACAGCTTTCATTTGATATCCATATTCTATACACACATTCTAGGGGTACCCAGGTCCAAGTTTTGGCCTATATCTAGAGACCCTAGTCACCCAAGGGTATGAAAATTACCCTCTACTAAAGCACTCATCAACAGCTTTCATATGATATCCATATTGTATAAACACACTCTAGGTGTACCCGGGTCCACGTTTAGGCCTATATCTCGAGACCTTAGTAACGCAGTCAACTATCCCATATTTCAAGTTAGATCAAACTACACACGGGGTGCAGAACAAATTCAGTAGTTTAGGAGTCCATTGGCCTCAATTGGGTGACACGTGTTTTTTATATATTAAGATATACCATCATATATATATTATATATATCACCGATCTCTGTGATTTTTTGACACAACAATATATACTACATACGTAAGAAATCGGTGAAATTTGAAGCTTATAGCTGTTAAAATGATATAGAAATTGTGAAAAGTTTCATATCTGAACAATCGGTTGTATGAGGTATATACTATATATACAACCGATCTCTATGATTTTTTCAGACAACAGTATATACTATATACGTAATCATTCGGTGAAATTTGAAGCTTCTAGCTGTTAAAATGTGGCTCAAATTGCGAAAATATATATATATACTATATATATATACTATATATACCACCATATATATACTATTTATACCACCGATCTTTATGATTTGTTCAGACAACAATATATGATATATACGTAAGCATTCGTTGAAATTTGAAGGCTCTAGCTCTTAAAATAGGGCAGTAATTACGAAAAGTTTCTTATCAGAACAATCGGTTGTGGGGGATATATACTATATACGACCGATCTCATCAATTTTTTCAGGCAACAATATGCGCAATATACGAAATTATATGGAGAAGTTTGAAGCTTCAATCTGCTAAATTGAGTAAGATATGACAAAAATCTTCCTTATCTGAAAAATCGGTTGTATGGAGGATATATGCTATAGTGGTCCGATCCGGCCGTTTCCGACAAATGTCTAATCGGATATCCAAGTACACCCGCTCACCAAATTTAATCAAGATATCTCAAAAATTGAGGGACTAGTTTGCATACAAACCGGCAGACGGACAGACGGACATGGATAAAGCAACTCAGCCCTTCATCCTGATTATTTCGGTATACTTAATGGTGGGTCTACCTATTTTCCTTTAAGGACTTACAATTTTGGGTTTCGTGACGAAATTAATGTACCAATTCATTTTCATGAAAGGTATAAAAATAGGTTGGGACTTCGTGTGAGGATGCAAAGCTTCACGTTTTTTGTGGTCTGCATGTAAAAACTATGCTTTAGGCATGCTGCGCTAACCGCTTTATAGCTAAATGGTTAGCGCAGCATGCCTAAAGCGTACTGATGATGAAGGCTTAGCACCCTTCGAAATGGATCTATCTGCGCAGCTATGGCTGGTTTTCTGAAAAATTTTCTACTTGCTATTCCAAAAACAAAATACAATTTTTCAAATATAGAAAAATTCAAAATTAACAATAATTATCATTAGAAAAAAATTATTGTTCTGGTCTTGAGCTCGAATCAACCTTGAATTATTTGATGAAATTTGATGAATTTTGAAGCTTCCAGGGGCAAAAATGAAAGTTTATATGAAGTATATAATATATATAACACCGATCTCTATGATTTTTTCAGACAACAATATATGCTATATACGTAAGCATTTGGTGAAATTTGAAGCTTCTAGCTATTAAAACGGGGCAGAAATTGCGCAAAGTTTCTTATCTGAACAATCGGTTGTATGAGATATATACTATGTATACCACCGATCTCAATGATTTTTTCAGACACCAATATATGCTATACACGAAAGCATTTGGTGAAATTTGAAGCTTCTAGCTGTTAAAATGGGGCAGAAATTGCGCAAAGTTTCTTATCTGAACAATCGGTTGTATGAGATATATACTATATATACAACCGATCTCTATGATTTTTTCAGACAACAATATATGCTATATACGTATGCATTCGGTGAAATTTGCAGCTTCTAGCTAAAATTGCGAAAATATATATATATATATATATATATATATATATAAATGGCTGAGCGACTATTACACAGTCATCAACAGCCAACTGCATCAACATAATTTATAGCTAGTTAAAAACCTACACTTGGATTTTACCTGAATTTTATATTGAATTTATTTCCATATGTACCTTTTACGTATAAGTACGCATCCTGAATTATTTGCACGTACAAATACGTAATATCCTATATTACGTACATATTCTTTATTAAATTTAAGTATTTGAAATGTTTGTATTGTACGCTAACACGTAAGCGTATTTCACCTCTCTGGCAACCCCAACAATGGCTTTACAGATGTGACTATGTACACAAATACATATATTTATTATTGTTTTTGACATTTGCTTTTACGTTTTATTAATTCTACATCTTTTAACCATCGCTGTTGTGCCATTTCTCTTTTTAAACCCTTTTTTTATAAAGAAATTAGAAAAAATACCATTCAATAAAATACTTAAGAATTGTGTGAAATATTAATCCTGTGCAACTCTTTATTTAACCTCCTTTGGCATATATAAGTCCAAGTCGGGCAAATCGAAGTGAAGTTCGATCAAATTTCGTTTCACCCAAAGCGTAACCAAGTGGCTAAAATTTGTATTGATCACCAAAGGGTCTATTGCAACTGTCGCCGCCATCGTACTCCATCATACCATCACCCTCACCATATCACCACCACATCATCGCCATCACCGCAGCAGCCGTGTCCATCAGTAGCAGCCACATACACCAGAAAAGGTAGGTAAATTTTGTATTGCCAACTCCCCTTAACAGTGGTCCTTCGACGCCACTAGAGCAACCAGTGTCCAAGAAGAATAAAATACGCATCCCAAACGTGAGTATTAAATAACAGAATACACCCCCATCACGAAAAATTAAGGCAATTTCATTTTTCGAGGATTATAATTTCCCGCCAAAAATCCTCATTTCCCGCCAAAACTTGCACATACCACTTCGTATATATACATATATATATACAGCAATAATCCCATATTGCAAAACTCAGTACGGTATATGTGCAAAACATAATAAGAAAAACTAAGCTAGATACAATGGGCACGCATATCGATTTTACCTCTCAAATAATTTTTTTCGGCATTACATTTGTATATCGCTCTAAAATTATTTAATCCCTCTTAAATCGATACAGTGTCTTCTCTTGCTTTTTATCATAGCAAAACCTTTAAAGTTTTCTTACTTATCCCTATTTAAATTAATACAAAACGCAAAAAATATTTTTAAATCTCCATACTTGCGTATACATACATACGGATATACAAAAGGAAGAAGACGACACAAGCGGTGAAATAAAATCTCGTGCACAGTAGTACAAGAGTGGTGCAGTGCGTGTAATAGCACTTTTCTCGCATTAAATTTGCACGCTATAAATTCTCAATCCCCATTAAGGATTTCGATAAACTACTAATTTCTCTCTCCTCAAAGCCTCTACAGTCCAACAAATCGAAGCTAAATAAGACTCCTCTAAGTCACACCGAAAACAAAAAAAAACACATTTTTTAGGTAATCTCATACGAACTAATTTCCCGTATCAAAATTATAATAATTTACCCCCTAGATACTTTTTAATACGTATATATACATATATATCACATAATTTTTCATAGCGAAAAATTGGAATCGGTCCAGAAGCAATTTTTGCTCTTTGCTTTAAATCATTTGCCCTGGGATCCATCAAGGAACCTACCGCCCTATTGCAGCCGGTTAAAACTTTTACAGCTGCCTTCACTACAGAGCTGTTGGGAGATGCTTGGCGTTTTATTTATGGTAAAACTATTAAGGGGGATGATAAACAGCCCATTTCTGCTTGGCGAGGTGATGTTTAATGTCCCTTTTAGGCCCTCTCGGTATTTCCAACCGCTATATTTAAATACATGTAGATCGAATTTTCAAATGCATGAACCTCTTCGTTGTCTGTGCCAAGATTTCAATAATCACTGCAATAGTATTGATACTTGCGACACACTTTACAGTATAAAAAAATATATACTCACTGCCTTGAACTCATAACTGTTTCAAAATCATATGTTAAACTAAATCTGTTACCTGCTCCAGTTACTTTGGGCGGGTGGCTTGGAATCACGTCCTTTCCAACCTCCCACACATCGCA
Organism: Eurosta solidaginis; assembly: GCF_040869045.1. NCBI lineage: Eukaryota > Metazoa > Arthropoda > Insecta > Diptera > Tephritidae > Eurosta > Eurosta solidaginis. Next base: position 68,879,211 of record NC_090324.1, on the reverse strand, counting down.
TCCCTACTCATTGTGTGTTAAATATACATCAGCTGCTCGAAATCACGTCCATTCCGACAGCACTAAAAATCAATAGTTACTTTGGGCGGGTGGCTTGGAATCACGTCCTTTCCAACCTCCCACACATCACAGCCCTACTCATTGTGTGTTAAATATACATCAGCTGTTGAAAATCACGTCCATTCCGACAGCACTAATAATCAATAGTTACTTTGGGCGGGTGGCTTGGAATCACGTCCTTTCCAACCTCCCACACATCGCAGCCCTACAGTGTTAAATATACATCAGCTGCTCGATATCACGTCCATTCCGACAGCACTGATAATCAATTCCGTTGCTCGGCATCACAGTCCATACCGACAACTGATTCAATAATATATGTATATACATATTTTATAATATAATTTTGCTCACTATGTATGCTTGTTAATTTTACACTGTAATCCGCATTTATATTCATTCATTCATATTTAGTCTGATTGATTGTAAAATTTGTAGACTAACAAATAAATAAATAAATAAATAAATAACTATTTAAACCACCCTCATATACATATTAAATATATTGCAAACGCAGCACAGTGGTCAAATTTGACCAGTCTAAACCTCAAATAAATTTAACTTAAAAACTTTTTTTGGTTTTGAAAATTATTCTCTCTTGCTATTTAACGTGAATATTTAAACGTAACTCCCTCACATAGTTAAAAGCAAATACTCTTTCAAAAAAAAAAAAGTGTTTTCTCTCTGAAGTTAAATTTTTGTTGATTCTCATTTGTAAGCGTCATAAAATAAGCTTAAAAATGAGTGACGATGAAACCAAACAAAGTGGCTCCAAAACTCAAGGAGTTAAAAGCAGGTTGAATTGCATGGTTTCTGCGATGCGTCAGAAAAGGCATATTGCGACACTATATATCTGCGAACAATCCGCGGTGCTACCTCGTCGTCCCACTTTCTGGTCGCTAAAGGCAAGGTTTCCCCTCTTCGCACTACCGGTCTTCCAAGACTAGAATTATGTGCATTTCTACTCCTTGCCCGACTAATCGCCGTCGTACAATCCCATCTCGAGCTCTCTCTTAAAAATCTTTACATGTGGTCTGACTCGGAAATTGTGTTAGCCTGGCTCGAAAAGCCTCCTCACGCTTGGAAAAGTTTCGTATCCAATCGAACAGCTGAAATTATGGATCTCGTCGGAAGCGCCTCCTGGAAGCATATAGGCAGCCGCGACAATCCAGCAGATATGGCCACAAGAGGATGCAAACCCATGGACTTGGCAAATTCTTCGCTGTGGTGGAATGGCCCTGCGTGGCTGACCCAGCCACCCGAAGCCTGGCCAAAACCATCTACCCGAAGCATCAACCCGCCTGAAATGCGCCGAGTCGAAGCACTACACTCAGCTGAAGATGACCCCGATGTATTGGATCGATTTTCCTCTTTTCCTCGCGCCCTCAGAGTCACGGTATATGCCTTTAGGTTCATTAATAATCTCAAGGACCGAATTCGAGTCATTAAATCCGCTTACACTTCCTCTCTGTCTCATGAAGATTTCCGCAAAACGAAAACTAAACTTGTGATGTTAACGCAAACCCGATATTTTCCTCGCGAAAGAGCATGCTTGGAAAATGCAAAACCAATTGATAAAAGAAGCTCTCTACTAACCCTCAACCCATACCTCAATGAAAACGGGCTCCTCAGGGTTCATGGTAGATTAGTTCATTCGACGTTGACTTACAATGAAAAACATCCCATTATTATCCCAGAAAAAACAAGATTCGCTGTCCTATATATACAGTATCTCCATGAACTCCTTCTTCACGCCGAAATACGTCCCATGCAGCAATGCCTCAGACAAGATCTCTATATTCCACGACTCAAACCCCTCATAAAGAGATGCATACATCAGTGCAAAACTTGTACCCTCCACAAGCAGCAAATGCGATCGCAAATCATGGAGGCCTTGCCCCCGGAACGATGCACATACGCTCCGCCTTTTACCACTACCGGTGTCGACTATGCGGGGCCTTTTCAAATAAAAGGCTACGTGGCCGTTTTTGTCTGTTTCGTGACAAAAGCTGTCCAACTTGAGCTGTGCTCTGACTTAACAACCAATGCCTTTCTCGCAGCATTTTCTCGCTTCGTCGGACGTCGTGGATATCCTGCCACAATGATGAGTGACAACGGCAAAACGTTTACTGGAGCTAAAAGAGCGACTGAAAAGGAGTTCGTTGACTTCATGAAAACTGCCTCTCAAAAAGTAATCGCAAAATACTCTCCCCAGGGAATCAATTGGATACTCATTCCGCCCGGAGCTCCCCACATGGGCGGCTTGTGGGAGTCTGCAATGAAGAGTTTCAAACTTCACTTCAAGAGGACTGCAGGAGCCCACAAGTTCAACTTTGAAGAATTTACCACCCTATTGGTAAGAATAGAAGCCGTATTGAACTCTCGTCCTATCTCACCTTTACCCCAAGATCCCACCGAGTTTACCGCGCAGACCCCTGGCCACTTTCTCAGAGGTGGCGCCCTCCTCGCTATCCCTGAAGTGGATCACGCGGATTTATCTCTTATAAACCGATGGGACAGGGTAAAAAGCTTACATCATCAATTCAGCAAACGGTGGAAGGAAGACTACCTAAAGGATCTCCAGAAAAGGCAGAAGTGGAAAAATCCACAACCCGAATCCAAGGTCGGTGATTGTGTCTGCATTCACGACGACTCGCTTTCCCCGACCGAATGGCGCCTTGGACGCATTGAAAAAATACATCCAGGACCTGACGACCATACACGTGTTGTTGACGTTCGTACTCAAACCGGCACCCTCACACGACCACTTGTTAAGCTCTGTTTCCTCCCTCAGACTGAAAGCCCACCATCTCGGGCAAACCCGGAGAATTCGTAGCTACTCTCAAACCACCTCTGTCCACTCTTACCACATCACCGTCACTAATATGTCGTATTTCGCAACATAATGCCAGCTGAAATCCCCTGTCTCAGTATTTCTCTCCACTAAAATACTTTTACAACTGTAATTACAGATCGCTATGGATCGTGCACATCGATCGTCGTCACGAAGCCCAGTGCGGTCGGAGATCGTTGCTCCCAACCGCGCCAATGAATCACGGAGCTCGACGCTATTAACTGATTACCGACGGTGCCGCATATGCACCCGTTGGCACGCTCTTCGGAACTGCGTCATATTCAAAAAAATGAAACCATCACAGAGATGAATGCTTGCACGAGCCCATAAGTTCTGCCTAAATTGCTTGGCATTATCCCACGTCACCAGCGAGTGCAGCTCGTATGACAGATGCCGGATCTGTGGAGCACGATATCACTCCCTACTCCATCGGCGGGACGCTACCCCAAGCGCCCAACGCGCCATCCAGGCACCCCAGCCTGGCAGATCCGCCGTACCAACTCCGGCACCCGCACACGCCGCCCAGGCATCCCGGCCTGGTCGATCAGCCGTACCGCCACCCCTGCCGCCACCGGGCGACACCGTTCTCGCCCGGGAAACAACATTCCATCAGCAGCACCTAGCATCGCCCGACGCACCATTCGATGCACCGCACAAGGGCTGCAGACCACAAACGCTAGAGGAAAAGTATCCGAAATCCTTGTGCGAGATGCTTTGCGGACCCTTAAGGAACTACAAGAGGCTCTAGCCGCTTAACGCGTCTAGGGCGGGTACGATGGCTGAGCGACTATTACGCAGTTATCCACAGCCAGATGCATCAACATAATTTATAGCTAGTTAAAAACCTAAACTTGAATTTTACGTGAATTTTATATTGAATTTATTTCCATATGTACCTTTTACGTATAAGTACGCATCCTGAATTATTTGCACGTACAAATACGTAATATCCTATATTCATGTTGATACTACCGACTGTTTTGTTTTTATGTATAATTTTCTTTAATCGGGTTTCCAGTCAAAATAATCAGAAAAACGCCTTTATTATTTTATTGCCGACGTTTCGACCGTTTATTGTGGTCTTCTTCAGGGCCTAGTTACAATTTTAAAGAAATTAAAATAACTCAATTTAGTTTCGCAGTTCTATAGAATTAAATTTACATATATATATATATGGACATTCGATTGACAAAACAATTCTTACTTAAAAATCTCTGCGTTCTTCTTCGTCAGGTTTTCTTTATATATATGTGTTTCGAAATAAAACATAGTCACTTTAATACTCAATTAAAGGGAACGGAAATTATTTTACAATTTAAAAATTACTATTTTTAATACACAAAACCACAATTTATACTTCAAACTCTAATTTGTATGTAAGTACATATGTATACATATTTGACGTTTGTTGATCACCGGCGAATTCATGCTTGATGGGTTATTGCAGTTTCATTTTAGTATACACGCATAGATGTCGCTAATATTTCTTGCTTCTATACTTCTTTTGTTTACACATTGTTTGTCTGCTTTTATGTGTATTTCTTCCAGAAGCATTCTCTTTTGCCAGTTTGTTTCTCTTGCTATTACTTTGGCATTATCAAAATCAAATTTGTGCCCAAAAGTAATGGCATGGTGAGCAAGAGCGCTTTTTTCTGTTCGTTTGTTTTCAACATCTTTGCTGTGTTGTCCCAATCGTTTGTATAGTTGTTGTGATGTGGTGCCTATATAGCTTTTCTTACGTTGGCAGTCAACGCAGTCAATTTTGTATACAATGTTCTTTTGTTTTTTTGTTGGAATGTTGTCTTTTATTGTTTTGTATAGCTTCCCTACGTTGTTTCTGTTCTTGAAGGCAAACCGTATGTTGTTTGTGTACGCTTTGAGTTTTTTAGTTATCTTCTGGGTTATGTTTTGGTAATATGATATTGAAAAAGTTTTTATGTATGTTTGTTGTTGTTGTTTGTTGGTACTGATTTGGGTATTTGACGTATTAGTGTTGTTGTTTTGTGCTTGATACTTGTTGAGTAGCCTGTATATCAATTTCTTTGGGTAATCATTACCTTTTAGAATATCTACAATTATCTTTTTGTTTTTGCAATGATATTTTGGATCGCTGATGCTATATATTCTGTTTATTAACCCTTTGGCGGTGCTAATTTTTTGTGACAGTGGGTGGATAGACATATAATTTAATATGCGACCCGAAGATACTGGTTTTCGATACCAGTCCGTGTTAAAACTTCCGTCTTCAGTATTCCTATAAATGGTCATATCCAGGAACGGTAGTATGTTATCATGTTCCTGTTCATATGTGAATCCGATTCCCTTCTCTGTATCGTTAAAAATTCCAAATACCGACGGGAAGATGCCTTCTGGTATTACCAAGTATAAGTCGTCTACATATTTTTTTATAATGGTTATGTTAAAGCCTAGTTGTTCATTTACTTTTTTAATGGCTCGCTGTAACACGTTATCCATTAGAATTTCTACCAATATACAGCTTATGGGTGAGCCCATTGGACAACCATGCTTTTGGGAATAAAATTTCCCGTCGAATTGGAAGTAGGCGTTCTTTGTACAGATGGATATCATTTCTATAAACTCGCTTTGTGACATATTGGTACATGTTTGTATGTCATTCCAACGTTCGATAAGTGCTTTTAGAATGGAGTCTACCGACGCATTGGTGAACAAGCTTTTTACATCAAACGACACCTGTATTTGGCCTCGTTGGTGTGTTTGTGCTGTGATGAAGGTTTTAAAATCATATGAGTTGCGTAGGTGGTACTGAGACTTTGGTATATTTTCCAGAATTGTTGCTGCATATTTTGATAATGCCGTTGTTGGTCCATCGCAGTCAGCGGAGATTGGCCTGAGTGGCATTGGGGTTGTATTTTTGTGATGCTTTGGTAAAAAATACATTCTAGGCGGTGTTGCATTGTATGATATAAGTTTTCTTTTGGTTAGTACGTCTATCTTTCCTTTCACGAACAGCGTATTTACGAAATTGTTGTTTTTCTTTTGAATTTTGTTTGTTGGATCGGGTATTACTTGATATGTATTAGCATCGTTGAGCATTTCATTAGCAACGTTTAAAAGTTCATTTTTGTTCATAAAAACTGCTTTGTTGCCTTTGTCTGACTTAGTACAAATTATTTCGGGATTATTTTTGAAAAAATTTATGCAGCTTTTTTGCTTTTGTATTAGAAATTTTTCCAGACTAGATGCTTTTGACGTTGTTTTTGAATACGATATTGTTTGTGCTACTGTCTGTCTGATTTCATTTCTGTCTTGTGGTTCTATGCAGTTCTGTATGATATACTCTACTTCGGCTACGATTTCTTTGGATGGTAATTCTTTTGGCGTTGTTGGTAAGCCAAACTTAGGTCCTAAGCCCATTAGAAGTACTACGTCGTTGGGTATGTTTACGTCTGTTGCGTTGTAGGTAAAGTTTGTTGTGTCGGATGTGATATGGGTTTGTATTTGGGTTGATTCTAAACGGGCGTATTTTGCGTTTAAGTTCTGGATGGTAGTTGCGTGTCTGTTGTCGTAGCTTGTTTCTTGAGTTTGGAAGAACTCGTTGGTGTTCGCCACACCGCTGGATTGGATGGTTGATTTCAGCTTACTTATTACTTCTTCGAGTTGGTTGATTTTCCAGAAGGATATTTTGATTTCAACGTTTAGTATTTTTCTTCGGAAGTCTGAGATCAAATTACCAATGTCTCTGTTGTATGGTGTGTTTTCCTCCAAACTTTGGAAAAGGCAATTGACATTGTTTAGAATGTGTTTTGGTATTATGTTATTTTTCCGACATTTCAATAGGAAGAATTTCCGTGCTCTTAATTTTGCTAGTTTAATGTTGTTAGTAGCGAACGCTTTGAAAGTTGTTTTAATTTCTTCGCCATACTTTATACCTATGTTGTCAAAAAAGTAAGAATTGTTTTGTCAATCGAATGTCCATATATATATATGTAAATTTAATTCTATAGAACTGCGAAACTAAATTGAGTTATTTTAATTTCTTTAAAATTGTAACTAGGCCCTGAAGAAGACCACAATAAACGGTCGAAACGTCGGCAATAAAATAATAAAGGCGTTTTTCTGATTATTTTGACTGGAAACCCGATTAAAGAAAATTATACGTAATATCCTATATTACGTACATATTCTTTATTAAATTTAAGTATTTAAAATGTTTGTATTGTACGCTAACACGCAAGCGTATTTCACATCTCTGGCAACCCCAACAATGGGTTGACAGATGTGGCAATGTACACACATACATATATTTATTATTCTTTTTGACATTTGCTTTTAGGTTTTATTAATTCGATATCTTTTACCCATCTCGGTTGTGCCATTTCTCTTTTTAAACCCTTTTTTTTATAAAGAAGTTAGAAAAATACCTTTTAATAAAATACTTAAGAAGTGTGTGAATTATTAAACCTTTGCAACTCTTTATTTAACCTCCTTTGGCATATATAAGTCCAAGTCTGGCAAATCTAAGTGAAGTTCGATCAAATTTCGTTTCACCCAAAGCATATCCAAGTGCCTAAAATTTGTATTGATCACCAAAGGGTCTATTGCCACCGTCGCCGCCATCGTACTCCATCATACCATCACCCTCATCATGTCACCACCACATCATCGCCATCACCGCCGCATCCGCAGCAGCCGTGTCCATCAGTAGCAGCCACGTACACCAGAAAAGGAAGGTAAATTTTGTATTTCCAGCTCCACTTAACAATACTATATATATATACTATATATACCACCATATACATATTATATATACCACCGATCTTTATGATTTTTTCAGACAACAATATAAGCTATATACGGAAGCATTCATTGAAATTTGAAGCATGTAGCTCTTAAAATATGGCAGGAATTACGAAAAGTTTCTTATCTGAACAATCGGTTGTGGGGATATATACTATATATACGACCGATATCATCAATTTTTTCAGGCAACAGTATGTGCAATATACGAAATTATATGGTGACGTTTGAAGCTTCAATCTGTTAAATTGGACACCCAAATACCCCGCTCACCAAATTTTATCAATATATCTCAAAAATTGAGGGACTAGTTTGCATACAAACAAACAGAAGGACAGACGGACATGGCTAAATGAACTCAGCTCTTCATTCTGATTATTTCGGCATACCTAATGGTGGGTCTATCTATTTTCTTTTAAGGACTTAAAATTTTGGGTTTCGTGACGAAATTAATATACCATTTCATTTTCATGAAAGGTATAAAAATTGGTAGGTACTTTGTGTGAGGATGCAAAGCGTATTTCAAAAATATATGACGTAAAGGTAACTATTTGATGAAATTTGGTGAATTTTGAAGCTTCTAGCCGTAAAAAAGGGGAAAAATGAGAGTTTATATGAAGTATATAATATATATACCACCGATCTCTATGATTTTTTCAGACAAAAATATATGCTATATACGTAAGCATTTGGCGAAATTTGAAGCTTCTAGCTGTTAAAATGGGGAAGAAATCGCAAAAGAAAATATATATATACTATATATACCATCATATATATGTTATATATATCACCGATCTCTATGATTTTTTGACACAACAATATATACTATATACGTAAGAAATTGGTGAAATTTGAAGCTTGTAGCTGTTAAAATGGGGTAGAAATTGCGAAAAGTTTCTTATCTGAACAATCGGTTGTATGAGATATATACTATATATACAACCGATCTCTATGATTTTTTCAGACAACAATATATGCTATATATGTAAGCATTCAGTGAAATTTGAAGCTTCTAGCTGTTGAAATGTGATAAAATTCCTCTTTTTCTGAAAAATCGGTTGTATGGAGGATATATGCTATAGTGGTCCGATCCGGCCGGTTCCGACATATGTATAATGGGACACCCAAATACACCCGCTCACCAAATTTTATCAAGATATCTCAAAAATTGAGGGACTAGTTTGCATACAAACAGACAGACGAACAGACGGACATGGCTAAATCAACTCAGCTCTTCATCCTGATTATGTCGGTATACTTAACGGTGGATCTATCTATTTTCCTTTAAGGACTTGCAATTTTTGGTTTCGTAGCGAAATTAATATACCATTTCGTTTTCATGAAAGGTATAAAAACAAGTAGGTGCTTTGTGTGAGGATGCAAAGTTTCAGGTTTTTTGTGGTCTGCGTGTAAAAACCATGACTACAAATCACGTATTTCAGCAATATATGACGTAAACGTAACTATTTGATGAAACTTAATGAATTTTGAAGCTTCTAGCCGTAAAAAAGGGCCTAAAATTGTAGTTTATATGGGTTATATAATATATATACCACAGATCTCTATGATATTTTCAGACAACAATATGTTATATACGTAAGCATTTGGGTAAATTTGAAGCTTCTAGCTGTTAAAATGGGACAGAAATTGCGGAAAGTTTCTTATCTGAACAATCGGTTGTATGGGATATATATTATATATATACCACCGATTTCAATGATTTTTTCAGACAACAATATATGCTATACACCTAAGCATTTGGTGAAATTTGAAGTTTCTAGATGTTAAAATGGGGAAAAAATTTCGCAAAGTTTCTTATCTGAACAACCGGTTGTATGAGATATCTATATATATAAAAAGATGTGTACATTTTGATTGTCACTCCATAACTCGAGAACGGATAGAAAGATTGCCATGAAATTTTTAGGAAAGATACAGGAAGGAGAGATGATGGTTAGTTGATTTTGAAATCCCAAATCGGTTTAGTCATTCTTGAGTTCTGATTTTTTTTTAGAAAAAATTCATTAGGTATACAAAATTCTTGTGTCACCGATTCTCATCAAATTTTGTGAGCATATTGGGTAGGTCTGAGAATCGGCTAACGTCTACTGTGCCGAAGACTTCATACCTTTCATGAATAGGACTGAACAATAATCTTATCCCGTTCGCTATCTCCGAATAATCAGATGTATAAGATAAGAAATATATAGTGAACAGATCTACATATCAAACGATTTTTAAGATAAATATAAAATAAACAAGTAAGGAAGGCTAAGTTCGGGTGTAATCGAACATTACATACTCAGTTGAGAGCTATGGAGACAAAATAAGGGAAAATCACCATGTAGGAAAATCAACCTCGGGTAACCCTGGAATGTGTTTGTATGACATGCGTATCAAATGGCAGGTATTAAAGAGTAATTTAAGAGGGTGATTAGGGGAGCTGGCAATACAAAATTTACCTTCCTTTCCTTCTTGTGGGATGTAGCTGTGATAGCGATGCTGGTGGTTGTGAAATGGCGCTTTGATGTTGGCGGCGGTTGAAGCTAATGGCGGTGGCTCCTGGGCTGGATAATATCGCCTTCAGTTTGTCTGTAGCGGGATTGGCAAGAATTACATGAAAGCTAACTTATGCTTTATTTCTACTATTAAAGCGCCGTATAGATATCGCGTATAACGGTGGTTCACAGCTAGCAAATAAGGCTGTTAACACTTAGGACTTCTTTTCACACACAACTTAATAGTCCAGATTCATCAAGAGTTATGCACCATAGAAAAAGTTAGTAATGTTCAACGAGGATTCTTATACCGATTTCCACGCTATAATTGTTTCTTTTACGTTATTACACCTAACCAAAACAAATAAATAATACTATGCAGTGAAACTATTTCTTTTAATATATATTACATATCCTTTAAAGAGACTTTACAAATTTTGTGTCACACACGGGATGTTTTTCATTGTAAGTCAACGTCGAATGAACTAATCTACCACGAACCCTGAGGAGCCCGTTTTCATCGAGGAATGGGTTGAGGGTTAGTAGAGAGCGTCTTTTATCAATGGGTTTTGCATTTTCCAAGCATGCTCTTTCGCGAGCAAAATATCGGGTTTGCGTTAACGTCACAAGTTTATTTTTCGTTTTGCGGAGATTTTCATGAGACAGAGAGGGAGTGTGAGCGGGTTTAATGCCTCGAATTCGGTCCTTGAGAATATTAATGAACCTAAAAGCATATGCCATGACCCTGAGGGCGCGAGAAAAAGTGGAAAATCGATCCAATACATCGGGGTCATCTTCAGCTGAGTGTAGTGCTTCGACTCGGCGCATTTCAGGCGGTTTGATGCTGCGGGTAGATGGGTTTGGCCAAGCTTCGGGGGGCTGGGTCAGCCACGCAGGGCCATTCCACCACAACGAAGAATTTGCCAAGTCCATGGGTTTGCATCCTCTAGTGCCCATGTCTGCTGGATTGTCGCGACTGCCTACATGCTTCCAGGAGGCGCTTCCGACGAGATCCATAATTTCAGCTGTTCGATTGGATACGAAAGTTTTCCAAGCGTGGGGAGGCTTTTCGAGCCATGCTAACACAATTTCCGAGTCAGACCACATGTAAAGATTTTTAAGGGAGAGTTCGAAATGGGATTGTACGACGGCGATTAGTCGGGCAAGGAGTAGAGCTGCACATAATTCTAGTCTTGGAAGACTGGTAGTGCGAAGAGGGGCAACCTTGCCTTTAGCGACCAGAAGGTGAGACGACGTGGTGGCACCGTGGGTTGTTCGCAGATATATAGTAGCGCAATATGCCTTTCTGACGCATCGCAGAAGCCATGCAGTTCAACCTGCTGGTTCGGGATATAGTCAACCCATCGAGGTATCTTTATGTCTGAGAGTTAGGCAAATTTTTTTACGAACTGCGTCCATTTAATGAAGCGGAGGGGCTCCACTGGTTCGTCCCAGCCGGTTCCGTCTATCCATAACTCTTGGAGTAAAATCTTGGCCTGATCATAATCGGCGTAAGCCAGAGGAAGTGGGCCATAGTTCTATAGGTGGACACCTTTTCGAGATATCGCCATAAACTCTAATTTGTTTGTACGATATGGGTATCAAATGATAGGTGTTAATGAGTATTTTAAAACGGAGTGGGCCTTAGTTCTATAGGTGGACGCCTTTTCGGGATATCGTTATAAAAGTGGACCAGGGGTGACTCTAGAATTAGTTTGTACGATATGGGTACCAAATAAAAGGTGTTAATGAGTATTTTAAAAGGGAGTGGGCCTTAGTTCTATGGGTGGACGCCTTTTCGAGATATCGCCATAATGGTGGACCAGGGATGAAAGGTGTTAATGAGTATTTTAAAAGGGAGTGGGCCTTAGTTCTACAGGTGGACGCCTTTTCGAGATATCCCCATAAAGGTGGACCATGGGTGACTTTAGAATTTTTTTACGATATGGGTATCAAATGAAAGGTGTTAACGAGTATTTAAAAGGGTGTGGGCCTTAATTCTATAGGTGGACGCCTTTTCGGGATATCGTTATAAAGGTGGACCAGGGTTGACTCTAGATTGCGTTTATACATTATGGGTATCAAACGAAAGGTGATAATGAGTATTTTAAAAGGGAGTCTTAGTTCTATAGATGGACGCTTTTTCGATATATCGCCATAAAGGTGGACCAGGGGTGACTCTATAATGTGTTTGTACAATATGGTGTCAAATTAAAGGTATTAATAAGAATTTTAAAAGGGAGTGGTGGTAGTTGTATATGTAAAGGCGTTTTCGAGGTATCGACCAAAATGTGGACCAGGATGACCCAGAACATCATCTGTCGGGTACCGCTAATTTATTTATATATGTAATACCACGAACAGTAATCCTGCCCTGATTGCAAGGGCTTTTGATTTCGCCCTGCAGAACTTTTTCATTTTCTTTTACTTAATATGGTAGGTGTCACACCTATTTTACAAAGTTTTTTTCTAAAGTTATATTTTGCGTCAATAAAACAATCCAATTACCATGTTTCAACCCTTTTTACGTATTTTGTATAGAATTATGGCACTTTTTCATTTTTCGTAATTTTCGATATCGAAAAAGTGGGCGTGGTCATAGTCAGATTTCGGCCATTTTTTATACCAATAGAAAGTGAGTTCAGGTAATTATGTGAACTGAGTTTAGTAAAGATATGTCGATTTTTGCTCAAGTTATGGTGTTAATGGCCGAGCGGAAGGACAGAGGGTCGACTGTGTATAAAAACTGGGCGTGGCTTCAACCTATTTCGCCCTTTTTCACAGAAAACAGTTATCGTCCTAGAATCTAAGCCGCTACCAAATTTCACAAGGATTGGTAAATTTTTGTTCGACTTCTGGCATTAAATGTATCCTAGACAAATCAAATGAAAAAGGGCGGAGCCACGCCCATTTTGAAATTTTCTTTTATTCTTGTATTTTGTTGCTCCATATCATTACTGGAGTTGAATGTTGACATAATTTACTTATATACTGTAAAGATATAAAATTTTTTGTAAAAATTTCACTTTAAAAAAAATTTTTTTAAAAGTGGGCGTTGTCGTTTTACGATTTTGCAAATTTTTTTTAAGCATACATATAGTAATAGGAGTAACGTTCCTGCCAAATTTCATCATGATATCTTCAACGACTGCCAAATTACAGCTTGCAAAACTTCTAAATTACCTTCTTTTAAAAGTGGGCGGTGCCACGCCCATTGTCCAAAATTTTACTTATTTTCTATTCTGCTTCATAAGTTGAACGCACCTACCAAGTTTCATCGCTCTATCCCTCTTTGGTAATGAATTATCTAAATTTTTCGATTTTTCGAAGTTTTCGATATCGAAAAAGTGGGCGTGGTTATAGTCCGTTTTAAATAGCGATCTGAGATGAGCGCCCAGGAATCTACATACCAAATTTCGTCAAGATATCTCAAAATTTACTCAAGTTATCGTGTTAACGGGCAGACGGACGGACGGACGGTCATGGCTTAATCAAATTTTTTTTCGATACTGATGATTTTGATATATGGAAGTCTATATCTATCTCGATTCCTTTATACCTGTACAACCAACCGTTATCCAATCAAAGTTAATATACTCTGTGAACTCTGTCAACTGAGTATAAAAACAGGCGGGTACTTTGTGTGAGGATGCAAAATTTAAGGTTTTTAGTGGTCTGCATGTAAAAACTATGACTACGAATCACGTATTTCAAAAATATATGACGCAAACGTAACCTATACTATATATACCACCGATCTATATGATTTTTTCAGACAACAATATATGCTATATACGTAAGCATTCGCTGAAATTTGAAGCCTCTAGCTTTTAAAATAGGGAAGTAATTACGAAAAGTTTCTTATCTGAACAATCGGTTGCGGGGAATATATACTATATATATGACCGATCTCATCAAATTCTTCAGGCAACAATATGTGCAATATACGAAATTATATGGTGAAGTTTGAAGCTTCAATCTCTTAAATTGAGTAAGATATGACAAAAATCCTTTTTTTCTGAAAAATCGGTTGTTTGGAGGAGTGGTCCGATCCGGCCGGTTCCGACAAATGTCTAATGGGACACCCAAATACACCCGCTCACCAAATTTTATCAAGATATCTCAAAAATTGAGGGACTAGTTTGCATACAAACAGACAGACGAACAGACGGACAGACGGACATGGCTAAATCAACTCAGCTCTTCATCCTGATTATGTCGGTATACTTAACGGTTGATCTATCTATTTTCCTTTAAGGACTTAAAATTTGGGGTTTCGTAGCGAAATTAATATACCATTTCATTTTCATGAAAGGTATAAAAACAAGTAGGTGCTTTGTGTGAGGATGCAAAGTTTCAGGTTTTTTGTGGTCTGCGTGTAAAAACCATGACTACGAATCACGTAATATATGACGTAAACGTAACTATTTGATGAAACTTGATGAATTTTGAAGCTTCTAGCCGTAAAAAAGGGGCAAAAATTATAGTTTATATGGGTTATATAATATATATACCACAGATCTCTATGATATTTTCAGACAACAATATGCTATGTACGTAAGCATTTGGGTAAATTTGAAGCTTCTAGCTGTTAAAATGGGACAGAAATTGTGGAAAGTTTCTTATCTGAACAATCGGTTGTATATATATACTATATATACGACCGATTTCAATGATTTTTCAGACAACGATATATGCTATACACCTAAGCATTTGGTGAAATTTGAAGCTTCTAGATGTTGGGGAAAAAATTGCGCAAAGTTTTTTTATCTGAACAAGCGGTTGTATGAGATATCTATATATATAAAAAGAAGTGTACAATTTTTCACTCCATAACTCGAGAACGGATAGAAAGATTGCCATTAAATTTTTAGGAAAGATACATGGAGGAAAGATGATGGTTAGTTGATTTTGAAATCCCAAATCGGTTTAGCCATTCTTGAGTTATGATTTTTTTTTAGAAAAATTTCAATAGGTATACAAAATTCTTCTGCCACCGATTCTCATCAAATTTTGTGAGCATATTGGGTAGGTCTGAGAATCGGCCAACGTCTACCTTTTCGCTACGAGCATAGTGTCTTGAGATCAAAGTGTGGACCCAGGTACCCCTAGAATGTGTTTATACAATAATATCACATAAAATCTGTTGAGGAGTGCTATAGTACATGATAACTATCATAGCTTGGGTACCTAGGGTCTCGAGATATAGGCCAAAACGTGGACCCGGGTACCCCTAGAATGTGTTTATACAATATGGATATCCAATGAAAGCTGTTGATGAGTTCTATAGTACAGGATAATTTCA
The DNA here is from genome assembly GCF_040869045.1 of Eurosta solidaginis. Classification (NCBI taxonomy): domain Eukaryota; kingdom Metazoa; phylum Arthropoda; class Insecta; order Diptera; family Tephritidae; genus Eurosta; species Eurosta solidaginis. The sequence continues at coordinate 68,863,715 of NC_090324.1, read as the reverse complement.
TACAACTGGGAGGCTAGGGTTTCGAGATATAGCATAAAACGTGGACCCGGATACACCTAGAATGGGTTTTTACATTATGGGTATCAAATTGAAGCTGTTGATGTATGCTTTAGTATAGAGTAATTTTTACACCACTGGGTGACTCCGGTCGCGAGATATAGGTCAAAACATGGACCCGGATACACCTAGAATGTGTTTTTATATTATGGGTATCAAATTGATGATGTTGATGTGCGCTATAATACAGAGTAAGTTTTACACCGCTGAGTGACTAGGGTCTAGAGATATAGGCTAAAACATGTACCCGGATAACCCTAGAATGTGTGTGTATTATGGATATCAAATGAAAGCTGTTGCTGAGAGCTCTAAAGTTCATTGTGATATTCGATTTAGTCGCATCAACCTGGAAACTGATAAATATGCATGCGTAGCCGAAATAAAGGCAAGAATTAATAATACCCACATACCTATTTACATACGTCCTATTCGACTTGCCTGAAATTTCGTATATAAATTTGCCTATATTAATATTTACGATGCTTTTTTCCCGGAAGTATACCAGAGACGGACTGGGACTGGGAGTAGTACTAGGACTGGGAATGAGACTGTGTCTTGGAATGGGAGTGGAATAAAATACAAACCGAAGACTTCATACCTTTCATGAATGGGACTGAACAATAATCTTATCCCGTTCGCAATCTCCGAATAATCGGATGTATAAGATAAGAAATATATAGTGAACAGATCTACATATCAAACGATTTTTAAGATAAATATAAAATAAAAAACAGGCGGGTACTTTGTGTGAGGATGCAAAATTTCAGGTCTTTTGTGGTCTGCATGTAAAAACTATGACTACGAATCACGTATTTGAAAAATATATGACGCAAACGTAACTATTTGATGAAATTTGATGAATTTTGAAGCTTCTAGCCATAAAAATGGGGCAAAAATGATAGTTTATATGAAGTATATAATATATATACCACCGATCTCTATGATTTTTTCAGACAATAATATATGCTATATACGTAAGCATTTGGTGAAATTTGAAGCTTCTAGCTGTTAAAACGGGGCAGAAATTGTGCAAAGTTTCTTATCTGAACAATCCGTTGTATGAGATATATACTATATATACCACCGGTCTCTATGATTTTAGCATTTGGTGAAATTTGAACATATCTAAACGATTTTTAAGATAAATATAAAATAAACAAGTAAGAATGGGACTGTCTTCGGCTGTGCCGAAGACTTCATACCTTTCATGAATGGGGCTAAACAATAATCTTTTCCCGTTCGTAATCTCCGAATAATCGGATGTATAAGATAAGAAATATATAGTGAACATAACTACATACCTAAACGATTTTTAAGATAAATATAAAATAAACAAGTAAGGAAGGCTGAATTCGGGTGTAACCGAACATTACATACTCAGTTGAGAGCTATGGAGACAAAATAAGGGAAAATAACCTTGTAGTAAAATGAACCTAGGGTAACCCTGGAATGTGTTTGTATAACATGTGTATCAAATGGAAGGTATTAAAGACTATTTTAAGAGGGAGTGGGCCATAGTTCTATAGATGGACGCCATTTAGGGATATCGCCATAACGGTGGACCAGGGCTGACTCTAGAATTTGTTTGTACGACATGGGTATCAAGTGAAAGTGTTAATTAGTATTTTAAAAGGGAGTGGGCCTAAGTTCTATAGGAGGACGCCTTTTCGAGATATCGCCATAAAGGTGGACCAGGGGTGACTCTAGAATTTGTTTGTACGATATGGGTATCAAATGAAAGGTGTTAATGAGTATTTTAAAAGGGAGTGGGACTAAGTTCTACATGTGGACGCCTTTTCGAGATATCGCCATAAAGGTGGACCAGGGGTAACTCTAGAATTTGTTTGTACGATATGGGTATCAAATGAAAGTTGTTAATGAGTATTTTAAAAGGGGGTGGGCCTTGGTTCTATGGGTGGACGCCTTTTCGAGATACCGCCATAAACGTGGACCAGGATTGACTCTAGAATGCGTTTGTACAATATGGGTATCAAACGAAAGATGTTAATGAGTATCTTAAAAGGGAGTGGGCCTTAGTTCTATGGGTGGACGCCTTTTCGAGATATCGCCATAAAGGTGGACCAGGGGAGACTCTAGAATTTGTTTGTACAATATGGGTATCAAACGAAAGGTGTTAATAAGTATTTTAAAAGGGTGTTTACGCGGCGTAGGCTGCCACCCGTCCCCTATCCTCCTTGTACATACGTATATCTCTAAATTTATTTACAACCCATAGCTTGTATTGTATTCGATCTATTGAATTGTAATTTATATTGAAATAGCCCTAGAATCAATGCATGGTATCTACCCTTGAATTCCCTAGTGGGAATCCTAATGGACGTGTGGCAGCCTCCACCGCGAAAATCCACCAAATTTAATTCGCCGCAAATGCAGGATGGCGATATGGCATGATCGCCAATCTGTCAAAAAACCACCACCGTTTTGGCAACATACATATTTTTTCATTATATATCCAAATCTTGAAAAGTTGCTGGTGATTTTTTTCTCTTTTGAGCTCTACAAAGAAGCTATTCAAATAAATAATACAAAACTTTACAATACCCTATTTCTAAATTCCAACCAATGTGAAATCCATCTTGACTTAGCTGTCGTTTTATAGTCTGTGTTTGCAGTGGATTTTTGAAGTTTATAGCTTTGCTTAAATCTTAATATGAAATCAAATTGATTTATATTCAGATGGATACAAATAAGTGAAACATTGCAGATATAAATGTGTGAATTCAACTTAATATTGAAATTATCCGAATTAAAGATAAATATTTGATTAATGTAAAAAGATCGTATTTTATTGAGTGGATTAATACTGCATTTCGTGTGCAGAATAAGGCAAAAGGTGGTGAAAAACGTTAAGGTTTCAGGAAAGACCAACTCGTTCAGCAAAGCAGAGTAAAGTGCAGCATAATCCTGCAACAAATACCTACAATTTCCTGTAAATTTTTGATGTGTTTGAGAATTTTTAACAAACTCCGTGGTAATATTCCTAATTGGAAAGATATACAATTGTTCGCTTTGGCATACTTTCCGACGTATTGTGCGGAAGCAACCTGTGGAGATTGGTCGTTGGACGTCAGTATTATTTCACACAAAACGCAACGAGAGGTCTAGGAGGAGTCAGTTGCCGCCAACATCGCCCTAATCCTCATCAGCAACATCATCAACAACAACATCACTATTGGCAAAACCACTGGACTGCAGGTGAGTGCTGTATTATCCTTCCCTTTAACTAAAGGGATTGAGCCTTAGTTCAATTCGTGGACGCGTTTTCGGGATATCAACATAAACGTGGACCAGGGGTGAATCTAGAATGCGTTTGTACAATATGGATATCAAATGAAAAGTGTTAGTTGGTATTTTAAAAGGGAGTGGGCCATAAAGGTGTACCAGGTGTGACTCTAGAATTTTTTTGTACAATATAGGTATCAAATGAAAGGGAGTGGGCCTTAAATCTACAAGTGGACGCCTTTTCGAGATATCGCCATAAACGTGGACCAGGATTGACTCTAGAATGCGTTTGTACAATATGGATATCAAACGAAAGGTGTTGATGAGTATTTAAAACGGAGTTGGCCTTAGTCCTATGGGTGGACGCCTTTTCGAGATATCGCCATAAAGGTGGACCAGGGCTGACTCTAGAATTTGTTTGTACGATATGGGTATCAAATGAAAGGTGTTAATAAGTATTTTAAAAGGGAGTGGGCCTTAAGTTCTATAGGTGGACGCCTTTTCGAGATATCGCCATAAAAGTGGACCAGGGGTGACTCTATAATGTGTTTGTACGATGTGGGTATCAAAATAAAGGTATTAATGAGGGTTTTAAAAGGGAGTGGTGGTAGTTGTATATGTGAAGACGTTTTCGAGATATCGACCAAGATGTGGACCAGGGTGACCCAGAACATCATCTGTCGGGTACCGTTAATTTATTTTATATGTAATACCACGAACAGTTATCCTTCCAAGATTACAAGGGCTTTTGATTTCGCCCTGCAAAACTTTTTCATTTTCTTCTACTTAATATGGTGGGTGCCACACCCTTTTTACAACGTCTTTTTCTATAGTTATATTTTGCGTCAATAGACCAATCCAATTACCATGTTTCATCCCTTTTTTCGTATTTGGTATATTATTATGGCATTTTGTCCATTTTTAGTAATTTTCGATATCGAAAAAGTGGGCGTGGTCATAGTCGGATATCGGCCATTTTTTACACCAATGTAAAGTGAGTTCAGATAAGTACGTGAACTGAGTTTAGTAAAGATATGTCCATGTTTGCTCAAGTTATCGTGTTAACGGCCGAACGGAAGGACAGACGGTCGGCTGCGTATAAAACTGGGCGTGGCTTCAACCGATTTCGCCCTTTTTCACAGAAAACAGTTAACGTCATAAGATCTATGCCCCTACCAAATTTCACAAGGATTGGTAATGTTTTGTTCGACATATGGCATTAAAAGTATCCTAAACAAATTAAATGAAAAAGGGCGGAGCCACGCCCATTTTGGAAATTTCTTTTATTTTTGTATTTTGTGCACCATATTATTACTGGAGTTGAATGTTGACTTATATACTGTAAAGATATTAACTTTTCTTTTAAAATTTGACTTAAAAATTTTTTTTTAAAAAGTGGGCGTGATCGTTCTCCGATATTGCTACCTTTAATTAAGCATACATTTAGTAATAAGAGTAACGCTTCTGCCAAATTTCATCATGCTATCTTCAACGGCTGCCAAATTACAGCTTGCAAAACTTCTAAATTACCTTCTTTTAAAAGTGGGCGGTGCCACGCCCATTGTCCAAAATATTACTAGTTTTCTATTCGGCGTCATAAGTTCAACTCACCTACCAAGTTTCATCGCTTTATCCGTATTTGGCAATGAACTATCGCACTTTTTCGATTTTTCGAAATTTTCGATATCGAAAAAGTGGGCGCAGTTATAGTCCGATATCGTTCTTTTATAGCGATCTGAGATGAGTGCCCAGGAACCTACATACCAAATTTCATCAAGATACCTCAATTTTACCCAATTTATCGTGTTATCGGACGGACGGACATGGCTCAATCGAATTTTTTTTCGATACTGACGATTTTAATATATGGAAGTCTATATCTATCTCGATTCCTTTATACCTGTACAACCAACCGTTATCCAATCAAAGTTAATATACTCTGTGAGCTCTGCTCAACTGAGTGTTAAACAGGTAGGTACTTTGTGTGAGGATGCAAAGTTTCAGGTTTTTTGTGGTCTGCGTGACTACGAATCACGTATTTCAACAATATATGACGTAAACGTAACTATTTGATGAAATTTGATCAATTTTGAAGCTTCTGGCCGTAAAAAAGAGGCAAAAATTACAGTTTATATGGGGTATATAATATATATACCACCGATCTCTATGATTTCTTCAGACAACAACATATGCTATATACGTAAGCATTTGGTGAAATTTGAAGCTTCTAGCTGTTAAAATGGGGAAGAAATTGCGCAAAGTTTCTTATCTTTTAAAATTTGACTTTAAAAAAATTTTTTTTTAAAAAGTGGGCGTGGTCGTTCTCTGATTTTGCTAATTTTTATTAAGCATACATTTAGTAATAAGAGTAACGCTCCTGCCAAATTTCATCATGATATCTTCAACGGCTGCCAAATTACAGCTTGCAAAACTTCTAAATTACCTTCTTTTAAAAGTGGGCGGTGCCACGCCCATTGTCCAAAATATTACTAGTTTTCTATTCTGCGTCATAAGTTCAACTCACCTACCAAGTTTCATCGCTTTATCCGTGTTTGGTAATGAATCATCGCACTTTTTCAATTTTTCGAAATTTTCGATATCGAAAAAGTGGGCGCGGTTATAGTCCGATATCGTTTTTTTTTTATAGTGATCTGAGATGAGTGTCCAGGCCCCTACATACCAAATTTCATCAAGATACCTCAAATTTACTCAAGTTATCGTGTTATCGGACGGACGGACGAACATGGCCCAATCGAATTTTTTTTCGATACTGACGATTTTAATATATGGAAGTCTATATCTATCTCGATTCCTTTATACCTGTACAACCAACCGATATCCACTCAAACTTAATATACTCTGTGAGCTCTGCTCAACTGAGTATAAAAATAGGTAGGTACTTTGTGTGAGGATGCAAAGCTTCACGTTTATTGTGGTCTGCATGTAAAAATTATGACTAGGAATCACGTATTTCAAAAATATATGACGTAAACGTAACTATCCGATGAAATTTGATGAATTTTGAAGCTTCTAGCTGTAAAAGAGGGGCAAAAATGACAGTTTATATGAAGTATATAATATATATAACACCGAACTCTATGATTTTTTCAGACAACAATATATGCTATATACGTAAGCATTTGGTGAAATTTGAAGCTTCTAGGTATTAAAATGGGGCTAAGATTGCGAAAATATATATATATACTATATATACCACCGATCTTTATGATTTTTTCAGACAACAATATACGATATATACGTAAGCATTCTTTGAAATTTGAAGCCTCTAGCTCTTAAAATAGGACAGTAATTACGAAAAGTTTCTTATCTGAACAATCGGTTGTGGGGGATATATACTATATATACGACCCTTCTCATCAATTTTTTCAGGCAAAAATATGTGCATTATACGAAATTATATGGTTAATTTTGAAGCTCCGATCTGTTAAATTGAGTAAGATATGACAAAAATCCTCTTTTTCTGAAAAATCGGTTGTATGGAGGATATATGCTATAGTGTTCCGATCCGGCCGGTTCCGACAAATGTTTAATCGGACACCCAAATACACCCGCTCACCAAATTTTATCAAGATATCTCAAAAATTGTGGGACTAGTTTGCATACAAACAGACAGACGGACATGGCTAAATCAACTCAGCACTTCATCCTGATTATTTCGGTATACTTAATGATGAGTCTATCTATTTTCCTTTAAGGACTTACAATGTTGGGTTTCGTGACGAAATTAATATACAATTTCATTTTCATGAAAGGTATAAAAACAGGTAGGTATTTTGTGTGAGGATGCAAAGTTTCAGGTTTTTTGTGGTCTGCGTGTAAAAACTATGACTACGAATCACGTATTTCAACAATATATGACGTAAACGTAACTATTTGATGAAATTTGATGAATTTTGAAGCTTCTAGCTGTAAAAAAGGGGCAAAAATTACAGTTTATATGGGTTATATAATATATATACCACCGATCTCTATGATTTTTTCAGACAACAATATATGCTATATACGTAAGCATTTTGTGAAATTTGAAGCTTCTAGCTGTTAAAAAGGGGCTGAAATTGCGCAAAGTTTCTTATCTGAACAATCGGTTGTATGAAAAAAAAATAAATAAATAAATGTAAGGCGCAATAACCTCCGAAGAGATTTAAGGCCGAGCTTCTCTTCCAATTTGCGTCGTGCTCCTCTTGATTTTCCCTACAAATTGGCCGGACGGGACCTACATGTTTTATGCCGACTCCGAACGGCATCTGCAAGGCAGATGAGTTTTCACTGAGAGCTTTTCATGGCAGAAATACACCCGGAGCGCTTGCCAAACACTGCCGAGGGGCGACCCCGCTTAGAAAAATTTTCTTTTAATTTAAAAACCTTATTTCTAAAATTTTGATGTTGCTTTGCCCGGGGTGCGAACGCAGGGCATACGGTGTGGTAGGCGGAGCACGCTACCATCATACCATTGTATGAGATATATACTATATATACAACCAATCTCAATCATTTTTTCAGGCAATATTATATGCTATATACATAAGCATTTGGTGAAATTTGAAGATTCTAGCTGTTAAAATGGGGAAGAAATTGCGCAAAGTTTCTTTTCTGAACAATCGGTTGTATGAGATATATACTATATATACCACCGATCTCAATGATTTTTTCAGACAACAATATATGCTATATAAGTAAGCATTTGGTGAAATTTGAAGCTTCTAGCTGTTAAAATGGGGCAGGAGTTGCGCAAAGTTTCTTATCTGAACAATCGGTTGTATGAGATATATACTATATATACCACCGATCTCAATGATTTTTTCAGACAACATTATATGCCATACACGTAAGGAATTGGTGAAATTTGAAGCTTCTAGCTGTTAAAATGGGAAAGAAATTGCGCAAAGTTTCTTATCTGAACAACCGGTTGTATGAGATATATACTATAGATACCACCGGTCTCTATGACTCTTTCAGACAACAATATATGCTATACACGTAAGCATTTGGTGAAATTTGAACATATCTAAACGATTTTTAAGATAAATAAAAAATAAAAAAGTAAGGAAGGTTAAGTTGGGGTGTAACCGAACATTACATACTCTGTTGAGATCTATGGTGACAACATAAGGGAAAATAACCATGTAGGGAAATGAACCGAGAGAAACCCTGGAATGTGTTTGTATGACATGTGTATCAAATGAAAGGCATTAAAGAGTATTTTATGAGGGAGTGGGCCATAGTTCTATAGGTGGACGCCATTTAGGGATATCGCGATAAAGGTGGATCAGGGTTGACTGTAGAATTTGTTTGTACGATATGGGTATCAAATGAAAGGTGCTAATGAGTATTTTAAAAGGGAGTAATCCATAGTTCCATAGGTGGACGCCGTTTCGAGATATTTCCATAAAGGTGGACCAGGGGTGACCCTAGAATTTGTTTGTACAATATGGATATCAAAAGAAAGGTGTTAATGAGTTTTTTAAAAGGGAGTGATCTTTAGTTCCATAAGTGGACGCCGTTTCGAGATATCGCCATAAAGGTGGACCAGGGGTGACCCTAGAATTTGTTTGTACGATGTGGGTATCAAATTAAGGGTATTAATGAGGGTTTTAAAAGGGAGTGGTGGTAGTTGTATAGGTGGTCGCCTTTTCGAGATATCGCTATAAAAGTGGACCAGGGGTGACTCTAGTATGCGTTTGTACAATATGGGTATCAAACGAAAGGTGTTAATGAGTATTTTAAAAGGGAGCGGGCCTTAGTCCTATAGGGGGCGCCGTTGCGAAATATCGCCATACAGGTGGACCAGGGATGACTCTAGAATGCGTTTGTACAATATGGGTATGAAACGAAAGGTGTTAATGAGTATTTTAAAAGGGATTGGGCCTTAGTTCTATAAGTGGACGCCTTTTCGAGGTATCGGAATAAAGTTGGACCAGGGGTGACTCTAGACTTTGTTTGTACGATATGGGTATCAAATGAAAGGTGTTAATGAGTATTTTTAAAAGGGAATGGGCCTTCGTTCTATCGGTGGCACCTTTTCGAGATATCGCCATAAAGATGGACCAGGGGTGACTCTAGAATATGTTTGAACGATATGGGTATCAAATGAAAGGTGTTAATGAATATTTTAAAAGGGCGTGGGGCTTAGTTCTGTAGATAGATATCGCCATAAAGGTGGACCAGGGGTGACTCTAGAATGCGTTTGTACGATATTGGTATCATTATAAAGGTATTAATGAGAATTTTAAAAGGGAGTGGATGTAGTTGTATATGTGAAGGCGTTTTCCAGATATCGACCAAAATGTGGACCAGTGTGACCCAGAACATCATCTGCTGTATACCGCTAATTTATTTATTTATGTAATACCTGCCAATATTTCAAGGGTTTTTTATTTCGCCCTGCAGAACTTTTTCATTTTCTTCTACTTAATATGGTAGGTGTCACAACAATTTTATAAAGTTTTTTCTAAAGTTATATTTCGCGCCAATAAACCAATCCAATTACCATGTTTCATCCCTTTTTTCGTATTTGGTATAGAATTATGGCATTTTTTTCATTTTTCGTAATTTTCGATATCGAAAAAGTGGGCGTGGTCATAGTCGGATTTCGTTAATTTTTTATACCAGGATTAAGTGAGTTCAGATAAGTACGTGAACTACGTTCAGTAAAGATATGTCGATTTTTGCTCAAGTTATCGTGTTGACGGCCATGCGGAAGGACACACGGACGACTGTGTATAAAAACTGGGCGTGGCTTTAACCGATTTAGTCCATTTTCACAGAAAACAGTTAGCATCATAAAATCTATGCCCCTACCAAATTTCAAAAGGATTGGTAAATTTTTGTTCGACATATGGCATTAAAAGTATCCTAGACAAATTAAATGAAAAAGGGCGGAGCCACGCCCATTTCGAAATTTTCTTTTATTTTTGTATTTTGTTGCACCATATCATTACTGGAGTTGAATGTTGACATAATTTACTTATATACTGTAAAGATATTAAATTTTTTGTTAAAATTTTACTTTAAAAAAAAAAAATTTTTAAAAGTGGGCGTGGTCCTTCTCCGATTTTGCTAATTTTTATTAAGCGTACATATAGTAATAGGAGTAACGTTCCTGCTAAATTTCATCACGATATCTTCAACGACTGCCAAATTACAGCTTGCAAAATTTTAAATTACCTTCTTTAAAAGTGGGCGGTGCCACGCCCATTGTCCAAAATTTTACTAATTTTCTATTCTGCGTCATAAGTTCAACTAACTAACCAAGTTTCAGCGCTATACCTGTCTTTTGTAATGAATTATTGCACTTTTTCGGTTTTTCGATATCGAAAAAGTGAGCCTGGTTATAGTCCGATATCGTTCATTTTAAATAGCGATCTGAGATGAGTACTCAGGAACCTACATACCAAATTTCATCAAGATACCTTAAAATTTACTCTAGTTATCGTGTTAACGGACGGACGGACGGACGGGCGCACATGGCTCAATCAAATTTTTTTTCGATCCTGATGATTTTGATATATGGAAGTCTATATCTATCTCGATTCCTTTATACCTGTACAACCAACCGTTATCCAATCAAACTTAATATACTCTGTGAGTTCTGCTCAACTGAGTATAAAAATAGGTATGTACTTTGTGTGAGGATGCAAAGCTTCACGGTTTTTTGTGGTCTGCATGTAAAAACTATGACTACGAATCACGTATTTCAAAAATATATGACGTAAACGTAACTATCTGATTAAATTTGAAAAAAGCGGCAAAAATTACAGTTTATATGAAGTATATAATATATATAACACCGATCTCTATGATTTTTTCAGACAACAATATATGCTATATGTTGAAATAATAACTTGGAGTTTTAAGTTCAATAATTCCTATTGAGAACATATTTCTAATAATTAGAATGAATAAGACATATTACATATACTGATGAGTTAACTATATGTACACATGAATTTTATCTTTTAGTCCTCATTAAATCGTTTAACTAAGAAGTACTTTTCTTTTATTGTACCGGACATTCACGCAAGTATACAAATCCCCTTCCAATTCCTACCAACATAGGTTATGGGCCCAGATCGCGTGTGAAGTTATTTAAAAATTTAATAATTAATCGGGTTTTACAAAATAAAATTTTTAAAATGAATTCGAGTTTGCAAATCGAAAAACTGAGCGATAATAAATATGAATTGTGGTGCATGCAAATGCGCAGCATATTGGTTAATATGGACCAATGGCGCATCGTTAATGAAGATTGTAAGCGCAGTGATGAAAATGCAGAAAAGTGGGATCAAGATGATCAAAAAGCGCTAGCTAATATTATTTTATGCGAAAACCGACGCAACTCAGCAATATTAAGGCTTGTAAAACTTCAGTGGAAGCATGGAAGAGGCTTCGAGATGTTCATGTGCCGAGGGGACCTTTACAAAAAGTTTCACTTTATAAAAAGTTCCTTGGTTGCAGTATGTCTGCTGGTCAAAGCATGTCAACTTATCTATCTTCGTTTGTCGAAGTCGTAGATAAATTAACCGAAGTGAACATCGAGTTAAACGAAGAGCTAAAAGTCATAATACTATTACCTAGTTTGCCGTCCGAGTACGAAAACTTCGTGGTAGCTATCGAGACTCGTGATGAATTGCCGAGTTTCAGTACTTTAAAAGTAAAGCTGTTAGAAGAGGGTGCTAGAAGGGAACAACACGCAGATCAAAAAGCTCCTGCGCAAGCTTTTTATACAAGTGTAAGAGAATCAGCGCATAATGGTAATAAAATAAATACAAAAGCAAAAAGTCATGTAAAGTCAAACGAGTTCAAGGGTAAATTCTTTAGTTGTGGCATGCGTGGCCATACGACTTCACAATGCAAAGGAAAGGGCAAACAACAATATGATCGTGAAGATAAATAAAGTTCTAAAATTAACGAGCTTTCTTACGCTGTATATGCTGCTGCTGTGGGGGATGAACGAAGTAAACACAATTGGTGTGTCGACAGTGGTGCAACAACACAAATGTGTTGCGACAAGAATATGTTCATGTCATTCATCGAAAAACGAGAAAAAGTTATGTTAGCAGCAGATAATTTCACTTACTCACAAGGTATAGGTATGGCCAAAATAAAAACAAATGAATGTGAAATAGAGCTACGTAATTTATTGTTTGTGCCTTCACTGAAAATGAACTTTTATTCTGTTAACAAAGCTCGGCAGCATAAACATACAGTGGTATTCAAAAACTATGTTTTGGAAGTAAAAAACTCCATAGGGTTAACATTGCTTGAAGCTAGATTACAAAACGATTTGTTTATATTCAATGCGCAAGTACAAGGTTCAAAAATTTATTTAAATACTTTAAAGTGGCATAATCGATATGGTCATATAAACTTCGAAAGTTTAAAGAAAATTGCCACCAAAAGTTTAGTGCGAGGTATGGACACAAAAGATGTGAAAAAAAACAAATTGTGACACACGCAACAAAGCAAAATTAAGTGCAATGCCTTTTCCGAAAAAATGTGAAATTGAGTCAAAAGAAATATTAGAGCTTGTGCATACAGATGTATGTGGACCCATAAACGTAAAATCAGTAGGTGGTGCACGATACTTTCTAACATTTATTGACGATTTCTCGAGAATGATTTTTGTTTATTGTATTAAAGAAAAGAGCGAAGTATTTGAAATTTTTAAATTATTTAAAAATATGGTCGAATGTCAAACGCAAAAGAAAATTAAAAAGCTCAGAAGTGACAATGGTACGGAGTACATAAACAGTAAATTTACCGTTTTTTTAAATGAGTGCGGAATTAAAAGGCAGTTAACTGTGTCATATACTACCCAGCAAAATGGAGTCTGCAGAGAGTTAACCGCACAATTGTAGAAATGGCTAGAAGTTTGCTGGTGCATGCAAATATAGAACAAGAATTGTGGGGTGAAGCTATACACACAGCTGTATATTTACGTAATCGCGCACCTACAAAATTACTTAGAGATTGCACTCCATATGAGATTTGGTACAACAAAAAGCCGTCGGTAAAATATTTCAGGGTTTTTGGTTCGCGCGCATTCGCGTTAAATAAAACGCAGCCTGGTAAATTCAGCCCAAAGGGCAAAGAATATTTGTTCGTCGGATATTCTGATGTTGCAAAAGCTTATCGCTTGTATGATAAGGAAACGAGGCAAATTTGTGTAAGACGTGACGTAAAATTTTTAGAAGATGAAGTCAACTTAGCTGTGCCCGAAGGTGACACCAAAAACAGAGATGAAAATGACATTGCTACAATTTTTGTAGAAATCGACGATCGTAAACATGTTGAAGAAGAGCGGAAAGAAGATGAAGAGTTTGAAAGTTGCACCGAAGACGAAACAGAGGTAGAAGAGGCAAATGTAGGCAATTTTGCAGAGAATGGCATCGATGCAAATAATAGGTGAGTCTCATAGAAATGAAAACAAATCACGTCGCGGTCGAGGTAGGCCAAAAATTATTCACACTGGTCAAGTAGGGCGTCCCAAAAAAGAGTATCAGATGCTAAATTATCTACAATATGGTGAAGATGTTGAAACGCCTCGATCGGTCAAATAAGCATTGTCAAGCGAATACTCCTTTGAGTGAAAGAAATCAATGTAAGAAGAATATTCGCCGCTTCTTGCTAACAACACTTGGTTAGCAGTAGATCTGCCTGATGGTCAAAAAGCGATTGGATCGAAGTGGGTTTTTAGAATAAAACGTGATTCAGATGGCAATATTGAAAAGTTCAAGTCGATACTAGTAGCAAAAAGCTGCAGTCAGCAGCTGGGTTTAAATTACTTGGAAACTTTTTCGCCATTAATACGATATGAAACAATTCGTATGCTACGTGCTATTGCCGTTGAGAAAGAGTTTCACTTACATCAGATCGATATTTCCAATGCATATCTCAATAGTAAGCATATCTCAATAGTTAGCACAAATAAACCAAGAACCCCACACCGAACATGAGGCTGGTGCAAAACATGTCCTACGATACTTATCAAAGACCATCAATTTAAAGTTACATTACTGCAAAAATGGCAAACCGGTAGAAGGCTATGCGGATGCGGATTGGGCCAGTAACGATTTAGATAGGAAGTCATACATCGGTTATTCGTTCTTTTTGGCGGGTAGCCCTTTTTCCTGGCAAGTAAAGAAGCAAATTGTAGTCGAATTGACCAGCACAGAGGCTGAGTACATCGCTTTAAGTACGGCAGCAAAAGAGGCTATATATCTGCGGCGCTTACTTAAAGAAGTTGGTTTCATTCACGAAATCGGTCCTGTTCAGTTATAAGGCGACAGCATGAGCGCAATTCAAATTTCAAAGAACCCTGTGTTCCACAAGCGAACCAAGCACATAGATTTGAAATATCATCATATCCGAGAAGCTGTCGAACAAAAAGTAATAGAATTAGAGTACGTCTCCACAAATGAAAATGTTTCTGATATTTTTACAAAAAATCTGCAAAAACAAAACATGTAAAATTTGTTCAAATGCTTGGTCTTAAAAATTAACTGAAGAAATATTTATCTTAAGAAAGAGTGTTGAAATAATAACTTGGAGTTTTAAGTTCAATATTTCCTATTGAGAACATATTTCTAATAATTAGAATGAATAAGACATATTACATATATTGATGAGTTATCTTTTAGTCCTCATTAATCGTTAAACTAAGAAGTGCTTTTCTTTTATTGTACCGGACATTCACGCAAGCATCCAAATCACCTTCCAATTCCTACCAACATTATATACGTAAGCATTTGGTGAAATTGCAGAAATTGCGCAAAGTTTCTTATCTGAACAATCGGTTGTATGAGATATATACTATGTATACCACCGATCTCAATGATTTTTTCAGACATCAATATATGCTATACACGTAAGCATTTGGTTAAATTTGAAGCTTCTAGCTGTTAAATGGGGCCGAAATCGCAAAAAATATATATATACTATATATATATGCTATATATACCACCATATATATATTATATATATCACCGATCTCTATGATTTTTTGACATACAATATATACTATATACGTAAGCAATCGGTGAAATTTGAAGCTTATAGCTTTTAAAACGGGTTAGAAATTGCGAAAAGTTTCTTATCTGAACAATCGGTTGTATGAGATATATACTATATATACAACCGCTCTCTATGTTTTTTTCAGACAACAATATATGCTATATACGTAAGCATTCGGTGAAATTTGAAGCTTCTAGCTGTTAAAATGGTGCTAAAATTGCGAAAATATTTATATATACTATATATTTACTATATATACCACAATATATATACTATATATACCACCGATCTTTATGATTTTTCATACAACCATATATGCTATATACGTAAGCATTCGTTGAAATTTGAAGCCTCTAGCTCTTAAAATAGGGCAGTAATTACGAAAAGTTTCTTATCTGAACAATCGGTTGTGGGGGATATATACTATATATACGACCAATCTCATCAATTTTTTCAGGCAACAATATGTGCTATATACGAAATTATATGATGAAGTGTGAAGCTTCAATCTGTTAAATTGAATAAGATATGACAAAAATCCTCTTTTTCTGAAATCGGTTGTATGGAGGATATATGCTATAGTGTTCCGATCCGGCCGGTTCCGACAAATGTCTAATCGGACACCCAAATACACCCGCTCACCAAATTTTATCAAGATATCTCAAAAAGTGAGGGACTAGTTTGCATACAAACAGACAGACGGACATGGCTAAATCAATTCAGCTCTTCATCCTGATTATTTCGGTATACTTGATGAGTCTATCTATTTTCCTTTAAGGACTTACAATTTTGGGTTTCGTGGCGAAATTAATATACCATTTCATTTCAATGAAAGGTATAAAAACAGGTAGGTACTTTGTGTGAGGATGCAAAGTTTCAGGTTTTTTGTGGTCTGCGAGTAAAAACTATGAATACGAATCACGTATTTCAATAATATATGACGTAAACGTAACTATTTGATGAAATTTGATGAATTTTGAAGCTTCTAGTAGTAAAAAAGGGGCAAAAATTACAGTTTATATGGGTTATATAATATATATACCAACGATCTCTATGATTTTTTCAGACAACAATATATGCTATACACGTAAGCATTTGGTGAAATTTGAAGCTTCTAGCTGTTAAAATGGGGCAGAAATTGCGCAAAGTTTCTTATCTGAACAATCGGTTGTATGAGATATATACTATATATACCGCCGATCTCAATTATTTTTCAGACAACATTATATGCTATACACGTAAGTGAAATGTTTGATTTAGAATAAAAAGATGTGAAGGGTTTGGTAGTCAAACATTAATTCTTTTTATTAAATAAATTCTTTCCCTTTTATAGTTATTTACTTAACCTATACATTCATAATTATCTTATGCTAATAAACTAAAAATATTTACATTGGTAATGGGGTATGCATACATGTAATTTTGTATACATGCTTTGTATACATGTAGAATTGTATGCATGCTTTGCATACATGTAGATTTGTATGCCTGCTTGCATACATGTAGTTTTGTATGCCTGCTTGCAACTTCAGCAGATCAATGCGAGTAATTTGTTTAATGCTATGCATACGTGTAAATTTGTATGCATGCTTGCAAAGTCAGCAGATCAATGTGAGTATTTGGTTAATTCGCTTTATTGGTTGTATGTAAATAATAAGCAGAATTCATTAGCAGTGAACGGACAAGGGTTTCATATTCGGCATTCCATTGATGTTAGCTAACCGCTGTGTTAGTTCAATAATTTATGTTGTATAATATTGTAATATGATTGCTACTAAGAAGTATTTGGCATAGAAGTTCATGATGCGTATTGCCGCAAGTGTATTGCATTGGTGGGTATGACGCATAATGCTACACCATCCGCCTTAGAAAAAGAGGGTTATATAATTGTTTTGTGAACAATTGCATACGACTCTTTGTCGTATTTTCAATGATTTTGATATTTTACTGCAACTTGTTATTGTAGTGAAAGAGGTTGTTTGGTTTGTTTCTGATTTGCTGACCTTGATATTTTTATTGTTTACATTTTATGCATATCCCTTGTTTTCAAAATTTTAAGTTTAATGATTATTTTACTTAATTTACTTATTGTATTTACTGTATATATTTTATAGCCGGATTTTAAATGTGTGCACTCACTTAAAATGCGCTTTTTTTTTTGAAATTATTTTCTAATATTTATATGGAAATATGAAGCAGAAGAAAAAATTTTGTTTTCAATTGCTTAGATACGAATTATTATTAAATAACTGAGTAAATAGGAATATTTATGTTTAGATAATTTTCAAGAGATATCTTAGCTGGACTACTAATTCCTTATCTTTATTGCTTCTATTACTAGTTTCTAATTTATTTTTATTGTTCCTACCATTATTTAGTAACTTATGCAAACTATTGTCCTATTAATATTTTCTAATCTATTGGAGCTAAAGTAGAGTACTTCCTAATATAGAAAAATATGACCTTATGATACCTAGGTAATAAATTATTTTATTTTATATTATTCAAGGAAAAAGAACTTTTTTTCACTGGACATTTTTTTTTTTCGTTTATAATAAAGTAAATCTGTAATAAATTGTAATTACAATAGAGGGGGTTGCTGATGGAAGAGCGGGGTAGCTCTGTATTGATAGTAGTTTTATTAATGGATAAGTGGAAGATACAGTGGGTGTAAAAAAAAAATTCGTATATTTAAATTTTTAATAATTTCCCTATTTTCCAGCAATATCTTTGATCTTATGTGTCATGCGATTTCTGCGGCGGCCACCAAGACAGAATAGTCATGACTTTTATGAAGAATATTTTTATTTTTATACCGGGATTGTCACATGCACAACCTCTTTGGTTAGTGCTATTATTTGATCTTAGCGAACTTGGTTAACAATTATTATTTTATAAATTCGCCTACTGCAGTAAATATTCAATTCTTTATCACCAATTTGTCCCTCAGGACAACTGTGTTTTTCCTTATAAATTTCAAGTCCTGGATTGCCGGTATTTCTTTATGCCTGGTCGAATATTGTCCTAAGTCAATACCTTCCTCAACAATCTGGTTACTTGAAAATTTTCTACGCTACCATTTTTCTATCCTAAGATGAAAACGAGCGCGACTAGTCTTTTATTGCAAATTTATATAGCGCTTTAATATATCTATATTTATATATAGGTTCTCTTTGTGACTTTTCTTCATTTTTTTTTTTGTTATGGGCTGCTTTTAATAGTTTGAATTTTTTTTTTTTTTTTTTTTGGTCTTAGTTTTTGCTTATTTCCACTGTTCTAGAATTTCCTATTGCTTCATGACCATTTTTGTCAGGAGCATTCAGAGGTGTTATGCAAATTTTTGATTTGCTGTTCGCTTTAGGTAGGGCTGCCTTTACTGTCGATTTTGACATTTTTAGGTTTGCTATTTGAGATTTACTCGAATTGTTTATCGCTCTTCCTCAGCTTTGGTTTGGTTTAGGTAATGGGTTAGATACGAGTTGTGGCGGGTTTTACCTGCCTAAATTTTTGCTTCATATAGTTTTGAGCATCATAGCTATTGTGATGATCAATAGCATGAATACACAACCTATAACTGCTAACCAAACATATGGGATGTTCGGAGTATTTTCTGTATTTACCTTAGTTGGTGGCTCATACTTGATTATCTTGTTATCTGTTGTTTCAGAGCTTTCTTTACCTACCTCGTAGCCAGCTATGGCTACCATAATGCCTTGGGCTATTTTTGTCCACCAAGACATTTTGAAAGTTCTCTAATTTTAATAAGAAGTTAGACATTTTGTTTTATGACTTTTTATTTTGTGGATATTGTTGATTAAAAATATTTTTATAAAAAAATTTTAATATTCCAAAAAAAATTTTTTCTTAGTGTAGTTTATAATATATTTGGAAATATTCTTATCTATTCGTATTAAACGAGCTTTTAATATATATATATATTTTTTTCTTTTTGATGCTACTTAACATTTGGAATTTTCGGGGAACACTCTCCTAATCATACGCATTATTTCCTCTTCCCTGGTAGTGGGGTTATAATGTCCTCTATTGTGGGTTCCCTTTCCACTCCTATTATCCTCCACAACTTCTTTAATCCTTCTAACTCTTTTTGTAAGTCCCTAGTGTGTCGGGTATTTTCGTCCCACCAATAGAGAGGAAGATCTGAGGGGTTTCTTTGCATTTTAGTAGTTATGGTAATTTTAATTTTTAAACCTTATTAAAATGTTCTATGGGCTTTCTTTAGAGGCCCAGAGAACTGTCTGAAGTTGATTGACTATTTTACAGAAGTGTCCTAAACATTCCAATTTACTTGAGTTTTTTTTCTTATAAAAGTTTAATTTAAGATTTTTATCATTTTAGCCTTTTTTTTCGAATAAGAAATTTTTAATTTTCCTGCTACTTCTTTTTTCCATAATAATTTTACTTCAAATTTTAACAAATTAGATTTTTATATTATCTAAATTTTTTTTTTTAATTTGTTCAACGTTTTACACAAATGTTTTTCCTATTTCTATTTTATTAAAAAAATGTTTCAACTAATTTTCCTTAATTAATTCAATTCCTATTTTAGAGAGAAAAAAAATTCCTAAACAAAAACTCTCGGTTTTGCTAATGGCTTAGCGCTCCTGAGGCCGCTCAATTGATTCTAAAAATTTAAATAATTTAAATATACCTAATATGCATAACATTCTCTGCCAGTCGTATTGTCCATTATGTCCTGTTGGTTTGCTACTCTGCATTTTTTTAGTGTCCGGCCACATATTAAGATTATTCCACTCCATTTATGCGTTTAATTTATTATTGAGCTTCCATTATTTTGCTTCAAACAAACGTTCATAACTAATTGATCCAGATAACCACCATGAGTTTATTCGAATTTGCCAAAAGTCCGTTAAAATATTATTGGTAGTTGTCATACCAAGTTACGTTGGGTTGATCTAGCTTGCGATGTAATTATTGCTCCTTTTCCTCTGTGCAGGATTTTTATCCAACATGATCGCAAAAAAAAAATTTTCTCTATGTTTTAATCTTGGCAGGACCTTTCAGATTTTTAGCCAAATCTGTCAGGATCTTTTCTTCCAGCAAGATCTAGCTAATTTTGCTTAAGAGCAAATTTTCAGCTATATTAAGGATCGCCATGAAATGTTTGATTTAGAATAAAAAGATGTGAAAGGTTTGGTAGTCAAACATTAATTCTTTTTATTAAATAAATTCTTTCCCTTTTATAGTTATTTACTTAACCTATACATTCATAATTATCTTAATACTAATAAACTAAAAATATGTACATTGGTAATGGGGTATGCATACATGTAGGTTTGTATACATGTAGATGTGTATGCATGCTTGCATACATGTAGATTTGTATGCATGCTTGCATACATGTAGATTTGTATGCCTGCTTTCATACATGTAGCTTTGTATGCCTGCTTGCAACGTCAGCAGATCAATGCGAGTAATTTGGTTAATGCTATGCATACATGTAAATTTGTATGCATGCTTGCAAAGTCAGCAGATCAATGTGAGTATTTGGTTAATTCCCATTATTGGTTTTATGTAAATAATAAGCAAAATTCATTAGCTGTGAACGGACAAGGGTTTCATATTCGGCATTCCATTGATGTTAACTAACCGCTGTGTTAGTTCAATAATTTATGTTGTATAATATTGTAATATGAATTTATGTTGTATAATATTTGGCATAGAAGTTCATGATGCGTAATGCCGCAAGTGTATTGCATAGGTGGGTATGACGCATAATGCTACATAAGCATTTGGTGAAATTTGAAGCTTCTAGCTGTTAAAATGGGGAAGAAATTGCGCAAAGTTTTTTATCTGAAAAATCAGTTGTATGAGATATATATTATATATACCACCGGTCTCCATGATTTTTTCAGACACCAATATATGCTATACACGTAAGCATTTGGTGAAATTTGAACATATCCAAACGATTTTTAAGATAAATATAAAATAAACAAGTAAGAACGGGACTGTCTTCGGCTGTGCCGAAGGGTTCATACCTTTCATGAATGGGGCTTAACAATAATCTTATCCCGTTCGTAATCTCCGAATAATCGGATATATAAGAAAGAAATATATAGTGAACAGATCTGCATACCTAAAAGATTTTAAGATAAACCGTTTAGACGGTTAAGCGTCAATTAAATAAGTAAGTAATAAAATAAAAAACAGGTAGGTACTTTGTGTGAGGATGCAAAGTTTCAGGATTTTTGTGGTCTGCGTGTAAAAAATATGACTACGAATAACGTGTTTCAACAATATATGACGTAAACGTAACTATTTGATGAAATTTGATGAATTATGAAGCTTCTAGCCGTAAAAAAGGGGCAAAAATTAGAGTTTATATGGGGTATATAATATATATACCACCTATAGTGTTAAACTATATATTTAAATAAATTTATTCTATGTATTATTTATTATTTTCACTTTTTACAAATTTTAAAAATATCTAACTAGAACATTTTCATTTTGAAATAAGATTAAAAGTATTATAACATAAAAAATAATTTACAAAATTAAAGTATATTTTACAAAGTAGATAACCCTACATATACTCCCCCTCCAGTGAAACGAAATATTTATTTTTTTAATGTTAATTTACAGTTTATATTGATTATTGTAAGAGTTTTGTGTTGTAGTTTGAAAAATGTTTGAATTTTGTGTTGTAGATATATGGTATTTTTTTGTTTTAAATTGTCAGAAATTTGAGAAATGTATTTTTGTGTTAATTGTGTTATAAGTTTATGTTGGTATTGATATAAGTACTCAATCTGTTGATGATTCGATGTACTTGATAGTTTATTTTTAGCTGTTGTTATTGTTTACTTATTGTATTAATATTTTATGTATATTAATGTTTGGGTGTATTATTGCTATGTTGTTGAGGTTAAAAATAATTTAAAAGCTGTTTGTTAAATATTGTGAATTATAATATGTTTGAAGAACCTAGAATGAGGTTGAATGATAGTAGATGGCAACTCTGTGTGCACAATTACTCAAAAATTAAAAACTTGTATTATGCAGAATATATGTTCAATATATAATTGTACTCTGCTTAATGTATGTCCAAGTTGTTGATAAGGAATGAAAAGTTGATTCCTTAATTCGTTTGAGGGTGATATGAAATTGTCCATGATTCGTGTCATGTTAATGAGTTTAATATTGAGTTTTTATATGATTTTAATTTCAATATGAAATAATTGATATATACAAAATATGTCGATAAAATTATTTTAAGAAATCTTTAGAGATTTTTTAAAATTGTAAACATTTTTTTATTTTATTTTAAAAACCAAAGTTATTGCTTTGTTTTGTAGTGTTTTGTGTAATTTTCGATTGAAAATGAGGTTATTATTTAGATATGAATCTATTTGTATTGTGGAGTTTGTATGTCGTTGTTGTAAAATGATAATGATTGTATATAAATATTTTTGAAAATAAACTGGAGAAGGAGTGTACATAATTAAAATGTACTTAACGAAACTATAATTTAGAAAAATTAATTACATTTTTGTATATATTTAACAATTTTATCAATAATTTGTATTAAAATATATATTGAATATTTTGTTTATAAATTGGTTCAACGAAAGATTTAACAACGAAATTTATTAAAAAAGAATATTTTGAACAAAATAGCTCACCAAATGTTGAGGGCAGGTAGATGTTGGAGTTAAAATCATAAATTGATATTGAGATTGAATGTAAAATCCAAATATAACGTGATAATATCGTTGTCCATACATTAGGAGATAAAATTGTAACAGCTAATATAATTAATACAAAGTAAAGGATAAGGTTTTCTTTAGCGATTTCAGTAGTTGTGAGCAATAAAGCACAATAAGCACACGTGAAACAAATAAGTATTCCAAAAAAGTTGATTAATTGATTTGAACGCAAGCGAGTCATATACATATATGTGTTACATCATCGAATATTGTATAGGCGGTGTTAATGGCACAACCAAGCGTCCCGCATCGATTCGACTCGATGGCCACACATTCCAATTCAGGCGCACATCACCGCGATCTTTATTTTGATAAAATGAATTCCTCGTATGTTGTCGTCACGGATGGATGGGTTTTTAGGAAAATTTGTTAATAAATAACACGAAAAATAGCTTTAATAAAATTCCTTTGGTTCGATGGAAGGATCGCCATAAATATATAGTGTTAAACTATATATTTAAATAAATTTATTCTATGTATTATTTATTATTTTCACTTTTTACAAATTTTAAAAATATCTAACTAGAACATTTTCATTTTGAAATAAGATTAAAAGTATTATAACATAAAAAATAATTTACAAAATTAAAGTATATTTTACAAAGTAGATAACCCTACACCACCGATCTCTAAGATTTTTTCAGACAACAATATATGCTATATACGTAAGCATTCGTTGAAATTTGAAGCCTCTAGCTCTTAAAATAGGGCAGTAATTACTCTTGGAATATACTAAAATAAAATGCAACTCTACAACCCAATTGCATATTGTCAATTACCTTTCCGTCCATTATTATATACCGCTATGTTTTTGTATATACATACTAATATACCTTGTTCTTTTTTCAAAATGTAATAAAGTCTAAGTTGATTATGTGCATTTAAGCTTAACACACGTGTTTTTCTTTACGCTCTAATTTTGATCCTCGAAAGTTCTATAACAAAGGTAATGGGCCCAGAGTGCCTATTTGGAATTCACGGTGAAATTTATAAGTGTCGGTTTATTTTGTTTGTCCGGAAAATATAAAAGCAATGTCGAGCTCGCTAAAAAATATAGAAAAGCTAAACGCTGAAAACTACGCGACGTGAGCTGTCCAAGTGAAATGTTTATTGGTTACATTAGACTTATGGCATGTGATCGTGGATAATGTTCCCGAGGAACCGCTTGCCAAATTGGCGTGGAATAACGCCGATCAAAAGGCTCTCGCCACATTAATATTATGCACAAAACCAAGTGAACTTATTCGTGTTAAAAATTGCACCACGGCAAAAGGGTGCATTGGTTGTGTTAAGCAATGTGTACAGGGGAAAAAGTGCCTGTAGGAAAGTGACATTATTTAAGAAACTGCTTCAGCACAAATTTAAAACAAGTGAAAAATATTCAACACAGTTAAATGTATTCACGTCTTTAGTTGATGAACTAAAGTAGGTTAACGTAATATTGCCAGAAGAGCTGTTGCCAGTAATTTTGTTAAGTAGCCTTCCCAGTGAGCTTGAAAGCTTTGTCGTAGCAATGGAAAGCCGGGACAATTTGTCAACTTTATCTTCTTTGACCTGTAAAGTCCCTGTAGAAGAAATACGTCAAGGTCAAAGAGTACAAGCAAATACTCAAACTGTTTTTGCTGCAAATTCGCAAAATCGTGGGATGAGAAATGAACAGCACAAAAACAAAGACTATGGTAGCTCGCGAAGTAATAGTTATAACAATACTTTTTCGAAGAACGTTACTTGCTATCATTGTGGTAAGAGAGGGCATATAAGAGCGCAATGTAAAGGAAATAAAGAAGTTAGTGACTCAGCAAATGCATTTGGCGCTCCAGAGATTGTGCCAGGTAGTGAGAAATGGATTTTAGATAGTGGTGCGTCCTCCCACATGTGTACAAAAGCAGATTGGTTTGATTCGCTCAAGCAACAAAAACAAAAGATCATTTTGGCTACGGTACTGTGAATGTTAAATCACCATTTGGAAGTGCCTCTTTATTAAATGTACTCTATGTTCCAAGTTTGCATTCCAATTTTATTTCAATTGGAAAAATTACGAAGGCTGGAAACACTGTTGGATTTTCTAAAGGAAAAGCAGTAGTTAAGAACAAAAGACACAAAGCTATATTTTGTGCGTTCTTTGAATATGGCGTGTTTTCGGTTAACATTAAACCGAGTGTTCCCAATGAAAAAGTTTACGGGTTGATAGACGAAGAAAATACTCGAAAATTTCATCATAGGCTAGACCATTTAAACACAGACGATTCAAGGAAACTTTCCAACAAAAATATGGTGCATGGAATTAGTTTAAATGTGCAAAACAAAATTAGTTGTTTCACTCGTTCTACTTGCAAAATTAAAAGTAAAGCATATGAAACTCATTCGAATGTAGCTACGAAAAATGTGCTTGAGTTGGTTCATACTGACTTATGTGGCCCAATGTCAATTAAATCAGTTGGTGGTGCGTCATATTTTATAACGTTTATTGATGACTTTACCCGATATACTCATACATATTTTTTAAAACAGAAGTCAGATGCCTTTAGTGCATTTAGAAATTTTACTGCGATGGCGGAGAAGCAGACAGGCTTCACTCGTTCTACTTGCAAAATTAAAAGTAAAGCATATGAAACTCATTCGAATGTAGCTACGAAAAATGTGCTTGAGTTGGTTCATACTGACTTATGTGGCCCAATGTCAATTAAATCAGTTGGTGGTGCGTCATATTTTATAACGTTTATTGATGACTTTACCCGATATACTCATACATATTTTTTAAAACAGAAGTCAGATGCCTTTAGTGCATTTAGAAATTTTACTGCGATGGCGGAGAAGCAGACAGGCTGCAAACTTAAAATGCTCCGAAGTGATAATGGGAAGGAATATATAAATTCCCAATTCAAAGAATTCTTACTCATCAAACGTCCATTGCTTATTGTTCGCAGCAAAATGGTGTGGTGTGTCGGAGAGAGCAAATCGAACGTTGGTGGAGATGTCGCGATGTGTTTTGGAGTCATCTGGTTTGAAGCAAAATTTATGGGCCGAAGATGTCAATACAGCAACGTACATACGTAATAGGTGCCCAACTAAATCGTTGGAGGAGCAGACACCATATGAAAAATTGTTTAAAAAGATACAATCTCTGTCGCACTTACGAATTTTTGGCTGCGATGCTGTAGTATTACAAAAGGGTCCACATAAGGGTGGAAAATTTCAGCCGAAAGGAATTAAATTGAAGTTTGTGGGTTATGATAATTTAACCAAAGGGTATAGACTGTACGATATTAATAAAAGGTCAATTGTAATATCAAGAGACGTGCTAATTCTTGAAAACTCTTTTGATAAGATATATAGTGACGACCATGAAAGCGATTATGTATTTGTTCACGATGCTTTCGATAAGTGCAACAACAACAGCAGCGAAGAACGAGAAAGCAAAGAAGTGCAAATGCAAAATATACCTGAGCCAATAGGTAGTACGTGCGCAGTAGAAAACGAAGAAACGTCATCAGATGAGGAGAGCATAGTGGAAGCTGGAAAGAGAAAAAGAGGGAGACCGAAACTGCTGAGAACAGGTGCCGTGGGAAGACCAAGAAAAGTTTTTATCGAAGAGCCAAATCTTAATTTATTGAATTCAATCATCGAATCGGCAAACACCGTAACTGAAGCATTGCGTTCCAATGAAAGTGAGCATTGGAAATCTGTAATGCAGAAAGAATATGATACCTTACTCAAGAATGGCACCTGGAAATTCGTTGATAGGCCAAAAAACCGTAACGTTATCGGATGTAAGTGGGTGTTTGCTTTAAAGAAAAAGCCAAACGGTTCAGTGGATAAATATAAAGCCCGCTTGGTGGCACACGGATGTTCACAAAAGTACAATGTGGACTACAATTAGACATTTGCTCCAGTAGTTAGACATTCGACGATTCGGTTGTTGTTGGCGTTGGCAGCACAGCATACACTTCTTGTCAATCATGTTTATATCGTTTCGGCATATTTGAACAGTGAGTTGAAAAAAGAGGTTTTCATGACTCAGCCACAACATGTCGAAAGTAAACAGTTTGCACGTTAGTCAAATCGCTATATGGGCTTAAACAAGCTGGACGTGAGTGAAGCTTCAAAGTTTCTGATATTTTGGCAAAAATGGGATTTCAAAGGTGCAAAGCTGATAGTTGCGTGTATGTTAATCGAAAAAACGGTGCTTTATCTTTTATTGCACTGTACGTTGACGATATGTTGATTGCGTGTGAAGACCAAGAACAAATGAATAACATTATAAAAAGTTTAAACGACCATGTTGAGGCAGTAAACAATGGTCCGATTTCATTTTATTTGGGTATCGAAATAAGCAGAAATGATACAAGAGGCGCAATACCAATTCATCAACAAAGTTATGTTGACGAATTTCTGAAGCGTTGAGGTATGGAAAACTGCAAAGCAGCTGCGACACCCTGGGCTAGCGGTACTGTTTTGGAGAAATGTACCAAAAGTTGCAATAATCTTGACACAAAGAGGTGTCAAAGTTTAATTGGAGCCCTTATGTATCTGACGGCGATATCACGTCCAGATATCAGTCATGTAGTATCGAAACTATGGCAGTATAGCAGTCATCCTCACGAAGAAGTCATCCTCAACAGACGGACATGGCTAAATCAACTCAGCTCTTTATCCTGATTATTTCGGTATAATTAATATACAATTTCATTTTCATGAAAGGTATAAAAATAGTTAGGTACTTTGTGTGAGGATGCAAAGCTTCACGTTTTTTGTGGTCTGCATGTAAATACTATTACTACGAATCACGTATTTCAAAAATATATGACGTAAACGTAATTATTTGATGAAATTTGATGAATTTTGAAGCTTCTAGCCGTAAAAAAGGGGCAAGAATGACAGTTTATATGAAGTATATAATATATATACCACCGATCTCTATGATTTTTTCAGACATCAATATATGCTATACACGTAAGCATTTGGTGAAATTTGAAGCTTCTAGCTGTTAAAATGGGGCCGAAATCGCAAAAAAGAATATATATATCTAATATATAAAATTCTTCTGTCATGGCTTTAGAGGCTTAACTCCTCCGAAACGGCTGAACCGATTCTCATGAAATTTTGTGAGAATATTGGGTAGGTCTGAGAATCGGCCAACGTCTTACCCTTTTTTTCGCTATGTGCCTAGGGTCTTGAGATAAAAACGTGGGCCCGGGTACCCCTGAAATGTGTTTATACAATATGGATATCAAAAGAAAGTTGTTGATGAGTGCTATAGTACAGGATAATTTTCATACCCCTGGGTGACTAGGGTCTCGAGATATATGCCAAAACGTAGCCCCGGGTACCCCTAGAATGTGTTTGTACAATATGGATATCAAATGAAAGCTGTTGACGAGTGCTATAGTACAGGATAATTTTCATACAACTGGGAGGCTAAGGTCTCGAGATATAGCTCAAAACGCGGACCCGGATACACCTAGAATATGTTTTTACATTATGGATATCAAATTGAAGCTGTTGATGTATGCTTTAGTACAGAGTAAGTTTTATGCCGCTGGGTGACTACGGTCTCGAGATATAGGCCAAACATGGGCCCGGATACACCTAGAATGTGTTTTTACATTATGGGTATCAAATTGAAGCTGTTGATGTATGCTTTAGTACATAGTAAGTTTTACACCGCTGGTGACTAGGGTCTCGAGATATAGGCCAACACATGGACCCGGATACATCTAGAATGTATGTGTATTGTGGATATCAAATGAAAGCTGTTGCTGAAAGCTCTAAATTTAATTGTGATATTCGATTTAGTCGCATCAACCTGGCAAAACTGATAAATATGCATGCGAAGCCGAAATAAAGACAAGAATTAATAATACCCACATACCTATTTACATACGTCCTATTCGACTTGCCTGAAATTTCGTATATAAATTTGCCCATATTATTATTTACGATGCTTTTTTCCGGGAAGTATACCAGAGACGGACTGGGACTGGGAATAGGTTTAGGCTGGGACTGAGACTCGGAATGGGACTGGAACAAAATACATACCACCCTCTGGGACTGGCAATAAGAGATGAAGAAGAAGGAGAAAAACTTGAGAGAAGAGAAAAGAGAGAAGGAGACTGAGAAAGAGATAAAATGAGACGAAGATGGTGATGAAGCGACAAAGACGGAGGGAGGAATGAATAAAAAGATTAGGAAAAAGTGTAGTGGGGTAGGGCAGAGTTAGACGGAAAAAGCTTATTAAAATGTATGTAGATAGGCCAAATTTAGGGCAGAACAATGCCTACCGGGTCTGCTGGTACTATATATATATAATATATATACCATCATATATATATTATATATATCACCGATCTCTATGATTTTTTGACACAACAATATATACTATAGACGTAAGCAATCGGTGAAATTTGAAGCTTATTGCTGTTAAAATGGGGTAGAAATTGCGAAAAGTTTCTTATCTAAACAATCGGTTGTATGAGATATATACTATATATACAACCGATCTCTATTTTTTTTTTTTTTTGGACAACAATACATGCTATATACGTAAGCATTCAGTGAAATTTGAAGCTTCTAGCTGTTAAAATGGGGCTAAAATTGCGAAAATATATAGATATATACTATATATACCACCATATATATACTATATATATCCCCGATCTTTATGATTTTTTCAGACAACAATATATGCTATATACGTAAGCATTCATTGAAATTTGAAGCCTCTATCTCTTAAAATATGGCAGTAATTACGGAAAGTTTCTTATCTGAAAAATCGTTTGGGGGGATATATACAATATATACGACCGATCTCATAAATTTGAACGAAATTATATGGTGAAGTGTAAAGCTTCAATCTCTTAAATTGAGTAAGATATGACAAAAATCCTCTTTTTCTGAAAAATCGGTTGTATGGAGGATATATGCTATAGTGGTCCGATCCGGCCGGTTCCGACAAATGTCTAATCGGACACCCAAATACACCCGCTCACCAAATTTTATCAAGATACCTCAAACATTGAGGGACTAGTTCTCATACAAACAGAAAAACGGACAGACGGACATGGCTAAATCCACTCAGCTCTTCATCCTGATTATTTCGGTATACGTAATGGTGGGTCTATCTATTTTCCTTTAAGGACTTACAATTTTGGGTTTCGTGACGAAATTAATATACCATTTCATTTAGGTAGGTAGGTACTTTGTGTGAGGATGCCTTCAGGTTTTTGTGGTCTGCATGTAAAAACTATGACTTCAAATCACGTATTTCCAAAATATATGACGTAAACGTAACTATTTGATGAAATTTGATGAATCTGAAGCTTCTAGCCGTAAAAAAGGGTCAAAAATGACAGTTTATATGAAGTATATAATATATATACATCCGATCTCTATGATTTTTTCAGATAACAATATATGCTATATACACAAGCATTTGGTGAAATTTGAAGCAGAAATTGCGTAAAGTTTCTTATCTGAATAATCGGTTGTATGAGATATATACTATGTATACCACCGATCTCAATGATTTTTTCACCAATCAATATATACTACACACGTAAGCAGTTGGTGAAATTTGAAGCTTCTAGCTGTTAAAATGGGGCCCATATCGCAAAAAAAATATATATATACTATATATACCACCATATATATATTATATATATCACCGATCTCTATGATTTTTTGACACAACAATATATACTATATACGTAAGCAATCGGTGAAACTTGAAGCTTATAGCTTTTAAAATAGGGTAGAAATTGCGAAAAGTTTCTTATCGGAACAATCGGTTGTATGAGATATATACTATATATACAACCGAGCTATATGATTTTTTTAGACAACAACTTATGCTATATACGTAAGCATTCTGTGAAAGTTGAAGCTTCTAGCTGTCAAAATGTGCTAAAATTGCGAAAATATATATATACTGTTAAAGCATCAAAGCAGTTCAACTATAAAAACATGATTTTAATGAATATTGTTCAACTGTAACTTTTATACCTTGTTAATTTTAAACTTAACTATCTCTGAGTATTTGAGCTATTTGCCATCTGAATTATAATTTTTTTCATTCAGTTTTTTTTACCCTAAAATAAAATACTTGGTCGTATACTCTAAAATCGGCGTTTTATCAGGTTATGGGCCCAGAGCCACGCGAATACGGGAATTAAATATTACTTAGTTTCTTTTGCGGTAACGGGAGCTTAACGAATTTTGCAAATTCGTCCAATATCGAGCCGCTAAACGCGGAAAACTACGATACGTTGAAAATGCAAATGCGTGGGATTTTGGTCAAAAACGATTTGTGGTCCTATGCGGAAGGGAGCAAGGAATGTCCTACGGCTGCTGAAGAAGCAGTTTTGTGGAAACTAAATAACCAGAAAGCATGTGCGGACATTATGCTAGCTATGAGTCCATCTGAGCTGGGACTAGTGGTAGAATGTGAAAATGCACAGAAAATGTGGGAAAAGCTTGAGGGTACATATCAGTCGAAAGGGCCTGCTCGGAAAGCGACTTTATTAAAGAGAGTTGCCCTTGCCCGTATGAAAGATGGTGAAAACGTAAGAAAGCATTTAAACGATTTTTTTGATGCAGTCGCGAAATTGAAAGATATCAAAGTTGAAATAGGCGATGAGCTGTTAGCAATTTTGCTTCTTTATAGTTTGCCAGATTCTTATGAGACGTTTCGTTGTGCTCTAGAGACGCGTGATGATTTGCCTAAGCCCGAAATGCTTCGCGTAAAGATTTTAGAAGAATCGGAATCGCGAAAAGTGGAACAAGAAAGAAATGAAAATGATGCATTATATGTTAAAAGAAATCAGAATCTAAAACAAAATATTTGTAATAAAAAAAATGACAATAATTCTGACGCTAAACGCGGTCAAAAGCGAATAAAATGTTATCGATGTGGGAGTTTTGGTCATTATGCGAGAGACTGTAAAACGAAGATAAACATTGTAAAAAAAGTGTAAAGGACGAAAATAAGTCCCGTGAAATGCAAAATGCATTTTTAAATGCAACTGAATCGGTTTTCTTGTGCCCTGGTGGAAATAAAAAGTGGTGCTTTGATAGTGGTTGTACATCTGATATAAGTGCAGATAAAAATAATATTGAGCAATTGTCTGAATTAAATCAATTGCTTAACTTAGCCAACAATAACTCAACAAAAATAACAGGTATCGGTGATGTGAAAGTGGTTGTAGACGAAAATGGTTGCGAGAAAAATATAACACTTAAAGACGTGCTGTATGTGCCAGATCTACGTACAAATTTATTATCTGTATCTAAGATAGTGGATAAAGGTTATGAAGTCCACTTTCATAAATGTGATGCTGTGGTAATTGACAAAAACAAAAGTGTACTTTTTACCGCGAAAAGAGATGGAAATCTATATTTCATGAAAAATCAGATCGAAAATAATGCGTTTATAGTTCAACCGAAGAAAAATATTGATTTGTGGCATTATCGAATGGGTCATTTGAATGAGCGCGATTTGAAGGAGATGGCAAAGAGCAACTCCGTTTACGGTCTTGATATAGAACCCAAGCAAAATTTGTCAGTATGCGAAGTATGTGTGAGTGAAAAGCAAACGCGCACGGCTTTTCCTAAAAGTGTAACGAATCGTACAAATGCCGTTCTCGAAATTGTCCATAGCGATGTGTGTGGTCCGATGCGTTGTGCATCAAATTCAGGTGCAAAGTATTTCGTAACTTTTATTGACGAATACTCGAGGTGGTGCGAAGTGCATTTCATTAAAAACAAATCGGATGTGTTTGAGGCATTCAAAAAGTTTAAAGAAGCAGCGGAGACATTTACGGGTCGGAAAATTAAAGCGCTGCAATCGGACAACGGTCGAGAATATTGTAATAGAGAGTTTGATGAGTTCATACAGAAGTTCGGTATAAAGCGTCGCTTATCTACGCCGTATACACCACAACAAAATGGTATGGCCGAACGTAAAAATCGAACACTTGTCGAGATGGCCAGGTGTATGATGAAGCAGGCGGGAGTACCTCCAAATTTTTGAGCTGAAGCCATTAATACGGCATGTTATTTGCGAAATAGGTGTATAACAAAAGCAACATGTGAAGTGCCGTATAAAATGTGGTCAAATAAAATTCCAACCGTGACACATTTAAGAATTTTTGGGTCAAAAGAATATGTACTGAACAAGGACAAGTCGAAAGACAAAATGCAGTCCCGTTCTTTCCCATGTGTAATGGTTGGCTATTCAGACGAATCCAAGGCTTATCGCTTGTGGTCGAAAGAAAAACGAAATGTAATTATAAGTCGCGATGTTAAATTCATTAATGAACCCGGTTTTGATAACGAATATGAAGAAATATATACATTTGAAAATGACAATAAGATCGAAATCCCAGTGAATTTAAGTAATTCGCAAGTAGTAGCTACAAGCGATAGTGAAATACGCAGTGGCAATAACACATCGGTTGTAAACGTAAATAGCGAAATACGTAATGGCAATAATACATCGGTTGTAAACGTAAAACGTGGACGAGGTCGACCACGGTTGCAACGAGGTCAACGCGGAAGACCGAAGAAAATTTATTCGCAAGCTGAGATTCCAGATGATTCGTCACAAAGTGACGAGCTGTGTGAAGTGAATTCAGAAGAAGAAGTTTTTGAAGAATGTGAGATGGCTAATTTTGTAGGAAGTCTTGATCCATTAACTTGGCTTGAAGCCGAGCCTGCACCAGATGCTGAGGTATGGAAAAAAGCAATAGAAGACGAATACCTGGCGCAAATTAAAAACAATACTTGGGAAATTTGTGAACGTCCTACTGAACGTAAAGTTATTGGCAACCGTTTAGTGCTTCGTGTTAAAGATGACGGAAAGAAGAAAGCTCGGTTAGTGGCTAAGGGGTTTGCACAACGTAAAGGGGAGGACTTTCACGAAACATATGCACCAGTGGTGCGTTCGACATCTATACGGCTTCTATCAGCTTTATCAGCTGAAATGGACCTCGAGATACATCAAATGGATGTAGTTACGGCTATATTAATGGAGAGCTCAAAGAGACTGTCTACATGGAGATTCCAGAAAAACTAACTGCAGTTCTTAAAAAAATAAAATCAGGCGAGCCAATCGGTAGTAAAGAGTTAACAAAACATAGTCAACAAGTTGAGGAGACAGTTGATCGATGGCTTAAACAACTTCAACATATCAAAAAACCCGTATGTGTGCTAAAGATGGCGTTGTATGGTCTCCGCCAATCTGGATTAATGTGGTATAACAGGCTTACAAAAAGGCTTAACGAGCTTGGATTAAATGCATCTAAATATGATCCATGTATATTTTCAACGCGAAAGGGTAAGCAGTTTTTATTATTACCTATTTATGTAGATGACATTTTATTAGCATCGAACGACAGTACGTGGATAAAAACTGTCAAACGGGCTTTGGCTGATTCTTTTGAAATGAAGGATATGGGTATTGTTAAACGCTGTGTAGGAGTTAATTTTAAACAAAATTTAAATACCCATCAAGTGTTCCTAACACAGCAACATTATACTGAGACACTACTGAAACGTTTTAATATGGCGCAATGTAAGCCTGCCTCGACACCAATGGAAAGTAACATCAAGCTTATGAAACCTGACAAGGCTGACGAAAAAGTTATGACAATGTATCCTTATCAAAGTTTGATCGGAGCGCTTATGTTTCTTGCAGTAACAACTCGTCCAGATATTGCATTTGCTGTAAACTATTTGAGTCAATTTAATACTAATTATAATGAAGAGCAAAACGAGTTTTACGTTATTTGAATGGAACGAAGAGTTTTGGTCTTATCTATACTAAAAGTTGTAAAAAGTTATATGGAGTTGTTGACGCCGATTGGGGTGCAAATCTTACCGATAGGCGTTCATACAGTGGTTATGCATTTTTACTAGCTGGTGCAGCAATTAGTTGGGAAGCACGAAAGCAACGTACCGTGGCGTTATCTAGTACTGAAGCTGAATATATGGCAATAACCGAGGGTACCAAAGAAGCAATGTACCTTCGAGGAATTTTAGGCGATTTAGGTGTTTCATGTGAATGCGTTCAGTTATATAATGACAGCCAAAGTGCACAAAAACTTATTCAATGCATTGGTTATCGTTCACGCACTAAACACATTGACGTTCGTCATCATTATGTTCGAGAGTGTCAGCGACGTGGTACAGTGTCACTATGCTATATGCCAACTGCAGATATGCCAGCAGATTTTCTCACAAAGGGTGTACAACAAATAAAACATACTAAGTGCAGAGCAGCATTAGGTATCGGTATTGGAAAGAAATTCAACAAGGACATATAGTCTCACTACTTGGAGGGGAGGTGTTAAAGCATCAAAGCAGTTCAACTATAAAAACATGATTTTAATGAATATTGTTCAACTGTAACTTTTATAACTTGTTAATTTTAAACTTAACTATCTCTGAGTATTTGAGCTATTTGCCATCTGAATTATAATTTTTTTTCATACAGTTTTTTTTACTCTAAAATAAAATACTTGGTCGTATACTCTAAAATCGGCGTTTTATCATATACTATATATATATACTATACATACCACCATATATATTCTATATATTCCACCGATCTTTATGATTTTTTCAGACAACAATATATGCTATATACATAAGCATTCGTTGAAATTTGAATCGTCTAGCTCTTAAAATAGGGCAGTAATAACGAAAAGTTTCTTATCTGAACAATCGATTGTGCGGGATATATACTATATATACGACCGGTCTCATGAATTTTTTCAGGCACCAATATTTGCAATATACGAAATTATATGGTGAAGTTTGATGCTTCAATCTGTTAAATTGAGTAAGATATGACAAAAATCCTCTTTTTCTGAAAAATCGGTTGTATGGAGGATATATGCTATAGTGGTCCGATCCGGCCGGTTCCGACAAATGTCTAATCGGACACCCAAATACACCCGCTCACCAAATTTTATCAAGATACCTCAAAAATTGAGGGACTAGTTCTCATACAAACAGACAGACGGACATGGCTTAATCAACTCAGCTCTTCAATGGTGGGTCTATCTATTTTCATTTAAGGACTTACAATTTTGGGTTTCGTGACGAAATTAATATTCCATTTCATTTTCATGAAAGGTATAAAAATAGGTAAGTACTTTGTGTGAGGATGCAAAGCTTCACGTGTGGTCTGCATGTAAATACTATGACTACGAATCACGTATTTCAAAAATATATGACGTAAACGTAACTATTTGATGAAATTTGATGAATTTTGAAGCTTCTAGCCGTAAAAAAAGGGCAAAAATGACAGTTTATATGAAATATATGAAGTATAAGTATATATGTATCACCGATCTCTATGATTTTTATAAGCTTTTATTTAGTTTCACTTTTGTTGTCTGTAATGGAATCTTGCAAGTTAAATTTGATACACTTCCCGGTGTCCGATTGAGCTAAAATTTTGCACACATGTATAACTCCTATGACAATGCAATATTACTTTGTTAGAATTCGATAAATTAATCGATAACACAGTTATCGGTAAAGATTTGTATTTAATTTGGCATAACAGCCTAAGTCCCATACAGACCCGCCGGTACCTATCCGTGGATTGTGATATTTGGACGTGGTGAATCACGCGGGTCACGCGTGGTGAATCTCAACGCTTGCGAAAAGCGGAGACACAACCCTCTGTTGTATTTCTGTGTATAACCAACATAGCTGAATTTTAAAGGCTGTTTAACTCTGTAATCTTTTCTGTAATTTATTTTGCTTTTGGAAAAATTACCTATTTGAAAAAAGCTGGCTGAAAAATATTAGCATAACAGCTTAAGCTAAATCAAGAATGGAAAATCTTGGAAAATTTGAGCAGATGTGGCAATTTCGCGCGTCCGTTGAACGAAATATTGACAATCTGCTGATCATCGCTAGGAAATTAGCGACATTCCATCAACTAAGCAGCGCTTTAGCAATACTACTGTTATTATTTGACCGCTCAAACACACACATATTAATTGTGCATTAAATCTAAAATATGCAAATACACCATAATAATTTACACGGCCAAAGCCATAATAATTTACCCTACTAAAAATTAAAAATAAAAAATTCATATTTAAATTAAATTTAAGAAAAAGGCTTTTCTAAGAACAAGCTTCTATTACTTGTTAATAAAACGAACTAAAAAGTAAAAAATAAAATTAAAGAAAAAAAAACTTTTTTAAAAATAAGCTTTTATTATTTTGGCTAATAAAATTAACTAAAAAGTAAACAATAAATTGACTCTAAAGAAATATAACACTTTATAAGTTCATTGTAAGCTTAAACGATAATTAGGCTTTATCGTCTGCGACACAAAAATTCTATATTGTACATAATTATATATTTTTAACATTAAAACTTTACACCTAAATTATTAAACCTTACAGTTTATATCACAGTCCTAATTGTTCTAATAAAAGCGTGTTACATTGCGATAGCAAGAAAATGAGATCCTAAATGTTCTTAATTATACCATCAAAATTTAACACGTTTTTTATTAGAACAATTTGGACTGTGATATAAACTGTAAGATTTAATAATTTAGGTGTAAAGTTTCAATGTTAAAAATATATAATTATGTACAATATAGAATTTTTTTGTCGCAGACGAAAAAGCCTAATTATCGTTTAAGCTTACAATGAACTTATAAAGTGTTATATTTCTTTAGAGTCAATTTATTGTTTACTTTTTAGTTAATTTTATTAGCCAAAATAATAAAAGCTTATTTTTAAAAAAGTTTTTTTTTTCTTTAATTTTTTTCAGACAACAACATATGCTATATACGTAAGCATTCGGTGAATATTGAAGCTTTTAGCTGTTAAAATGGGCTAAAATTGCGAAAATATATATATAATATATATATACTATACATACCACCATATATATACTATATATACCACCGATCTTTATGATTTTTTCAGACAACAATATATGCTATATACGTAAGCATTTGGTGAAATTTGGAAGCTTCTAGCTGTTAAAACGGGGCAGAAATTGCGCAAAGTTTCTTATCTGAACAATCAGATGTATGAGATATATACTATGTATACCACCGATCTCAATGATTTTTTCAGACATCAATAAGTATAAGCTATACACGTAAGCATTTGGTGAAATTTGAAGCTTCTAGCTGTTAAAATACATATATCTAATATATAAAATTCTTCTGTCACAGTTTTAGAGCAAAGGCAGGCAAATATTTTCCTGGGAGTCGAAGTATGTTCGGCCGTCTCACGTACACAGTTCGTAATTCCACGCACACAACACGAGCGTCAATAAGCAGAGCACAAAAAAATCAAATTTTATTCAGTTTCATGCAAGCATTAAATGAAGCATGTTGATACTGCATTGCTTGATCCTTTAATAATTAAATTTAAATTTAATGGTACACTGAGCATAAATGCAAACTATATTTTATTGATCAGGAAGACGGAGTTTGAAAACGATTTTTTGTTTTGTCTAAATATTTTTAATGATGCTGAGTGTCTTGTATGTGGCCAAGTTTTAAAATGCAAAGACGAATTTCACCTTAAGCGCCATTATAACGCTCGTCATCCTGATCTCCAGTTAGTAAGAGAAGAAGAGAGAGATCAGTTGATTACTAAACTTAAAGACTGTTTTAGGATAAAAAAAATAAAAAAATTATTGAGTACAGAGCATGCTGACTATAATGCGTTGGAAGACAGTCAACTGAAGGCAATATATGCGATAGCTTTAGCATTAGCAAAGAAAGGTTGTCCTTTTTCGGAAGCGTGGGGAAGCAAATGACTGCAATCGTAAATGGGCTTCAGTTGTCAGCCAGAACTATCACTCGAAGAAGTGAAATTATTGAGAATTTCCTACAAGCGGAGACCAAAGAACGTATAGAAAATGCTAAATATGTATCGGTTTGCTTTGATGAAAGCCTCGATATTTGCGACATTAGCCAGATGATTGTATGCATAAGATCAGTTGACAACTTTTTGAATGCATCTGAAGAGATTTCAAATCTGCAATCAATGTATGGCAATGTTACTGGGGAAAAGTTTACGAATCTTTCGAGCGCAATATTTTATCAATAGTAGCAAAGGAGAAGCTTTTAGCTATATGTACAGACGGAGCATCTGTTTTGGATTGCCGTAAGCGGGGTTTTGTAGGGCAATTAATTAAAGCCGAAATAAATGTTCCCACGTTTCATTGTATTATACACCAACAAGCTCTATTTGCAAAATCAATTGGCCTTGTCGAAGTAATGAAAACTGCTGTGCAAATAAACAATCGTTTGAAAGGTGGACACAACGCTCTTACACATAGGAAGCTGGTAGCGTTTTTGAAGGAAATAGATTCAGAATACAAGGATATGTTACAATTTACAGAAGTCAGGTGGCTCAATCGGGGAAAAAGTTTAGATCATTTATTTTGTTTTAGAGAAGAAATAGCTCGTTTTTTGGAGTCCGAGGCTCTTCCAAAGGATGCTCAAATAATTTATAACATTAGATGTCCCGAATTTTTATTACAGCTAGCTTTTCTTACAGATATTACGTTGCAAATAAATAATTTAAATCTAGTTTTGCAGGGAAGAAATAAAAGCATATGCGACTTGCTTCAAGCAATAATTTAGTTTTCCACAACGAAAATGTTTCAAGAACGAAATGGCTTGCCAAAACTTTGTTAACTTTCCAAAAGTTTCCGAAATAAATTCAAAATTTCCACGTCCCCAAAAATTAGATAAATTCATGGAAGAAATAAATAATCTTATAACAAACTTTGACAGTAGATTTAAAGATGTTTTTTCAATGAAATGGGTTATAAACATTTTTAATAGTCCATTGGCATGCTCATTGGAGAATGTACCTATAAATATTCAAGATGAGCTATTAGCAATGAGGGAGGATTTAGCAATTCCATTGGAAACCAGCATTCCTTTTTGGAAAGATTTTTGTCCTAAAAAATATAGGGCCACTAGGGACTTTGTGTTAAACATATATTCAATGTTTTCGACAACATATATATGTGAGTCTACATTTTCGTCAATGTCCCTCATAAAACGCAAACATCGAAGCCAGCTAACGGACAAGCACTTGGGAACATTGCTCAAAAGAAAGTGCTACGATAAGGAAATTCAAATTGAAAAATTATTAGAGTTTCACAATTTATGTAAATAGTTAACTTTTTAAACTTTCTGTAGTTTGTAATTATCATTATCATCACCTTATTAGTTTATATTTCATCCAAAAATTAATATTGATTTCAAAATGTAAAAAACTTAAATAATTAATACATATTTTTTACTATGATCACGTAAAAATTACATATACATATGTAGGTATGCTACTTTCTTTTTTGAATTACCTAACTTATTTTAAATATTCATAGTAGGTACACGAAGTAAGTTAGCTTTATTTTTCTGAATACCCACATATGAATTTAAAAAAAAATTTTATTTTTAATTATTGACAAAAAAGTTAAAAAATCAAAAAAATTTCTATTATTATTTAGGTATTTTTATCTGTTAAGTTATTCCTACAACAGATACGTTTCGTATTACAGAATTTACTTAAATTCACAGTGCTTGAAGCACTCGCTTTATTTCGTTGAAAACCCATATTTTAATTTAAAAAAAAAAGTTATTTATTTATTGATAAACAACTTCAGAAAAACTAAGCACAAAACAAACACACATATTTTTTTTTTATTAATATCTAAGTTAAGCCACCTTCATAATTTAACTATTAATACAACAGATACATAGGTACATTTTGAATTCCGAAAATGTGCTTGAAGCACGTTAGATTGATTTCTTTAAAAACCCACATATGAATTAAAAAAAAAAATTTTATTTTCAAAAAAAATCACCCTCCAAAAAACTTGAAAAAAGTTCAAGTAGACACAAAACATAAGATTCTTATGTTTTCCTGTCAATTTAAGTTACGTCGACCATGTCAAGATTTATCTGTTAACTTATACAACATACCACAAATATGTATGTAAGAATTTTTGAGCGTAACACACTACTATTCCCACATATTGCGTCCTCTCACCGTGCCGGTCTCTGTTTTAGAGGCTTAACTCCCCCGAAACGGCTGAACCGATTCTCATGAAATTTTGTGAGCATATTGGGTAGGTCTGATAATCGGCCAACGTATACCTTTTTTTCGCTACGTGCCTAGGATCTTGAAATAAAAACGTGGGCCCGGGTACCCCTAGAATGTGTTTATACAATATGGATATCAAATGAAAGCTGTTGATGAGTGCTATAGTACAGGATAATTTTCATACAACTGGGAGGCTGGGGTCTCGAGATATAGCACAAAACGTGGACCCGGGTACCCCTAGAATGCGTTTATACAATATGGATATCAAATGAAAGCTGTTGATGAGTGCTATAGTACAGGATAATTTTCATACAACTGGGAGGCTAGTGTCTCGAGATATAGCCCAAAACGTGGACCCGGGTACCCCTAGAATGTGTTTATACAATATGGATATCAAATGAGAGCTGTTGATGAGTGCTATAGTACAGGATAATTTTCATACAACTGGGAGGCTAGTGTCTCGAGATATAGCCCAAAATGTGTTCATGCAATATGGATATCAAATGAAAATTGTTATGAGTGCTATAGTACAGGATAATTTTCATACAACTGGGAGGCTAGGGCCTCGAGATATAGCCCAAAACATGGAGCAGGGTACCCCTAGAATGTGTTTATACAATATGGATATCAAATGAAAGCTGTTGATGAGTGCTACAGTACAGGATAAGTTTCATACCCCTTGGTGACTAGGGTCTCGAGATAAAGGCCAAAACGTGGACACGGGTACCCCTACACTGTGTTTATACAATATGGATATCAAATGAAAGCTGTTGATGAGTGCTATAGTGCAGGATAATTTTCATACTACTGGGAGGCTAGGGTCTCGAGATATAGCCCAAAACGCGGACCCGGATACACCTAGAATGTGTTTTTACATTATGGGTATCAAATTTAAGCTGTTGATGTATGCTTTAGTACCGAGTAAATTTTATGCCGCTGGGTTACTACGGTCTCGAGATATAGGCCAAAACATGGACCCGGATACACTAGAATGTGTTTTTACATTATGGGAATCAAATTGAGGCTGTTGATGTGTGCTATAATACAGAGTAAGTTTTACACCGCTGGTGACTAGGATCTCGAGATATAGGCCAAAAAATGGACCCGGATACCCCTAGAATGTGTGTGTATTGTGGATATCAAATGAAAGCTGTTGTTGAAAGCTCTAAATTTCATTGTGATATTCGATTTAG
Organism: Eurosta solidaginis; assembly: GCF_040869045.1. NCBI lineage: Eukaryota > Metazoa > Arthropoda > Insecta > Diptera > Tephritidae > Eurosta > Eurosta solidaginis. Next base: position 68,821,325 of record NC_090324.1, on the reverse strand, counting down.
TCGCACCAGCCTGGCAAAACTGATAAATATGCATGCGAAGCCGAAATAAAGACAAGAATTAATAATACCCACATACCTATTTACATACGTCCTATTCGACTTGCCTGAAATTTCATATATAAACTTGCCTATATTATTATTTACGATGCTATTTTCCGGAAAGTATACCAGAAACGGACTGGGACTGTGAATAGGATTAGTACTGGGACTGAGACTCGGAATGGGACTGGAACAAAACACATACCACCCTCTAGGACTGGCAATAAGAGATGAAGTAGAAGGAGAAAAACTTGAGAGAAGAGAAAAGAGAGAAGGAGACTGAGAAAGAGATAGAATGAGACGAAGATGGAGATGAAGCGAAAAAGACCGGGGAGGAAAGAATAAAAAGATTAGAAAAAGTGTAGAGGGTTAGGGCAGAGCTAGACGGAAAAAGCTTATTCAAATGTATGTAGATAGGCCAAATTTAGGGCAGAACAACGTCTGCCGGGTCTTCTGGTACTATATATATTGTAACGAATTTGCTGCAAATCCTCTTATTTGCCCTTTTGCTAGGTTCGTATCGCTAAACTGTTGAATAAATAACTCCAATATTGAATAATGGAAAAATGGCCTTTATTAAGATACTTCACAATAACACTCAAACTGTGTAACGAATAGGTTAATAACCAAACTGATAGCTTAAATGAAACTAAATTTCAAAATAATGCTGCTATTGCTCGCTAGATATCGTCTTAGTAGTAACTGCTTGACAACTAAAATCAAACTGAATTCCAGCGCCTCTACATCCGTCGCCTTTTATATTTGATTTTAACATTCGCATCTTCTAGGCGCTTCCAGAATCTACTAGTCCAGTAGCTCTCAAACTTCTCAGCTATAACTACAATTGCACAATTTTATAGTTTTTCTCATTGCATACTTATAGGAGTATCTCAGCTATATGCATGTATTTGTGCATTGACCCTCCGCTGCTCGTATACGTACATGGTACATATATGTAGACGCGGTTATTGTTTCGTTTATGTAGATACATAATGATTGAATTATTGATGTGCATTCACGTCACTGCTTAGCATTTGCTTAGAGACGATAGAATCGCTCAGTGCTGCTAACATTCATTACACTGCTCTCCACCTAAGTCTGATCGTCCCGATCAGAAAAATCTCCCGATCTAAACGTCGCTTGCATCTCCAAATGTACCACTATTCTACTCCGTGGTTTCTCAATGCTTTGTATGCGCTAGATGGTATCACTGATCTTCTTCACAACTTTGTACGGGCCTTCCCAACTGCACCGAAATTATATTATATAATTAGTATAACAGTACCAAATCTGCCGCCAAGAAACCTTTCGAATTATTGTCCTGATGGTACCTGTGTTTCATCGTGCTACTCAATATCCTGGTTCGTTCCTTCACACTCTGTTGTTTGGCCGATGAACTACTTCGTAGAGCTTGCGCTGGACGGATTTGCTTTGCATACTCAGTATCGTTCCGACGCTTCACAACAGTAGTGCGCTCTGGCTTGAAACTACCCTCGCATTCTTTCTCTGAAATTCGTTGCTTCGTTTTCCTGCGTCTTGTAGGTTTTGTCAATGCCAGTGTTTCTCTCGCAGGTACTTTTGATTTTGATTTATTTGGCCCATTCGATCTATCAACCTTTGCCTTTGACTTTCGTGGTCTTTGTCGAGTCTTTTTCACCAGTACCCGATTACTGCTGAACCCTTTTTCCAAACTAAAGTTAAGTGGTATGTCATGGTTCTTATAGCGCATAATTTTTCTCCGCATATCGATCCTGACGTCATGGTCAACCAAGAAGTCCACTCCCAATATCACTTCATCAACGATCTCCGCCACAACGAATTTGTGTAGAACCATGACTTATCCAATTAATACCTCACATACCACTTCGCCTTGGACTTGATTATACTCGCCTGTGATCGTACGCAACCTTGCTCCAGGTAATGACTTTACTCTCCTGTAGACCAAATCAGATCGAATCAAGGAATGAGATGCCCCCGTATCTACAGTCAGTACACGCTCTTTACCATCCACATTCCCTCTGATGGTAAGACTGCTTGATTTCCTTCCAATCTGCGACACAGATATCACAGGACATTCAATAGCCGGGGCAAGTTTTCGTTCTTTACATCCGACACGCTCTTGCTCATTTGCGCCAGCTTTGCGATTACAGCCACCCACATTATTGGAACTATTAGGACCAAGATCGCAATGAAGTGCAATGCGACCTGGGTTGCCGAACTTGAAACATTTAATAACTCCGGCATTTTTCTGTTGAGATCCCTTCAGTGCTTCCAAAATTGTGTCTTTCCACTCTGGCCTTTCCACTTCCACACGATGAGCTTTGTATGCTGGTTTACTCAATAGTGAGGCCGTTTCCTGAGTCATTGCATGTGATACCGTTTCAGCAAATGTCAGCTTTGGGTTTGCGTATGTAGCCCGCTTCGTTTCCACGTCCCGTATGCCATTTATGAAACTCTGGATTTTTACCCTGTCGGTGCATTCCACGGGTGCGTCCGCATTTGCGAGATGTGCCAACCTTTCAACATCCGAGGCAAACTCCTGCAAAGTCCCATTCGCTCTTTGGTGACGGCTTTGCAACTCAATTTGGAATATCTGTTTTCTATGCTCGCTTCCATAACGTCTCTCGACAGCGGCCATCAATGCTTCATAGCTGTTCCGTTCGTACTCTGGAATAGTATGTTAGATTTTGGCAGCTGGTCCTTTCAATGCTACGAAGAGTGCAGCAACTTTATCTTCAGCATTCCAGTTGTTCACTGTTGCGGTCTTCTCAAACTGTAGCTTAAAGACCTGGAAAGGAACAGACCCGTCAAAGGATGGTATTTTTACCTTTGGATTGCTTGCTAAAACAGCTGGCCGATTTAGTTGTAACTGCTCCATACGACCTTTTAAATCATCTACTTCTGTCTGAAATTGAGCCAGTTTTGCATCCTACGCTTCCAGTTTTGATGATACCTGTTCCAAAATTTCTGCCGACATTTCAGATATATGTGCCAATTGCGCTTCCAATTGAGATGCCATATATGTCCTTTGGTCTTCCAGTTCAGATAACACTTGCGACGTCATTTCTGAAATACGTGCCTCCTATGATTCCAGTTGGGATGCCATATATGTCTTCTGTGATTCCAGTTGAGATATTATATCTGTCTTTGCACTTCGAGCTGTGTTGACATACCGGTTGATATTTGTGACGACATTTGCTTCAGCACTGCTAGTATCGCGTTAGTGTCTACACTCGCCAATGGATTCGGAGTCTCTATCTTCTCTTCCAATTTAGTCGCTGGATCTTCCACATCGGAATAAAAGACATACTCGTCCACATCAATTCCTTCCAACTCCATTACCTCTCGTAGCCGTGCTTGAAGTTCGATCTTATTGCCGGTTGTATCCAATCCACGGCTCTCCAACTCCTTCTTCAGTTCTTTAATTCACTGAACTTTGCCATGTCCGTGTAGTCCTCTGGAATTTATTCAACAATTCCTCTTCTGACACCAATTGTAACGAATTTGCTGCAAATCCTCTTATTTGCCCTTTTGCTTTTTTGATATTGCTCGCTAGATATCGTCTTAGTTGTAACTGCTTGACAACTAAAATCAAACTGAATTCCAGCGCCTCTACATCCGTCGCCTTTTATACTCTTTGATTTTAACATTCGCATCTTCTAGGCGCTTCCAGAATCTACTAGTCCAGTAGCTCTCAAACTTCTCAGCTATAACTACAATTGCACAATTTTATAGTTTTTCTCATTGCATACTTATAGGAGTATCTCAGATATAAGCATGTATTTGTGCATTGACTCTCCGCTGCTCGTATACATACATGGTACATATATGTAGACGCGGTTATTGTTTCGGTTATGTAGATACATAATGATTGAATTATTGATGTGCATTCACGTCACTGCTTAGCATCGGTTTAGAGACGATTGCATCGATCAGTGCTGCTAACATTCGTTACAATATATACTATATATACCATCATATATATATATATAGATATATCTCACCGACCTCTATGATTTTTTGACACAACATTATATACTATATACGTAAACAATCGGTGAAATTTGAAGCTTATAACTGTTAAAATGGGGCTAAAATTGCGAAAATATATATATATACTATTTATATATACTATACATACCACCATATATATACTATATATACCACCGATCTGTATGATTTTTTCAGACAACAATATATGCTATATACGTAAGCACTCGTTGAAATTTGAAGCCTCTAGCTCTTAAAATAGGGCAGTAATTACGAAAAGTTTCTTATCTGAACAATCGGTTGTGGGGGATATATACTATATATACGACCGATCTCATAAATTTTTTCAGGCAACAATATGTGCAATATAGGAAATTATATGCTGAAGTTTGATGCTTCAAGCCGTTTTTGAGTAAAATATGACAAAAATCCTCTTCTTCTGAAAAATCGGTTGTATGGAGGATATATGCTATAGTGGTCCGATCCGGCCGGTTCCGACAAATGTCTAATCGGACACCGAAATACACCGGCTCACCAATATTTATCAATATATCTCAAAAATTGAGGGACTACTTTGCATACAAACAGACAGACGGACAGACGGACATGGCTAAATCAACTCAGCTCTTCATCATGATTATTTCGGTATACTTAATGGCGGGTCTATCTATTTTCCTTTAAAGACTTACAATTTTGGGTTTCGTGACGAAATTAATATACCATTTCATTTTCATGAAAGTTATAAAAATAGGTAGGTACTTTGTGTGAGGATGCAAAGCTTCACGTTTTTTGTGGTCTGCATGTAAATATTATGACTACGAATCACGTATTTCAAAAATATATGACGTAAACGTAACTATTTCATGAAATTTGATGAATTTTGAAGCTTCTAGCCGTAAAAAAGGGGCAAAAATAAGAGTTTATATGAAGTATATAATATATATACCACCGATCTCTATGATTTTTTCAGACAAAAATATATGCTGTATACGTAAGCATTTGGTGAAATTTGGAAGCTTCTAGCTGTTAAAACGGGGCAGAAATTGCGCAAAGTTTCTTATCTGAACAATCGGTTGTATGAGATATATACTATGTATACCACCGATCTCAATGATTTTTTCAGACATCAATAAGTATATGCTATACACGTAAGCATTTGGTGAAATTTGAAGCTTCTAGCTGTTAAAATACATATATCTAATATATAAAATTCTTCTGTCACGGTTTTAGAGCAAAGGCAGCAAATATTTTCCTGGGAGTCGAAGTATGTTCGGCCGTCTCACGTACACAGTTCGTAATTCCACGCACACAACACGAGCGTCAATAAGCAGAGCACAAAAAAAATCAAATTTTATTCAGTTTCATGCAAGCATTAAATGAAGCAGATTGATACCGCATTGCTTGATCCTTTAATAATTAAATTTAAATTTAATGGTACACTGAGCATAAATGCAAACTATATTTTATTGATCAGGAAGACGGAGTTTGAAAACGATTTTTTGTTTTGTCTAAATATTTTTAATGATGCTGAGTGTCTTGTATGCAGCCAAATTTTAAAATGCAAAGACGAATTTCACCTTAAGTTCCATTATAACGCTCGTCATCCTGATCTCCAGTTAGTAAGAGGAGAAGAGAGAAATCAGTTGATTGCTAAACTAAAAGACTGTTTTTGGATAAAATATAGTAAATTATTGAGTACAGAGCATGCTGACTATAATGCTTTGGAAGACAGTCAACTGAAGGCAACATATGCGATAGCTTTAGCGTTAGCAAAGAAAGGTAGTCCTTTTGAGGATGGGGTTTTTTTTTAAAGAAATGTGCTTTGAAATATTTCCGTTTTTCGGAAGCGTGGGGAAGCAAACGACTGCAATCGTAAATGGTCTTTAGTTGTCAGCCAGAACTCTGACTCGAAGAAGTGAAATTATTGGGAATTTCCTACAAGCGGAGATCAAAGAACGTATAGAAAATGCTAAATATGTATCGGTTTGCTTTGGTGAAAGCCTCGCTATTTGCGACGTTAGCCAGATGATTGTATGCATAAGATCAGTTGACAACTTTTTTAATGCATCTGAAGAGATTTCAAATCTGCAATCAATGTATGGCAATGTTACTGGGGAAAACATTTACGAATCTTTCGAGCGCAATGTTTTATCAATAGTAGGCAAGGAGAAGCTTTCAGCTATATGTACGGACGGAGCATCTGTTTTGGTTGGCCGTAAGCGGGGTGTTGTAGGCCAATTAATTAAAACCGAAATAAATGTTTCCACGTTTCATTGTATTATACACCAACAAGCTCTATTTGCAAAATCAATTGGCCTTGTCGAAGTAATGAAAACTGCTGTGCAAATAATCAATCGTTTGAAAGGTGAACACAACGCTCTTACACATAGAAAGCTGTTAGCGTTTTTGGAGGAAATATATTCAGAATACAAGGATGTGTTACAATTTACAGAAGTCAGGTGGCTCAATCGGGGAAAAAGTTTAGATCGTTTATTTTGTTTTAGAGAAGAAATAGCTCGTTTTTTGGAGTCCGAGGCCCTTACAAAGGATGCTCAAATAATTAATAACATTAGGTGTCCCGAATTTTTATTACAGCTAGCTTTTCTTACAGATATTACGTTGCAAATAAATTATTTAAATCTAGTTTTGCAGGGAAGAAATGAAAGCATATGCGACATGCTTCAAGCAATAATTGAGTTTTCCACAAAGCTAATTAGTTTCAAGAACGAAAAACTTTGTTAACTTTCCAAAAGTTTACGAAATATATTCAAAATTTCCAAGTCCCCAAAAATTAGATAAATTCATGGAAGAAATAAATAATCTTATAACAAACTTTGACAGTAGATTTAAAGATGTTTTTTCAATGAAATGGGCTATAAACATTTTTAATAGTCCATTGACATGCTCACTGGAGAATGTACTGATAAATATTCAAGATGAGCTATTAGCAGTGAGGGAGGATTTAGCTATTCCATTGGAAACCAGCATTCCTTTTTGGAAAGATTTTTGCCCTAACAAATACAGGGCCACTAGGGACCTTGTATTAAGCATGTATTCAATGTTTTCGACATCATATATATGTGAGTCTACATTTTCGTCAATGTCCCTCATAAAACGCAAACATCGAAGCCAGCTAACGGACAAGCACTTGGAAATATTGCTCAAAAGAAAGTGCTACGATAAGGAAATTCAAATTGAAAAATTATTAGAGTTTCACAATTTATGTAAATAGTTAACTTTTTAAACTTTCTGTAGTTTGTAATTATCATTATCATCACATTATTAGTTTATATTTCATCCAAAAATTAATATTGATTTCAAAATGTAAAAAACTTAAATAATTAATACATACTCTCCTAAGGAAAAGTTTACTATGATCACGTAAAAATTACATATACATATGTAGGTATGCTACTTTCTTTTTTGAATTACCTAACTTATTTTAATATTCATAGTAGGTACACGAAGTACGTTAGCTTTATTTTTCTGAATACCCACATATTAATTTTAAAAAAAATTGTATTTTTAATTATTGACAAAAAAAAGTTAAAAATCAAAAAAAATTCTATTAATATTTCGGTATTTTTATCTGTTAAATTATGCCTACAACAGATACGTTTCTTATTACAGAACTTACTTAAATTCATAGTGCTTGAAGCACTCGCTTTATTTCGTTGAAAACCCATATTTTAATTACAAAAAAAAAGTTATTTATTTATTGATAAACAACTTAAGAAAAACAAAGCACACATGTCTTTTTTTATTAATATCTAAGTTAAGCCACCTTCATAATTTAACTGTTAATACAACAGATACATAGGTACATTTTGAATCCCGAAAATGTGCTTGAAGCACGTTAGCTTGATTTCTTTAAAAACCCACATATGAATTAAAAAAAAATTTTATTTTCAAAAAAAATCACACTCCAAAAAACTTGAACAAAAGTTCAAGTAGACACAAAACATAAGATTTTTATGTTTTCCTGTCAATTTAAGTTACCTCGACCATACAATATGGATATCAAATGAAAGCTGGTGATGTGTGCTATAGTACAGGATAATTTTCATATAACTGGAAGGCTAGGGTCTGGAGATATAGCCCAAAACGTGGACCCTGGTACTCCTAGAACGTGTTTATACAATATGGATGTCAAATGAAAGCTGTTGGTGAGGCTATAGTACAGGATAATTTTCATACAACTGGGAAGCTAGGGTCTCGAGATATAGGCCAAAACATGGACCCGGATACCCCTAGAATGTGTGTGTATTGTGGATATCAAATGAAAGCTGTTGCTGAAAGCTCTAAAATTCATTGTGATATTCGATATAGTCGCATCAACCTGGCAAAACTGATAAATATGCATGCGAAGCCGAAATAAAGACAAGAATTAATAATACCCACATACCTATTTACATACGTCCTATTCGACTTGCCTGAAATTTCGTATATAAATTTGCCTATATTATTATTTACGATACTATTTTCCGGAAAGTATACCAGAGACTGACTGGGACTGGGAATAGGATTAGGACTGGGACTGAGACTCGGAATGGGACTGGAACAAAATACATACCACCCTCTGGGACTGGCAATAAGAGATGAAGAAGCAGGAGAAAAACTTGAGAGAAGAGAGAAGGAGACTGAGAAAGAGATAGAATGAGACGAAGATGGTGATGAAGCGAAAAAGACGGAGGGAGGAATGAATAAAAAGATTAGGAAAAAGTGTAGAGGGGTAGGGCAGATTTAGACGGAAAAAGCTTATTATAATGTATGTAGATCGGCCAAATTTAGGACAGAACAACGTCTGCCGGGTCTGCTGGTACTATATATATACTATATATACCCTCATATATATATTGTATATATCACCGATCTCTATGATTTTTTGACACAACAATATATACTATATACGTAAGCAATAAGTGAAATTTGAAGCTTATAGCTCTTAAAATGAGGTAGAAATTGCGATAAGTTTCTTATCTGAACAATCGGTTGTATGAGATATATACTATATATACAACCGATCTCTATGATTTTTCAGACAACAATACATGCTATATACGTAAGCATTCGGTGCAATTTGAAGCTTCTAGCTGTTAAAATGGGGCTAAAATTGCGAAAATATATATATATACTATATATACCACCGATCTTTATAATTTTTTCAGACAACAATATATGCTATATACGTAAGCATTCGTTGAAATTTGAAGCCTCTAGCTCTTAAAATAGGGCCGTAATTACGAAAAGTTTCTTATCTGAAAAATCGGTTGTGGGGGATATATACTATATATACGACCGATCTCATCAATTTTTTCAGGCAACAATATGTGCAATATACGAAATTATATGGTGAAGTTTGATGCTTCAATCTGTTAAATTGAGTAAGATATGACAAAAATCCTCTTTTTCTGAAAAATCGGTTGTATGGAGGATATATGCTATAGTGGCCCGATCCTGCCGGTTCCGACAAATGTCTAATCGGACACCCAAATACACCCGCTCACCAAATAAATCAAGATATCTCACAAATTGAGGGACTAGTTTGCATACAAACAGACAGACGGAAAGACGGACATAGCTAAATCAACTCAGCTCTTCATCCTGATTATTTCGGTATACTTAATGGTGTGTCTATCTATTTTCCTTTAAGGACTTACAATTTTGGGTTTCGTGACGAAATTAATATACCATTTCATTTTCATGAAAGGTATAAAATAGGTACTTTGTGTGAGGATGCAAAGCTACACGTTTTTTGTGGTCTGCAGGTAAAAACTATGACTACGAATCACGTATTGCAAAAATATATGACGTAAACGTAACTATTTGATGAAATTTGATGAATTTTGAAGCTTCTAGCCGTAAAAAAGGGGCAAAAATGACAGTTTATATGAAGTATATAATATATATACCACCGATCTATGATTTTTTCAGACAACAATATATGTTATATGCGTAAGCATTTAGTGAAATTTGAAGCTTCTAGCTGTTAAAACGGGACAGAAATTGCGCAAAGTTTTTTATCTGAACAATCGGTTGTATTAGATGTATACTATGTATACCACCGATCTCAATGATTTTTCACACATCAATATGTGCTATAAACTTAAGTATTTGGTGAAATTTGAAGCTTCTAGCTGTTAAAATGGGGCCGAAATCGCAAAAAAAATATATATATACTATATATAGCATCATATATATATTATATATATCACCGATCTCTATGATTTTTTGACAAAACAATATATATTATATACGTAAGCAGTCGGTGAAATTTGAAGCTTATAGCTGTTAAAATGCGAAAAGTTTCTTATCTGAACAATCGGTTGTATGAGATATATACTATATATACAACCGATCTCTATGATTTTTTCAGACAAAAACACATGCTATATACGTAAGCATTCGGTGAAATTTGAAGCTTCTAGCTGTTAAAATGGGGCTAAAATTGCGAAAATATATATATATATATATACTATATATATATACTATACATACCACCATATATATACTATATATACCACCGATCTTTATGATTTTTTCAGACAACAATACATGCTATATTCGTAAGATTTGGCGAAACTTGAAGCTTCTAGCTGTTAAAACGGGGCAGAAATTGCGCAAAGTTGCTTATCTGAACAATCGGTTGTATGAGATATATACTATGTATTACAGGTTTACGCCGATCACTTTATCGGCGGCGGCGGCGTACGCTCTATTATATACCGGCGGTGGCGGCGTGAGCGGCGCGCCGACGTACGCCGGTATTCTTACTTTTCTTGATTTTTCTATTTAAAAAAAATACTTAGGAAATGTTTTTTTTGTAAGTATTTAAGGAAATTAACGTTTTGGCCATTTCGTAAAGATTCTAGGTTTTTGCCCCAAAATCTCGCAGATCGTTCAAAAATTTTCAGGAGTAGCTCTTTGCGGATGGATTGTCCCTCGTTCACTTACTCCGGAGAGGCTTCGAACCTAACCCCGGTCTTTGGAATTGGTAGTGCTGCGTCTGCTGAAGAGAAATGGAGATATATAAAATGGTCAAACTTTTGTCTGTATATCTTGTGCAAAGCGTAGTTTCACCTGGGGTTAGCTCCTAATAATCGTATAAACACAATTTCTTTAAATCATTTGTGGCTCCTTAGCGGTCACGCACAAAGGCGACTTACGGTTGCTATTAATGGTCTTATACTCAGGACTCTCGTGGCACATGGCGCCTCCAGCTTTGTCGGCTGTGTTTAATTCTAATTCCCGATGTGCGAACAGTAGCAATCCCGACCACCAGACGCTACCACGTCTCTTGCCCTCACACAATATGCCAGCACAGAAGCTATAGGGCTGCGACTTCGAACTCATACCTTCGTCTACGTCACTTTCCTAGAAGCTCTAGGTGTAGCTCCGAAGACTTTATAACGGATGTTTTTGTCCCGCTATGCTGCCTAGCTACAACAGAGAAACACCTTGAAACGTTAGGGAGTGACTATTCGGCCATGGATGCCGCCCTCGAAATCATAAGCAGTCTAAGTGGATGTCATTGCGTAACTCATGGGTGAAAATCTTATAATCCTCGGCGCATCTATATCATTAAAATTTTACAAGGACCTTGGATAAAATTTCCAAAATGTAGATCAAAGTTTGCAGACGTTTGTGTTCACAACATTAATTTCGATAGTCTTCGTTAAATCAAAACGATATTTAAGAATGAAAGTCGACCGATTTTAAGTTGAAATATGTTAACTGCTGTTTTCCGGCCTTATGATATAAAATATCATAATGGATGACTAGTAGCACGCACGGTCATTAGTTCGACTGTTTTGGGCAAGCTTTTTTTTCACCCCTTTGAGTGTTCTTGCGAAGAACAAAGCCACCTCGTAAATATATATATGTGCCTACATATTTACATTTGTAAAAGGAGCCGTAACGTGTAGGTCATATTTAAACTTGGTTGATGAGCCATAATCAATGTGATTCACTCCAAAGGACTAGTTTTGGATAGGGATTTTGTCTCACTGATTTAGCTTATTCTTTCAGCCAATCGCAATATAAAATTCTTTAAAAAATCGGCACTTTTTTGGGTAATTTGCTTTTTTTAACAACCTGAGAACAATTTGAACACATGTTCGCCTTACGTCATTCTATTTGAATTCATTATTAATTTTTTGAAAAAAAAAATATGCAAACTGAGCATATAAATCTAATATATAAAATTCTTCTGTCACAGTTTTAGAGGCTTAACTCCTCCGAAACGGCTGAACCGATTCTCATGAAATTTTGTGAGCATATTGGGTAGGTCTGAGAATTGGCCAACGTGTACCTTTTTTTTCGCTACGTGCCTAGGGTCTTGAGATCAAAACGTGGGCCCGGGTACCCTTAGAATGTTTTTATACAATATGGATATCAAATGAAAGCTGTTGATGAGTGCTATAGTACAGGATAATTTTCATACAACTGGGAGGCTAGGGTCTCGAGATATAGCCCAAAACGTGGACCCGGGTACCCCTAGAATGTGTTTATACAATATGGATAACAACTGAAAGCTGTTGATGAGTGATTTAGTAGAGGATAATTGTCATACCCCTGGGTGACTAGGGTCTGGAGATATAGGCCAAACGTGGGCCCGTGAACGCCTAGACAACGTTTTTACATTGTGGGTATCATATTGAAGCTGTTGATGAGTGCTTTAGTACAGGGTAGTTTTCATACCTATTGGTGACAAGGGTCTCGAGACACCTAGAATCTGTTTTTAGATTATGGGTATCAAATTGAAGCTGTTGATGTACGCTTTAGTACAGAGTAAGTTTTAAACCGCTGAGGGAATAGAGTCTCGAGATATAGACCAAAACATGAACCCAGATACCCCTAGAATGTGTGTTTATATGGATATAAAATGAAAGCTGTTGCTGAGAGCTCTAAAGTTCATTGTGATATTGGATTTAGGCGCATCAACCTGGCAAAACTGATAAATATGCATGTAAGACTCGGAGTGGGACTGGGACTGAGACTCGGAATGGGACTGGAACAAAATACATACCACCCTCTGGGACTGGCAATAAGAGATGAAGAAGAAGGAGAAAAACTTGCGAGAAGAGAAAAGAGAGAAAAAGACTGAGAAAGAGATAAAATGAGACGAAGATGGAGATGAAGCGAAAAAGAAAAGATGGAGGGAGGAGTGAATAAAAAGATTAGGAAAAAGTGTAGAGGGTAGGGCAGAGTTAGACGGAAAAACCTGATTAAAATATATGCAGATAGGCCAAATTTAGGGCAGAACAACGTCTGCCGGGTCTGCTAGTTTATTATATAACTTTTCTTTTGGTGTTTTGTTTTAATAACTTGGTGAATTGGGTGATGCAAAGGCGGTGTTAAGCTGACATCGAAAGCGGCTGTTTTTTTAAATAACTTTTGAGCAGTTAGAAAGAGTTAAATTTCGTAATTAGTTTCTTACAACTGGCAGTGATGCGCATCCCTTGATACCATTTTCGAGCATATCCGACAAATTTTCGACATGAACAATAAATGGCTTAAACAGTTTTAAACGAGTAGAAAATATAGTAACGCGCCGGACGCCGCCGCGCCGATATTTTCACATTCGTAGGCGGTGTGCGAACAACGACCCAAATCTGCGGCGGCGGCGGCGTTTATCGGCGGCGTATATCCCTACTATGTATACCACCGATCTCAATGATTTTTTCAGACATCAATATATGCTATACACGTAAGCCTTTGGTGAAATTTGAAGTTTCTAGCTGTTAAAATGGGGCCGAAATCGCAAAAAAAATATATATATACTATATATATATACTATATATACCATCATATATATATGATATATATCACCGATCTCTATGATTTTTTGACACAACAATATATACGTAAGCAATCGGTGAAATTTGAAGCTTATAGCTGTTAAAATGGGGTAGAAATTGCGAAAAGTTTATTATCTGAATAATAGGTTGTATGAGATATATACTATATATACAACCGATCTCTATGATTTTTTCAAACAACAATATATGCTATATACGTAAGCATTCGGTGAAATTTTAAGCTTCTAGCTGTTAAAATAGGGCTAAAATTGCGAAAATATATATATATATATATACTATATATATACTATATATATATATACTATATATACCACCATATATATACTATATATACCACCGACCTTTACGATTTTTTCAGACAACAATATATGCTATATACGTAAGCATTCGTTGAAATGTGAAGCCTCTAGCTCTTAAAATAGGGCAGTAATTACGAAAATTTTCTTATCTGAACAATCGGTTGTGGGGGATATATACAATATATACGACCGATCTCATCAATTTTTTCAGGCAACAATATGTGCAATATACGAAATTATATGGTGAAGTTTGAAGCTTCAATCTGTTAAATTGAATAAGATATGACAAAAATCCTCTTTTTCTGAAAAATCGGTTGTATGGAGGATATATGCTATAGTGGTCCGATCCGGCCGGTTCCGACAAATGTCTAATCGGACACCCAAATACACCCGCTCATCAAATTTTATCAAGATATCTCAAAAATTGAGGGACTAGTTTGCATACAAACAGACAGACGGACAAACGGACAGACGGACATGGCTAAATCAACTCAGCTCTTCATCCTGATTATTTCGGTATACTTAATGGTGGGTCTATCTATTTTCCTTTAAGGACTTACAATTTTGGGTTTCGTGACGAAATTAATATACCATTTCATTTTCATGAAAGTTATAAAAATAGGTAGGTACTTTGTATGAGGATGCAAAGCTTCACGTTTTGTGTGGTCTGCATGTAAAAACTATGACTACAAATCACGTATTTCAAAAATATATGACGTAAGCGTAACTATTTGATGAAATTTGATGAATTTGGAGCTGCTATAAAAGGGGCAAAAATGGCAGTTTATATGAAGTATATAATATATATACTACCGATCTCTATGATTTTTTCAGACAACAATATATGCTATATACGTAAGCATTTGGTGAAATTTGTAGCTTCTAGCTGTTAAAACGGGGCAGAAATTGCGCAAAGTTTCTTATCTGAACAATCGGTTGTATGAGATATATACTATGTATACAACCGATTTCAATGATTTTTTCAGATATCAATATATGCTATACACGTAAGCATTGGGTGAAATTTGATGCTTCTAGCTGTTAAAATGGGGACGAAATCGCAAAAAAATAATATATATATACTATATATACCATCATATATATATTATATATATCACCGATCCCTATGATTTTTTGGGACAACAATATATACTATATACGTAAGCAATCTGTGAAATTTGAAGCTTATAGCTGTTAAAATGGGGAAGAAATTGCGAAAAGTTTCTTATCTGAACAATCGTTTGTATGAGATATATACTATATATACAACCGATCTCTATGATTTTTTCAGACAACAATATATATATACGTAAGCATTCGGTGAAATTTGAAGCTTCTAACTGTTAAAATGGGGCTAAAATTGCGAATATATATATATATATATATATATACTATATATATATAATATATATACCGCCATATATATAATCTATATATACCACCGATCTTTATGATTTTTTCAGACAACAATATATGCTATATACGTAAGCATTGTGACGATAGAGTACTGACCGTATGACTAAATACGCTGAGTGCAAGTTAAAGACTGACTTTATTGAGTAATGAAGTAAATGTAAATGCATATGTGGAACTTATATATATGTGCAAACGAATATACATATAATATGCCTTCGTCATAGGTATAAATATGCGCTATCATTGGTAGGCATGTATGTTATCGTGACATCCCCTCTTTTCAGAGAAAAAAAATTTAATTCAATGAGTTATTTAATCTCAATATTAGATGTCAATTTGAGCATACATAAACTACATAAATGCAAATATACATATATATATATAAGTATGTATTCATATATGAGTATGTTTATAAAGAAAATAAAAGGTACATGTGTTAGTAATTCCAACTAACAAAAAAAAAATCCTGATTAGTATTAATAGTTTGAAGGATTGTATTTTACAACTGGTTTGATTTTGCGTCCGTAGCGTGAGACCTGTTGGTCTCTACCATCACCACTATAATGACCATAGATTAGATTGATACGAATCTTTTGTTTACGCTCTCATATTTTCGCTCTCACGAGGGATTTATCTTCTAGTTGTTGCTGGTAACAATCACAGATAAATCCCTCGCGCCAGCTGAAGCGGGTGCCAGAACAAAAAATGTGCCAGCCAAAACGAAAAACGTGCCAAAAATTTTGGTAAACTTTAGTTTGACCTACAACTGTAGAATAGCGTTCAAAAATTATTGGGAAAAGGATAAAAATACTTGTTTTAGTGTAGGTATTATTAGTTCCAAGGCGGAGGGTAAATATTATTTCCCATTCAAAAGTTATCACTAAAAACAGGTTTTGTAAATATGAACTCCCGATGCAGCCAGTCCATTTTGATTACAGAACCTGGAACGCCAGACATGTAGGATAAGCCCTATCCATTAAATAATGTTAACTATTATATCATAGGTCCGATTTACTGAAATTTCAAAAGAATATATGGTTTTCACTGCGAATTAAATGCGTTACAATATTTGACTACTTAATTTAATCGAAATGTTAATTTTACTTAGATTTGTTTATATTTAACTCTAACTAGTCGTATTATTGTAAAATAACTTTAAGGAAATAAATATTTTACGACTATCATTTTATTAAATGATTGAAACTATAATCGCCGAAATGTATGTCAAAAATCCCCATTTTCAAATCTATTCATTTGTGTTTGGAGTGGCATCATTGATAAATGTTATAAAAATGTGCATTTTGACAGCGCTCTCTCGAAACAAAGAGTTGCAAATCCATTCATCTATGATAATGACTTTTAGTACCGCTGTTATGGGTAGGAGCTTGTTCGGTAGGCATCGGTTTCTTGTGCTCGTTTGATACAGGCTCGCGAGCATAATTGGATTCACATTCTAAAGTGGGCGCGTTGTCTGAAGGTATGTTCGCTTTTGTTGTGTGGAGATACTTGCTGTTTCTACGATATTTCCTGCCTTCAGGAGTTTCCACTATTGCTGAGCGTGGATTTGCGGTCAACTCGACCACTTTAGCTGGTTTCCATTCGCGATGACCTGTTTGCATTCTGACGTTTTCGCCTGTTTTAAGCGCTGCGCGAGGTATTGCGACCCGATCGACGTAGCGTTTCTGACTGTTTCGCAGGTCATGCAATTCTTCTGCGACGCCAATTACGACTTTTGGTATTAAGTAAGATTTTTCAGTCGGTAGAGTAGTACGGGTTTGGCGGCTGAATAATCGTTGGCTTGATGATTTTAGTATTTCGTTGCGTGGAGTATTTCGCAGCAGTAACATCGCTAAGTACGGATGCCTTCCATCATGCCAACACTTCTTTAAAATACCTTTTACGGTTTGAACGTTGCGCTCTGCGAATCCATTGGATTGAGGCTAATGTCGAGACGAAATTCTGTGCAATTTGTCGTGAACTCTTTAAATGCTTGGCTACTGTATTTTGGACCTCCATCGGATTCGAGTATTTCGGGAATTCCGTGTACGGAGAACCACTGACGCAAAAAATATTTTCACGAATAGTAGCATCACTAAGCTATACCATCACTAAGGCGATGCTAAGGCCATGCTAAGCGATATTTACGTCAATAATCAAATCATGTATACACACATATAAGGCAGCCGAGAGATGTCACACACAGATGCATTTACTTATACGCCTATGTGTGCGCGAGAGACTGTAAACTACAAACATTCAAATCAATAATTCAATCATTATGTATCTACATAAACGAATAAATAATTGCGTCTACACATATGTACCATGTACGTATACGAGCAGCGGAGAGTGAATGCGCAAACACATGCATATATCTGAGATACTCCTATAAGTATGCAATGAGAAAAACTATAAAATTGTGCAATTGTAGTTACAGCTGAGATGTTTGAGAGCTAATGGACTAATAGATTCTGAAAGCGCCTAGAAAATGCGAATGTTAAAATCAAAGAGTATAAAACGCGACAGATGTAGAGTCGCTGGAATTCAGTTTGATTTGTGTTGTCAAGCAGTTACGATCAAGACGATATCTAGCGAGCAATAGCAGTATTATTTTGAAAGTCAGTTTCATTTAAGCTATCAGTTTGGTTATTACGCTATTCGTTGCACAGTTTGAGTGTTATTGTGAAGTATTTTAATAAAGGCCATTTTTCCGTTATTCATTATTGGAGTTATTTATTCAACAGTTTAGCGATACGAACCTAGCAAAAGGGCAAATAAGAGGATTTGCAAGTAAATTCGTTACAATTGGTGTCAGAAGAGGAATTGTTGAATAAATTCCAGAGGAAAACAAGGACATGGCAAAGTTCAGTGAATTGATGATCCAGTAACTAAAGAAGGAGTTCGAGAGCCGTGGATTGAATACAAGCGGCGTTAAACTTGAACTTCAGGCACGGCTACGAGAGGTAATGGAAGCAGAAGGAACTGATGTGGAAGAGTATGACTTTCATCTTGATGGCGAGGAAATAACAAAAATGGAAGAAACACCGCATACAATGGCGAACACAGACCTGAACATGATTTTGGCTGCAATATCGGCACAAATGTCCGAAATGTCATCACAAATATCCACCAACATGTCATCTCAACTGGAATCGCAAAAGACAGATATTACATCCAAGATGGAAACTCAGCTGGAATCGCAGGAGGACCGTATAACAGCGAAGATTGAAGCACAAGAGGCACGAATAACAGAAATGTCATCACAAATTCTGTTCCTTTCTAGGTCTTCAAGCAACAGTTTGAGAAGACCGCAGCAGTGAACAACTGGAATGCGGAAGATAAAGTTGCTGCACTGTTCGTGGCATTGAAGGGGCCAGCAGCGGAAATCCTACAGACGATTCCCGAAGGAGAGCGGAACAATTATGAAGCATTGAAGGCTGCTCTAGAGAGACGATACGGAACTGAGCATAGGAGACAGATATACCAAATGGAGTTGCTGAACCGGTTCCAGAGGCCTGGTGAAACATTTAGCGAATGCGGATGCACCCGTGGAATACACTGAAAGGGTAAAGATCCAGAGTTTCATAAATGGCATACGGGACGTGGAAACGAAGCGAGCTACATACGCAAACCCAAAGCTCACATTTGCTGAAAAGGTATCACATGCATTGACTCAGGAAACGGCCTCACTATTGATTAAACCAGCATACAAAGCTCATCGTGTGGAAGTGGAAAGACCAGATTGGGTAGACACAATTTTGGAAGCACTGAAGGGATCACAACAGAAAAATGCCGGAGTTATTAAATGTTTCAAGTGCGGCAACCCAGGTCATATTGCACGACATTGCAGCAGCGGTCCCAATAGCTCCAATAATGTAGGTGGTCGTAAACGCAGAGCAGATGGTGATGAGCAAATATCCAAGACCACTCAATCGTTAAACTAAATCGAGTCAGCCGCAAAGGGCGACAGCTGGCTCCCTCAATTAAATGCCCCATAATCTCTATTTCGCAAATTGGAAGAAGGTCAAGCAATCTTACTGTTGGAGGACATGCGGATGGAAAGGAACGGTTACTGACTGTAGATACGGGTGCATCCCATTCCATCATTCGATCGGATTTAGTCAACAAGAAGATAAGACCATTGCTTGGAGCAAGATTACGTACAGCCACGGGAGAGGACACCCAGGTAATTGGAGAAGTAGAATGTGAAGTCGCAATTGGGAACGTCACGGTAGTACACAATTTTATAGTGGCAGAAATTGTTGATGAAATCATAATTGGAGTGGACTTACCACGTACCACTTAATTTCGGCTCCGAGAGAGGCTACAGCAGTAAACGAGTGCTGGTGGAAGAGAGTCAGCAAATACCACAAAAATCAGAAGCAGTCATCTGGGCAAAGGTTGATGGAGATTGTGGGACAAACAAATTGTGGGTTGTCGAAGCAGCAAACAAATCAGCACTAAACATACTTGTAGGAAAAACCCTGGCTATGACAAAACAGGATGGACGTATTCCGGTAAGAGTACTCAATGAGTACAAGTCACCACTCAAACTGACTAAAGGAGCTATTTTGGGAAGATGCCAAGAGGCTGAAGTACTTATTAACTGTGAACAGATCCAGGAACACGTTTAAGCTAGTAATACTGATATTTCAAATGACATCGCGGCATGGACGCAGGGGCTAGAGGAAGCATATCAGAGTAAGGCAAAAGAACTGCTCCTAAAGTACGCGAAAATATTCGACCAGGATGATTCTAAACCAGGCCGTACCAACGTTGTGAAACATCAAATTGACACTGGAGATGCGAGGCCGATCCGTCAAGCTCCACGCAGTGTTCCACTGGCGAAGAAGGAAGTTGTGAGTCAAATCATTCAAGAAATGAGCGACAGCGGCGTCATTGAACCATCAGCTAGTCCATGGAGCTCACCGGTAGTACTTGTAAAGAAGAAGGATGGAAAAGTGAGGTTTTGCGTGGACTACCGAATGACGTTACGAAAAAGGATAGCTACCCATTGCCAAGAATTGACGACACTCTGGACTCGCTATCTGGTACGAAATGGTTTTCCACGCTGGACTTGAAAAGCGACTACTGGCAAGTGGAGGTGAAGGAGGAAGATAAAAAGCAAACAGCCTTCAGTGTCGGTGATGGTCTTTGGCAATTTACAGTGATGCTTTTTGGACTTTGTAATGCACAGCTACTTTTGAGAGACTCATGGAATAGGTACTGAAAGGACTACATTGGAAAACATGCTTGGTGTACCTGGACGACATCATCGTATTGGGCAAGAATTTTGATGAACATCTTAGGAACTTGGAGGAAGTTTTCCAGAGAATAGCTGGCGCTTGTCTGAAGTTAAGTCCTAAAAGTGTGCGCTGTTTAAAAAGGAAGTAAATTATTTGGGTCACAAGGTAACGACAGAGGGCATCTGCACTGCGAACGAAAAGATAGAGGCTGTAAAGGATTGGCCAAGACCACAGAACCTACATGAATTAAGAAGTTTCCTTGGGCTGTGCACATATTACCGCCTTTTTCCAGCGTAGCCCATTGCCTCCATGAGCTTACAAGAAAAAATAGAGCTTTTGAATGGAAGAAGGAGCAAGAAGTGGCTTTCCAAACATTGAAGGAGCGCTTTTGCATTGCCCCAATGTTAGCATATCCTATTCCCATTTATTCTAGATACAGAGGCGAGTGGATATGCTATAGGAGGCGTTTTATCACAACTGGTCGATGGACAGGAGAAGATAGTTGCATATTACAGCCGTTCGATTGGAAAACCAGAGAGGAACTACTGTGTTACGCGGAGAGAGCTGTTGGCATTGGTAGAGTGCATTAAACATTTTCACAAATACCTCTACGGCCAGCGATTCAGTGTCAGGACAGATCACGCAGCGTTGTAATGGCTTCTGCAGTTCCGTAATCCGGAAGGACAATTGGCACGGTGGATCGAGCGACTACAAAGCTATGACTTTTCCATTGAGCATCGAAAAGGTAGTACCCATGTAAATGCCGATCCAATGTCACGAAAGCCATGTAGTTTGGAATACAAGCACTGTTCAAAGGCCGAGGCTAAAGAAGACATTATAGATGTCCGGCTAATGACTATAACGTGTACGGATGAATGGGACAAGGAACAACTAAGAAAGTGTCAGCTAGACGATACAGATCTGTCACATGTTATGCAAGGGCTCGAACGAAACGAAGGACCAAGCAGAGAGGAGATGTCAGCAGAGAGTCCCATTACGAAGTCATATTGGTCACAGTGGAACAGTTTAGAATTGATATCCGGTTGCTAGCATCGAGTATGGGAGAGTGAGGATGGTCAATGCAAGAATAAACTGATAGTTGTTCCCAGAAAGAGGATTCCTGACATGCTCATGTCATGTCATGTCATGTGGGCTGCACAATGGTCCAAGTGGAGGTCATCTTGGAATCACGAAGACACTCGAGAAAATTAAGCAGAGATTCTATTGGGTTGGTTGCCGTCAGTCGGACACCGAGTGGATTGCCAATTGCGAGGTATGCAACAGAGCGAAAGGGCGCAAAACCCGAAGTCATGGCCAGATGAAGCAGTATATTTCAGGTGCACCATTTGAAAGGATCGCCATGGATGTCGCAGGTCCATTTCCTACTAGCAACCGCGGAAACAAATACGTACTGGTGGTTATGGATTATTTCAGTAAATGGCCAGAGGTATACCCAATCCCAAACCCAGAAGCAGAAACAGTAGCAGAAGTGAAGTGGAATAAGAGCTGAGAGAGATACACGATCTGGTAAGGCAACGAGCAAAGATTATTAGTGACAAGATGAAAGCGAGGTACGATAAAGCAATTAATTCGGAAGGGTTTCAGGAAGTAGATTGGTGCTGCTATACAACCCACAACGAAAAAAAAGGTTTGTCCCCGAAATTGCAGTGTAACTGGGAAGGCCCATACAAAGTTGTAAAACGGATCAACGATGTAGTGTACCGCATAAAAACCACTACCAAACCACCAACCAAAATGAAAGTGGTTCATTTGGAGAGATTAGCACCGTTTAGATCGAGAGATTTGTCTGATCGGGACGATCAGACTTAGGTGGAGGGCAGTGTCACGGATATTAGCATCACTAAGCTATACCATCACTAAGGCGATGATAAGGCCATGCGAAGTGATATTTACGTCAATAATCAAATCATGTATACAAATATATAAGGCAGCCGAGAGATGTCAGACACAGATGCATTTACTTATACGCCTATGTATGCGCGAGAGACTGTAAACTACAAACATTCACACCAATAATTAAATCATTATGTATCTACATAAGCGAATAAATAATTGCGTCTACACATATGTACCATGTACGCATACGAGCAGCGGAGAGTCAACAGAATATCTCAGATACTCCTATAAGTATGTAATGAGAAAAACTATAAAATTGTTCAATTGTAGTTACAGCTTAGATGTTTGAGAGCTAATGGACTAGTAGATTCTGGAAGCGCCTAGAAGATGCGAATGTTAAAATCAAAGAGTGTAAAAGGCGACAGATGCAGAGGCGCTGGAATTCAGTTTGATTTCAGTTGTCAAGCAGTTACGATTAAGACGATAGCGAGCAATAGCAGTATTATTTTGAAAGTCAGTTTCATTTAAGCTATCAGTTTGGTTATTAAGCTATTCGTTGCACAGTTTGAGTGTTATTGTGAAGTATTTTAATAAATGCCATTTTTCCATTATTCAATATTGGAGTTATTTATTAAACAGTTTAGCGATACGAACCTATCAAAAGGGCAAATAAGAGAATTTGCAAGTAAATTCGTTACAATATATTACATCCATTGCTATAGCAGATTTAAGTTTTCGGAAGTCATTAAATCCAGAGTAGTGATCGGCGATAAGTAGATAATCATCACCTTTAAATTTGAAAATATCTTTTGATACTAATTGGAATGGGTATTCTGGTATGTCACGAAGTATTAAAAGTTCCTTACAGTTTGTAACGAAGCTTTTTCGTGCCCCGTTGTTTCTTTGATATTTGCTGGGGTATACTCGCCGTGCCCAGGGTTCGTTTACAATAAATTTGTATTAAAGGGGCACCTTGCAAATCGATTTAATATAAAAAACTTCACTCTCTTTATTGGTTCTAAATTCTATAATATAAAATAAAACGTGTTTGTATACTTCATTTTCAATTTCACTTGGATTATCTTGCGGTATCCTTGATTGCGGTGGCGGGCCTTAGCGGTACGGCCGTATTCGGTTAGCTGGGTCCCGTTAGTATGTGGCGTCGGTGCATTGACGCGCCTTATGACGGCGTCTCTCTCTGCTGCGGTGCTCTGTCGCGCCTTACGTCGGCGTCTACTTGTATTGCTGAGGCGATGCTCTGTCGCCGTGTTCCGTTAGACGGATCCCGTTAGTATGTGGCGTCGGTGTCTTGACGCGCCTTACGTCGGCGTCTCTCTCAGCTGCGGTGCTCTGTCGCGCCCTACGTCGGCGCTTACTTGTATTACTCTGTCGGTGTACCTCTGCTGCGCTCTGCCGCAGCGCTTGGCGCTGGCTTACCCTGGCTTCGCTATGCGTCGCCGCGTTGACGTGACCTCTGTCGGCTTACCTCTGCTGCCGCGGTTCGCGCTGGCTTACCCTGGTTACGTTGTGTGCCGGCGGACCTCTGCTGCGCTTTGCTGCCGCGCTCTGCGCTGGTTTACGTGCGTTGCCGCTCAGTTGCGGCCTCTGCCGGCGTACTTCTACTGACGGAGGTGAGCGGGTGTCACCTGTCGCGGTTGCGCGTTACTGTGGCGCGGCCTTTGGTCTCTGGGGGTGATGCGTAGAGAAGATCAACCGCAATCACCATTCCAACGACTCGCTCCTATGAAGTGGATTCCTATTGCATAGAGAAGATCAACTGCAATAGGGATATACTTCGCTAGTAGCTCTGGTCACGACCACAGCTCCGTGCTGACTGACTGCTTTGCTGCTGTGTCGCCCCTTTTATGGCTGTTGTGTTTGGTGTTGCTAGCTAAAATGGTTGCGTGCGCTCGTTGTGTTGCTGATATTTGTTGGTTGGCCGTGTTGCTGTTAAATGTTGCGACCGCTCGATGTGTTGCTGAGACTTGTTGGTTGATCGTGTTGCTAGAGCCTCTTGTGGCCACTTGTTGTGTTAATGTCGTGTCAAATATGTTGTGGGGTCGTTTTGTGCGGGCCAAATGAATGAGGATTTATTTGGTCCTCACAATTCCCCCTCCCCCCCCCCCCGCACTGTCGTACGTATCGACTGATGTCCCGAAACATGCCGGCCCAGTAGTACCGGTTGGCAATCCGCGCTACTTTCCGGCGGATGTCCATGTGTCCAGCGCTTGGTATATTGTGATTTTCTTCTAATACTCGTTGTCGCAGTGGTGTGGGTACACAAAGTTTCCAAGGTACCGCTTTCTCATCTTGTGACCGGCAGGGAATATGGCGGTACAGTTGTCCATCTTGTATCATGTAGTCAGAATATTTCTCGGGGTTAGTGCGCACTTCATTCACGCGCTTGTGCCACCACTTGCATGGTCGCTCTGTTGTTGTTGCCAGTCGTAGGGTCTCCAGTGGCTGTCGTGCTAGTGCATCCGCTACCAGGTTCAGCTTTCCTTTCCTGTACTCTATGTTGAAGGTGTGCTGCTGAAGTTCCAAGGCAAATCGTGCTATACGGCCGGAGGGGCTTTCGATGGAGTTTAGCCATTTTCGAGACATATGGTCCGTGATTACCTTGAATCGGTACCCTTCCAAGTATGGCCTCATCTTGCGTATTCCCCAGACGATCGCGAGGCATTCCTTCTCGGTAGGCGAGTAGTTGGTTTCCGCCTTGTTGAGTTTCCTGCTGGCGTAGACGATCACGCGTTCCCCGCCTTCCAAATCCTGTGTCAATACGGCGCCTAGCCCAAAATTGCTTGCGTCCGTTTGCAAGGTGAAGGTCTTGGTGAAGTCCGGACAGGCAAGTATTGGTGCTTCCGTTAGTTTTTGCCTTAAGACCTCGAAGGCTTCCTGTTGTTCGGCTCCCCACTTCCAGTGTTTGCCTTTTTTCAGCAGGGTTGTGAGTGGCTGGCTGATCGTTGCGAAGTCGGGCACGAATCGTTGGTACCAAGATGCTATACCGAGATATTGACGCACCTCTTTCGCGTTCGTTGGTGGTTTCAGGTCTTTGATGGCTGCAACTTTCTCGGGGTCTGTGTGAATTCCGCTGTCGCTTACTACATGTCCTAGGTATCGAATTTCTTTCTTGAAAAACTCGCATTTCTCCGGATTTATTCTGAGGTTGGCGCGCTGTAGTCGTAGCATCACTTCGTTCAGGTTGCGAATGTGCTCCTCCAAGGTGGATTCTATGATGATTATGTCATCGAGGCATGCGAAAGCGTAGGGTTCCATCTCCGGTCCAATAACCTGATCTAGTGCTCTTTGAAACGTTGCAGGTGCGGAGTGTAGGCCGAACGGCATAACGCGCCACTGGAATAACCCGCGTCCCGGTACCGTGAGAGCTGTGTAGGGACGGCTCTGGGGCTCCAGTGGTATTTGCCAGTAGCCATTTTTCAAATCCAAACTGCTGATATACTTCGCCCGTCGTAGCTTGTCCAATATAAGTTGTATTCTGGGTAAGGGGTACGCGTCGGGTACGGATCGGGCGTTAAGCTGCCGATAGTCCACGCATAACTTCCACTTCCCGTTTTTCTTCTTAGCTAGTACGATTGGTGCGCTGTGTGGGCTACAGGATGGCTCGATTCATCCTTTCTGAAGTAATTCGTCAATTTCGTTGTTGATGATGATGGTCTGCATAGCTGGGTTGCGTGGGAAGTAACGTTGCTTGATAGGGCGGTCGTCCGTCAGGATAATCCTGTGCTCGGCTATTGTCGTCACTCCACTCATGCTCTCAAATTTTCGGAGTTCTTTTGCTAGAAAACCGCGCACTCGTTCCGCTTCTTCTTGTATGCCGTCGTCGTTGTTTTGCATAATGCCGTCGTGCTTGAAGTTACTGCTGCTCGGTGCTGTTATACTCTGAATGGTTCCAGATGAGGCTCCAGGGGTGTCGTACCCGGCGTTACCCTTTCTCGCTCGTGTTATAGTCTGATTTTCCCCGGGGTGTCGTACCTGGCGATATCCGTTCTTGATGATGTTGAATTTTGTATAGTACCAGGGCTGTCGTACCTGGCGATATCCGTTCTGGCTGATGGTGTACTTTGAATAGTCCCAGGGCTGTCGTACCTGGCGATATCCGTTCTTGATGATGTTGAATTTTGTATAGTACCAGGGCTGTCGTACATGGCGATATCCGTTCTGGCTGATGGTGTACTTTGAATAGTCCCAGGCGCGGCTCCCGGATTCGGTGTGTGCTGGGCAAGGGGTCTGGTTAGCACGAGGTGGCCTTCTCTACATGATATGGTGGCTTCCATGCTTCCTAGCGTATCTAGGCCCAGTATGATGTCGTCGATCGCTCCGGGCATGAGGTGTAAAACTGTGTAGAGTGTCGCTTCTCCGAGGCGTACCTCAGTCCTTATGGCGTCGAAGATGGTAGTGCTAGTCCCGTCTGCCATCGTTATTTTGGTGGCCACTCTCACCATTTCTCCGCTTCCCGAGTTTACCACACGTTCTGCTAAGCTGCTCGAGACGAAACTTCTTGATGCCCCTGTGTCGATGACTGCCTCGGCTGATTCCGCGCCGAGCTTGGCTACGGCGTAGAGGCGACCATGCTCTTGGTACATTGTTACTGCCGTTTCAGCGCTGGCTTCCTTGGGTATCGTTACTGCCGTTTCGGCGCTAGGTCCCTCAGGTTCACGGCACCTTCTTCTTCGTGGAGCCCTCTGTCGTTTCCCTGACGTCGGCGGCAGCATTCGATGGTTCGTATGTCGTTGCGGCCACATTCCCAGCAAAAAATTTTCTGTGGGTTTCGACACATCTCCTGCATACGCCGTTGGGTTCGTATCTCTGATTGCCTGGAGGCGTGCGGTTCGTTAGATTCGGTGGTGGTGGTGGTTGTGTTGCAGGTTTTGATGGTGACACCTCGCGTAACTTCGCGGTGATGTCCGCCTGATGATCTTCGATAGTCCTCGCGTATGTTCTCGTATTCTTCGGCAAGTGTCAGGAGCTCTGCGAGATTAGTGAAGTCCCTCCGACGGATGTAAAGTTGGTAATCGGGGTGGCTGTTACGGAAGATTCGTTCCAGCCGCTGTTCGCTGGTGTACCCTGCGTGTCTCATCAAGCTCTGGATTCCTAGTACGTAGTCCTTATACCTCTCCTTGTTGTGCTGCCTTCGTTGGCGTATGTCGTCGTCGAGCCGATCGAAGTACCTGGTAGGAAGAAACGTAAAAAATCCTTTTTGAAGCTTGTCCACTCTCCCCAGTGCGCATTGTTATTGCGGTACCATTGTAGCGCGGCGCCCCCTAGTAGCTCGGGCATGGTTTTTGGCAGGAGGTCCACGTTTAGTTCGATGAACGCTAACGGGTCCCGTCCCCCTTCATACTTTATGGACCACTTTCTTACCTGCTCGATGATGGGCGCGAACACCACGGTCGGTGCTTGAGTTACCTGGCATGTATAGTTCATGGCTGGTGCCGTCATTCCCGCTGGTAAGTACGGTTGCGTGGGTTGATATGTGCCGGTTGATGGTGCCGTAATTTCTGATGGTACGTGATGTTGTGTGGGTACTGTACCCCTGGGAGGTGCCTGAGATGTACCGTTGGGTGGTACCGCTATTCCTGATGGTAAGTACTGTTGTGTGGGTATTGTATTCCTGGGAGGAAACGCGAATTGAGTTTGTTCTACTGTTGTAACGGCGACCTTCGGTGTGCCTCCTCCGTTCGACGGAGTCGGTGTCTTAACCTCATTTACGTCGCTCATGTGCGTAGTTTCCTTGTAGGTGGCTTGTAGGGATAAAAATTTTTCGTGGATTTCCAAGTCCGTATTTGCCTTTGAGGCCAGTGCTGCTATGCGCTTTCGGATTTCTCGGGTGGTACCTGTCTGCTCAATACCCAATTCCTGTGTGATGGATATCAGCTGCTCCTTTGAAATTGTGTCTAACCACGTGGTATCGATCTGGTCGGCCATTTTGTGGTTAGGTTTCTTGTCAGGAATGTTCCTTCTGACGTGGTAACGGTTTGCGGGGTCCCTGCTCGGGCGCCAATTGTAACGAAGCTTTTTCGTGCCCCGTTGCTTCTTTGATATTTGCTGGGGTATACTCGCCGTGCCCAGGGTTCGTTTACAATAAATTTTTATTAAAGGGGCACCTTGCAAATCGATTTAATATAAAAAACTTCACTCTCTTTATTGGTTCTAAATTCTATAATATAAAATAAAACGTGTTTGTATACTTCATTTTCAATTTCACTTGGATTATCTTGCGGTATCCTTGATTGCGGTGGCGGGCCTTAGCGGTCCGGCCGTATTCCGTTAGCTGGGTCCCGTTAGTATGTGGCGTCGGTGCCTTGACGCGCCTTATTACGGCGTCTCTCTTTGCTGCGGTGCTCTGTCGCGCCTTACGTCGGCGTCTACTTGTATTGCTGAGGCGATGCTCTGTCGCGCCCTACGTCGGCGCTTACTTGTATTACTCTGTCGGTGTACCTCTGCTGCGCTCTGCCGCCGCGCTTGGCGCTGGTTTACCCTGGCTGCGCTATACGTCGCCGCGTTTACGTGACCTCTGTCGGCGTACCTCTGCTGCCGCGGTTCACGCTGGCTTACCCTGGTTACCTTGTGCGTCGGCGGACCTCTGCTGCCGCGCTCTGCGCTGGTTTACGTGCGTTTCCGTCCGTCCGTCCGTCTGTCCGTTAACACGATAACTTTTGTAAATTTTGAGGTATCTTGATGAAATTTGGTATGTATGTTCCAGGGCACTCATCTCAGATCGCTATTTAAAATGAACGATATCGGACCATAACCACGCCCACTTTTTCGATATCGAAAATTTCGAAAACCAGAAAAAATGCGATAATTCATTGCCAAAGTCAGACAAGGCGATGAAACTTGGTAAGTGTGTTGAACTTATGATGCAGAATATAAAATTAGTAAAATTTTGTACAATGGGCGTGGCACCGCCCACTTTTAAAAGAAGGTAATTTAAAAGTTTTGCAAGCTGTAATTTAGCAGTCGTTGAAGATATCATGATTAAATTCAGTAGGAACTTTACTCCTATTAATATATGTATGCTTAATAGAAATTAGCAAAATCGGAGAACGACCACGCCCACTTTAAAAAAAATGTTTTTAAAGTCAAATTTTAACAAAAAATTCAATATCTTTACACTATATAAGTAAATTATGTCAACATTCGACTCCAGTAATGATATTGTGCAATAAAATGCAAAAATAAAAAGAAAATTTCAAATTGGGCGTCTTTTTCATTTAATTTGTCTAGGATACTTTTAATGCCATAAGTCGAACAAAAATTTACCAATCCTTGTGAAATTTGGTAGGGGCTTAGATTCTAGGACGATAACTGTTTTCTGTGAAAAAGGGCGAAATCGGCTGAAGCCACGCCCAGTATTTTTACACATTCGTCCGTCTGTCCTTTCGCTCGGCCGTTAATACGATAACTTTAGCAAAAATCGACATATCTTTACTATACTCAGTTCTCGTACTTACCTGAACTCACTTTGTATTGATGTAAAAAATGGACGAAATCCGACTATGACCACGCACACTTTTTCGATATCGCAAGTTACGAAAAATTTAAAAAATGCCATAATTCTATACCAAATACGAAAAAAGGGATGAAACATGGTAATTGGATTGGATTATTGACGCAAAATATAACTTTAGAAAAAAAATTTTTAAAATGGGAGTGACACCTACCATATTAAGTAGTAGTAAATGAAAAAGTTCTGCAGGGCGAAATCAAGGGCTTTGAATCTTGGCATGAATACCGTTCGTGGTATTACATATATAAATAAATTAGCGGTACCCGACAGATGATGTTCTGGGTCACCATGGTCCACATTTTGGTCGATATCTCGAAAACACCTTCACATATATAACTAACACCAGGCCGTTTTAAAACCCTCATTAATACCTTTAATTTAATACCCATATCGTACAAACACATTATAGAGTCACCCCTGGTCAACCTTTATGGCGAAATCTCGAAAAGGTGTCCACGTATAGGACTAAGGCCCCCTCCCTTTTAAAATACTCATTAACACCTTTCATTTGATACCCACGCCCTTTTAAAATACTCATTAACCCCTTTCATTTGATACCCATTTCATACAATCAAATTCTAGGGTCACCCTGGTGCACCTTTATGGCGATATCTCGAAAAGGCGTCCAACAATAGAACTAAAGCATTCTCCATTTTAAAATACTAATTAAAACCTTTCATTTGATACCCATATCGTACAAACAAATTCTAGGGTCAGCCCTGGTCCACCTTTATGGCGATATCCCTAAATGTCGTTCACCTATAGAACTATTACCCACTCCCTCTTAAAATACTCTTTAATACATTCCATTTGATACACATGTCATACAAACACATTCCAGAGTTACCCTAGGTTCATTTTCCTATATGGTGATATTCCCTTATTTTGTCTCCATAGCTCTCAACTGAGTATGTAATGTTCGGTTACACCCGAGCTTAGTCTTCCTTATTTGTTTATTTTATATTTATCTTAAAAATCATTTAGCTATGTTCAAATTTCACCAAATGCTTACGTGTATAGCATATATTGTTGTCTGAAAAAATCATAGAGACCCGTGGTACATATAGTATATACACACCGGTCGTTAGTCCAATTCTAGTTGTAAACAAAAGAAATAAGCTACGTGTATGCATGGACCCTACCGAACTAAATAAATATATTAAACGTCCGATCTACCCAATAAAAACTGTTGAAGAAGTAGCAGCAAAAAATCATGGTAGCAAATTGTTTACTAAATTAGATTGCCAAAAAGGTTTCTGGCAAATCAAAGTAACTGAACGAACATCAATATATTTAACATTTTCTACACCATGGGGACGTTTCAGTTACCTTCGTATGCCATTCGGTATCTCATCAGCGCCAGAAGTTTTCTGCGGAGTAATGAATCGAACATTGGAGGGCATAGATAGGTGCGAAGTTGCCATGGACGACATTTTCATACAGTCACCCCAGGTGACTACGAAAAACAACACAAAATGTAATTAAGCGATTGAATAATGCTTGATTTACGTTAAATTCCAAAAAATGTGAGTACGAAAAAAAGTCACTAAAGTTTCTACGTCATATTTTCACCGAAAACGGGTACAAAGCAGACGAAGAAATGATAAAGGCAATCTGTCTGCTCAAAAGGCCCATCTGCATTAAAGAGCTGCAGCGTCTTTTGGGAATGGTAACATATCTTGGAAAGTTTATAAAAAACTTTTCGCAATTGACAGAGCCATTGCACTGTTACGTAAACAAAACGTGTGAAGATTGGAATACGAGCAGACAAGCGCTTTCGAAGCTATAAAACGAACATTAACAACAACTCCCGTACTAGCTTATGACGACGTAAAGAAACCGGTGAAGCTGTCGGTCGACGCCAGTAGTCAATCCATGGGGGCATGCCTAATGCAAGGCGGCAGGCCATTGGGATATGCCATAAAAGAATTCACCCAATCGCAACAAAAACAACCACAAATCAGCAAGGAAGCCTGGGCTATCCGTTTTGGATGCCAAAATTTTCATGATTACGTTTACGGAAAACAGTTAGAAATATAAACTGACCATAAGTCACTGCAAACGATTTTCAGCAATCCAACCCAGAATGCACCTATACGATTGCAGAATGTGCTGTGCGATATTTTGCAATATTCGCCGAAAATAACGTACACAAAGGGAACGATGTTACCTATTGCAGATACCCTGAGTCGCGACTGCGAACCTACAGAAATTGATAAAGATGAGCCAGTTCATTTAATTCATGCAATTTCAGACAACATACGTGAAATTTTAATTAGAGAAACTGCATCCGACGTCGAGCTACAAGCACTGAAAAAAGCGATCATGAAGAAGTGGCCAGAAAATGAGGCAGAAATATCACACATCATTAGAAAGTACTCGGCTTTTAAACACGAAATTTCTTACGAAGACAAATTGCTGTTAAAGGGTAACAAAATTATTTTGCCACATAATTTAATACAATCTGTCATTGCAGAAGCACATAAGGGCCACAGCGGTATCTCAACGACAATACATCACTTACGCCAATCACTTTTTTGGAACGGGCTTACAGTTGATACAAAAAACTTCGTTGAAAGGTGTGCGGTATGCCAACGAACACAACGAGCGAACTTGTGAGGACCAAATAAATCCTCATTAATTTGGCCCACACAAAACGACCCCACTACATATTTGACACGACATTAACACAACAAGTGGCCACAAAAGGCTCTAGCAACACGATCAACCAACAAGTCTCAGCAACACAACGAGCGGTCGCAACATTTAACAGCAACACGGCCAACCAACAAATCTCAACAACACAACGAGCGCACGCAACGATTTGAGCCAGCAACACCAAACACAACAGCCATAAAAGGGGCGACACAGCAGCAAAGCAGTCAGTCAGCACGGAGCTGTGATCGTGACCAGAGCTACTAGCGAAGTATATCCCTATTGCAGTTGATCTTCTCTATGCAATAGGAATCCACTTCATAGGAGCGAGTCGTTGGAATGGTGATTGCGGTTGATCTTCTCAACGCATCACCCCAGAGACCACAGGCCGCGCCACAGTAACGCGCAACCGCGACAGGTGACACCCGCTCACATCCGTCAGTAGAAGTACGCCGGCAGAGGCCGCAACTGAGCGGCAACGCACGTAAACTAGCGCAGAGCGCGGCAGCAAAGTGACACCCGCTCACCTCCGTCAGCAGAAGTACGCCGGCAGAGGCCGCAACTGAGCGGCAACGCACTTAAACCAGCGCAGAGCGCGGCAGCAAAGTCAGACAGCACGGAGCTGTGGTCGTGACCAGAGCTACTAGCGAAGTATATCCCTATTGCAGTTGATCTTCTCTATGCAATAGGAATCCACTTCATAGGAGCGAGTCGTGGAACGGTGATTGCGGTTGATCTTCTCTACGGATCAACCCCAAAGACCAAAGGCCCCGCCACAGTAACGCGCAACCGCGACAGGTGACACCCGCTCACCTCCGTCAGTAGAATTACGCCGGCAGAGGCCGCAACAGAGCGGCAACGCACGTAAACCAGCGCAGAGCGCGGCAGCAAAGCGCAGCAGAGGTCCGCCGACGCACAACGTAACCAGAGACAGTCAGCACGGAGCTGTGGTCGTGACCAGAGCTACTAGCGAAGTATATCCCTATTGCAGTTGACCTTCTCTATGCAATAGGAATCCACTTCATAGGAGCGAGTCGTGGAATGGTGATTGCGGTTGACCTTCTCTATGCATCACCCCCAAAGACCAAAGGCCCCGCCACAGTAACGCGCACCACGACAGGTGACACCCGCTCACCTCCGTCAGTAGAAGTACGCCGGCAGAGGCTGCAACAGAGCGGCAACGTACGTAAACCAGCGCAGAGCGCGGCAGCAGAACGCAGCAGAGGTCCGCCGACGCACAAGGTAACCAGGGTAAGCCAGCGCGAACCGCGGCAGCAGAGGTACGCCGACAGAGGTCACGTAAACGCGGCGACGTATAGCGCAGCCAAGCGCGGCGGCAGAGCGCAGCAGAGGTACACCGACAGAGTAATACAAGTAAGCGCCGACGTAGGGCGCGACAGAGCATCGCCTCAGCAATACAAGTAGACGCCGACGTAAGGCGCGGCAGAGCACCGCATCAGAGAGAGACGCCGACGTAAGGCGCTTCAAGGCACCGACGCCACATACTAACGGGATCCGTCTAACGGAACACGGCGACAGAGCATCGCCTCAGCAATACAAGTAGACGCCGACGTAAGGCGCGACAGAGCACCGCAGCAAAGAAAGACGCCGTAATAAGGCGCGTCAAGGCACCGACACCACATACTAACGGGACCCAGCTAACGGAATACGGCCGGACCGCTAAGGCCCGCCACCGCAATCAAGGATACCGCAAGATAATCAAAGTGAAATTGAAAATGAAGTATACAAACACGTTTTATTTTATATTATAGAATTTAGAACCAATAAAGAGAGTGAAGTTTTTTATATTAAATCGATTTGCAAGGTGCCCCTTTAATAAAAATTTATTGTAAATGAACCCTGGGCACGGCGAGTATACCCCAGCAAATATCAAAGAAGCAACGGGCACGAAAAAGCTTCGTTACAATTGGCGCCCGAGCAGGGACCCTGCAAATCGTTACCACGTCAGAAGGAACATTCCTGACAAGAAACCTAACCACAAAATGGCCGACCAGATCGATACCACGTGGTTAGACACAATTTCAAAGGAGCAGCTGATATCCATCACACAGGAATTGGGTATTGAGCAGACAGGTACCACCCGAGAAATCCGAAAGCGCATAGCAGCACTGGCCTCAAAGGCAAATACGGACTTGGAAATCCACGAAAAATTGTTATCCGTACAAGCCACCTACAAGGAAACTACGCACATGAGCGACGTAAATGAGGTTAAGACACCGACTCCGTCGAACGGAGGAGGCACACCGAAGGTCGCCGTTACAACAGTAGAACAAACTCAATTCGCGTTTCCTCCCAGGAATACAATACCCACACAACAGTACTTACCATCAGGAATAGCGGTACCACCCAACGGTACATCTCAGGCACCTCCCATGGGTACAGTACCCACACAACATCACGTGCCATCAGAAATTACGGCACCATCAACCGGCACATATCAACCCACGCAACCGTACTTACCAGCGGGAATGACGGCACCAGCCATGAACTATACATGCCAGGTAACTCAAGCACCGACCGTGGTGTTCGCGCCCATCATCGAGCAGGTAAGAAAGTGGTCCATAAAGTATGAAGGGGGACGGGACCCGTTAGCGTTCATCGAACTAAACGTGGACCTCCTGCCAAAAACCATGCCCGAGCTACTAGGGGGCGCAGCGCTACAATGGTACCGCAATAACAATGCGCACTGGGGAGAGTGGACAAGCTTCAAAAAGGATTTTTTACGTTTCTTCCTACCAGCCAGGTACTTCGAGCGGCTCGACGACGACATACGCCAACGAAGGCAGCACAACAAGGAGAGGTATAAGGACTACGTACTAGGAATCCAGAGCTTGATGAGACACGCAGGGTACACCAGCGAACAGCGGCTGGAACGAATCTTCCGTAACAGCCACCCCGATTACCAACTTTACATCCGTCATAGGGACTTCACTAATCTCGCAGAGCTCCTTACACTTGCCGAAGAATACGAGAACATACGCGAGGACTATCGAAGATCATCAGGCGGACATCAGCGCGAAGTTACGCGAGGTGTCACCATCAAAACCTGCAACACAACCACCACCACCACCGAACCTAATGAACCGCACGCCTCCAGGCAATCAGAGATACGAACCCAACGGCGTATGCAGGAGATGTGTCGAAACCCACAGAAAATTTTTTGCTGGGAATGTGGCCGCAACGACATACGAACCATCGAATGCTGCCGCCGACGTCAGGGAAACGACAGAGGGCTCCACGAAGAAGAAGGTGCCGTGAACCTGAGGGACCTAGCGCCGAAACGGCAGTAACGATACCCAAGGAAGCCAGCGCTGAAACGGCAGTAACAATGTACCAAGAGCATGGTCGCCTCTACGCCGTAGCCAAGCTCGGCGCGGAATCAGCCGAGGCAGTCATCGACACAGGGGCATCAAGAAGTTTCGTCTCGAGCAGCTTAGCAGAACGTGTGGTAAACTCGGGAAGCGGAGAAATGGTGAGAGTGGCCACCAAAATAACGATGGCAGACGGGACTAGCACTACCATCTTCGACGCCATAAGGACTGAGGTACGCCTCGGAGAAGCGTCACTCTACACAGTTTTACACCTCATGCCCGGAGCGATCGACGACATCATACTGGGCCTAGATACGCTAGGAAGCATGGAAGCCACCATATCATGTAGAGAAGGCCACCTCGTGCTAACCAGACCCCTTGCCCAGCACACACCGAATCCGGGAGCCGCGCCTGGGACTATTCAAAGTACACCATCAGCCAGAACGGATATCGCCATGTACGACAGCCCTGGTACTATACAAAATTCAACATCATCAAGAACGGATATCGCCAGGTACGACAGCCCTGGGACTATTCAAAGTACACCATCAGCCAGAACGGATATCGCCAGGTACGACAGCCCTGGGACTATTCAAAATTCAACATCATCAAGAACGGATATCGCCAGGTACGACACCGCGGGGAAAATCAGACTATAACACGAGCGAGAAAGGGTAACGCCGGGTACGACACCCCTGGAACCTCATCTAGAACCATTCAGAGTATAACAGCACCGAGCAGCAGTAACTTCAAGCACGACGGCATACAAGAAGAAGCGGAACGAGTGCGCGGTTTTCTAGCAAAAGAACTCCGAAAATTCGAGAGCATGAGTGGAGTGACGACAATAGCCGAGCACAGGATTATCCTGACGGACGACCGCCCTATCATGCAACGTTACTTCCCACGCAACCCAGCTATGCAGACCATCATCAACAACGAAATTGACGAATTACTTCAGAAAGGATGAGTCGAGCCATCCTGTAGCCCACACAGCGCACCAATCGTACTAGCTAAGAAGAAAAACGGGAAGTGGAGGTTATGCGTGGACTATCGGCAGCTTAACGCCCGATCCGTACCCGACGCGTACCCCTTACCCAGAATACAACATATATTGGACAAGCTACGACGGGCGAAGTATATCAGCAGTTTGGATTTGAAAAATGGCTACTGGCAAATACCACTGGAGCCCCAGAGCCGTCCCTTCACAGCTCTCACGGTACCGGGACGCGGGTTATTCCAGCGGCGCGTTATGCCGTTCGGCCTACACTCCGCACCTGCAACGTTTCAAAGAGCACTAGATCAGGTTATTGGACCGGAGATGGAACCCTACGCTTTCGCATGCCTCGATGACATAATCATCATAGAATCCACCTTGGAGGAGCACATTCGCAACCTGAAAGAAGTGATGCTACGACTACAGCGCACCAACCTCAGAATAAATCCGGAGAAATGCGAGAAAGAAATTCGATACCTAGGACACGTAGTAAGCGACAGCGGAATTCACACAGACCCCGAGAAAGTTGCAGCCATCAAAGACCTGAAACCACCAACGAACGCGAAAGAGGTGCGTCAATATCTCGGTATAGCATCTTGGTACCAACGATTCGTGCCCGACTTCGCAACGATCAGCCAGCCACTCACAACCCTGCTGAAAAAAGGCAAACACTGGAAGTGGGGAGCCGAACAACAGGAAGCCTTCGAGGTCTTAAGGCAAAAACTAACGGAAGCACCGATACTTGCCTGTCCGGACTTCACCAAGACCTTCACCTTGCAAACGGACGCAAGCAATTTTGGGCTAGGCGCCGTATTGACACAGGATTTGGAAGGCGGGGAACGCGTGATCGCCTACGCCAGCAGGAAACTCAACAAGGCGGAAACCAACTACTCGCCTACCGAGAAGGAATGCCTCGCGATCGTCTGGGGAATACGTAAGATGAGGCCATACTTGGAAGGGTACCGATTCAAGGTAATCACGGACCATATGTCTCGAAAATGGCTAAACTCCATCGAAAGCCCCTCCGGCCGTATAGCACGATTTGCCTTGGAACTTCAGCAGCACACCTTCAACATAGAGTACAGGAAAGGAAAGCTGAACCTGGTAGCGGATGCACTAGCACGACAGCCACTGGAGACCCTACGACTGGCAACAACAACAGAGCGACCATGCAAGTGGTGGCACAAGCGCGTGAATGAAGTGCGCACTAACCCCGAGAAATATTCTGACTACATGATACAAGATGGACAACTGTACCGCCATATTCCCTGCCGGTCACAAGATGAGAAAGCGGTACCTTGGAAACTTTGTGTACCCACACCACTGCGACAACGAGTATTAGAAGAAAATCACAATATACCAAGCGCTGGACACATGGACATCCACCGGAAAGTAGCGCGGATTGCCATCCGGTACTACTGGCCCGGCATGTTTCGGGACATCAGTCGATACGTACGACAGTGCGAGTCTTGCCAGAAGTACAAGGAAACACAGCAAAAGCCGGCCGGAAAGATGCTCACACAAGTGGCCCAAAAATCATTCGCCACGGTATGCGTCGATTTCGTTGGACCACTCCCACGATCCACACACGGGAACACGATGCTACTAGTATTTTTCGACCGCTTCAGCAAATGGGTGGAACTGGTCCCCATGAGGCGTGCGATAGCAGAAGGCCTACGCCGTGCATTCAGAGAACGCATCCTCGCAAGATTTGGTGCTCCCAAGATACTGATATCGAACAACGGCGTCCAGTTCACCAGCACAATGTGGCAGCGTTACCTCAAGGAAATGGGGATACGACAACAATTCACGGCGCCCTACACCCCGCAAGAAAACCCGACGGAACGGGCGAACAGGACAATCAAGAGAATCATAGCACAACTCACCAGATCACATCACAACAGATGGGACGACCGTCTCCCAGAAATCGAGCTGGCCATCAACACCAGTGTGACCGCGTCCACAGGATACATTCCAGCCTTCCTCGTACAAGGACGGGAACCGCGACTACCAGGGGCATTGTTTGACGAGGTCAACCTGGGGACGGGCACAGCTACCACAACGGCAGAAAAGAAATCTGACAGAATGCAAGAGGCATTCAGAATAGTGAGGCAGAACATGGAACGAGCGGCGGCAGCTCAAGCACGGCACTACAATTTACGGCGGAGAAAATGGCCCCCGTAGTCGGCGAACTAGTGCTCGCACAGGAACACCATCTCTCCAAGGCCGCCGAAAATTTCGCGGCAAAGTTGGCCCCCAAATATGACGAACCCTACCAGATCCTAGGATATGTATCACCAGTGATACTCAAAGTACGAAAAGCCAACGGCGGGAAGGAGAAACGGTCAATATTGGGGAGCTGAAGCCATATCATGCAGCAGAGACCATCACGGGAAATTAAAATAAATTCAGGGAAAATAATTTAATTAATATCAAGGATGGGAAGACAACACTGAACCGGTAGCACCACACGCCGAAACAGAGCCACAACAAACAACAGCAGGCCACCAAGAGGTGATAATCGAGACCCACGACGCCGATGGACCAACGCTAAACCAATTCCCGAAAATTGCAGGAAGCGTGCGAGACATTTCCTGACGCATCGCCAAAGGCAAAGGACGCTCCCGCGTAAAATTTCGCACACGGGAATACACCGTCACGGTGGTAAAAGGCAGGGCCCGCATACGAATACTGGGCACCGAGGGCTAAATTTCTGAAGTGGGGGGGGGGGGGGGGGGAATTGTGAGAACCAAATAAATCCTCATTCATTTGGCCCGCACAAAACGACCCCACAACATATTTGACACGACATTAACACAACAAGTGGCCACAAGAGGCTCTAGCAACACGATCAACCAACAAGTCTCAGGAACACATCGAGCGGTCGCAACATTTAACAGCAACACGGCCAACCAACAAATATCAGCAACACAACGAGCGCACGCAACCATTTGAGCTAGCAACACCAAACACAACAGCCATAAAAGGGGCGACACAGTAGCAAAGCAGTCAGTCAGCACGGAGCTGCGGTCGTGACCAGAGCTACTAGCGAATTATATCCCTATTGCAGTTGATCTTCTCTATGCAATAGGAATCCACTTCATAGGAGCGAGTCGTTGGAATGGTGATTGCGGTTGATCTTCTCTACGCATCACCCCCAGAGACCAAAGGCCTCGCCACAGTAACGCGCAACCGCGACAGGTGACACCCGCTCACCTCCGTCAGTATAAGTACGCCGGCAGAGGCCCCAACTGAGCGGCAACGCACGTAAACCAGCGCAGAGCGCGGCAGCAAAGTGACACCCGCTCACCTCCGTCTGTAGAAGTACGCCGGCAGAGGCCGCAACTGAGCGGCAACGCACGTAAACCAGCGCAGAGCGCGGCAGCAAAGTCAGTCAGCACGGAGCTGTGGTCGTGACCAGAGCTACTAGCGAAGTATATCCCTATTGCAGTTGCCTTCTCTATGCAATAGGAATCCACTTCATAGGAGCGAGTCGTGGAATGGTCATTGCGGTTGATATTCTCTACGCATCACCCCCAAAGACCAAAGGCCCCGAAACAGTAACGCGCAACCGCGACAGGTGACATCCGCTCACCTCCGTCAGTAGAAGTACGCCGGCAGAGGCCTCAACAGAGCGGCAACGCACGTAAACCAGCACAGAGCGCGGCAGCAAAGCGCAGCAGAGGTCCGCCGACACACAACGTAACCAGGGTAAGCCAGAGCGAACCGCGGCAGCAGAGGTAAGCCGACAGAGGTCACGTCAACGCGGCGACGCATAGCGAAGCCAGGGTAAGCCAGCGCCAAGCGCTGCGCCAGAGCGCAGGAGAGGTACACCGACAGAGTAATACAAGTAAGCGCCGACGTAGGGCGCGACAGAGCATCGCAGCAGAGAGAGACGCCGACGTAAGGCGCGTCAAGGCACCGACGCCACATACTAACGGGATCCGTCTAACGGAACACGGCGACAGAGCATCGCCTCAGCAATACAAGTAGACGCCGACGTAAGGCGCGACAGAGCACCGCAGCAGAGAGAGACGCCATCATAAGGCGCGTCAATACACCGACGCCACATACTAACGGGACCCAGCTAACGGAATACGGCCGGACCGCTAAGGCCCGCCACCGCAATCAAGGATACCGCAAGATAATCCAAGTGAAATTGAAAATGAAGTATACAAACACGTTTTATTTTATATTATAGAATTTAGAACCAATAAAGAGAGTGAAGTTTTTTATATTAAATCGATTTGCAAGGTGCCCCTTTAATACAAATTTATTGTAAACGAACCCTGGGCACGGCGAGTATACCCCAGCAAATATCAAAGAAGCAACGGGGCACGAAAAAGCTTCGTTACAAACTGTAAGGAACTTTTAATACTTCGTGACATACCAGAATACCCATTCCAATTAGTATCAAAAGATATTTTCAAATTTAAAGGTGATGATTATCTACTTATCGCCGATCACTACTCTGGATTTAATGACTTCCGAAAACTTAAATCTGCTACAGCAATGGATGTAATATATTGTAACGAATTTACTTGCAAATTCTCTTATTTGCCCTTTTGATAGGTTCGTATCGCTAAACTGTTTAATAAATAACTCCAATATTGAATAATGGAAAAATGGCATTTATTAAAATACTTCACAATAACACTCAAACTGTGCAACGAATAGCTTAATAACCAAACTGATAGCTTAAATGAAACTGACTTTCAAAATAATACTGCTATTGCTCGCTATCGTCTTAATCGTAACTGCTTGACAACTGAAATCAAACTGAATTCCAGCGGCTCTACATCTGTCGCCTTTTATACTCTTTGATTTTAACATTCGCATCTTCTAGGCGCTTCCAGAATCTACTAGTCCATTAGCTCTCAAACATCTCAGCTGTAACTACAATTGCACAATTTTATAGTTTTTCTCATTACATACTTATAGGAGTATCTCAGATATTCTGTTGACTCTCCGCTGCTCGTATGCGTACATGGTACATATGTGTAGACGCAATTATTTATTCGTTTATGTAGATACATAATGATTTAATTATTGGTGTGAATGTTTGTAGTTTACAGTCTCTCGCGCATACATAGGCGTATAAGTAAATTCATCTGTGTCTGACATCTCTCGGCTGCCTTATATATGTGTATACATGATTTGATTATTGACGTAAATATCGCTTCGCATGGCCTTAGCATCGCCTTAGTGATGGTATAGCTTAGTGATGCTAATATCCGTGACACTGCCCTCCACCTAAGTCTGATCGTCCCGATCAGACAAATCTCTCGATCTAAACGCTGCTAATCTCTCCAAATGAACCACTTTCATTTTGGTTGGTGGTTTGGTAGTGGTTTTTATGCGGTACACTACATCGTTGATCCGTTTTACAACTTTGTATGGGCCTTCCCAGTTACACTGCAATTTCGGGGACAAACCTTTTTTTCGTTGTGGGTTGTATAGCAGCACCAATCTACTTCCTGAAACCCTTCCGAATTAAGTGCTTTATCGTACCTCGCTTTCATCTTGTGACTAATAATCTTTGCTCGTTGCCTTACCAGATCGTGTATCTCTCTCAGCTCTTATTCCACTTCACTTCTGCTACTGTTTCTGCTTCTGGGTTTGGGATTGGGTATACCTCTGGCCATTTACTGAAATAATCCATAACCACCAGTACGTATTTGTTTCCGCGGTTGCTAGTAGGAAATGGACCTGCGACATCCATGGCGATCCTTTCAAATGGTGCACCTGA
The DNA here is from genome assembly GCF_040869045.1 of Eurosta solidaginis. Lineage (NCBI taxonomy): Eukaryota > Metazoa > Arthropoda > Insecta > Diptera > Tephritidae > Eurosta > Eurosta solidaginis. The sequence goes on along the minus strand of NC_090324.1, from coordinate 68,778,396 downwards.
AATATACTGCTTCATCTGGCCATGACTTCGGGTTTTGCGCCCTTTCGCTCTGTTGCATACCTCGCAATTGGCAATCCACTCGGTGTCCGACTGACGGCAACCAACCCAATAGAATCTCTGCTTAATTTTCTCGAGTGTCTTCGTGATTCCAAGATGACCTCCACTTGGACCATTGTGCAGCCCACATGACATGACATGACATGAGCATGTCAGGAATCCTCTTTCTGGGAACAACTATCAGTTTATTCTTGCATTGACCATCCTCACTCTCCCATACTCGATGCTAGCAACCGGATATCAATTCTAAACTGTTCCACTGTGCCCAGTATGACTTCGTAATGGGACTCTCTGCTGACATCTCCTCTCTGCTTGGTCTTTCGTTTCGTTCGAGCCCTTGCATAACATGTGACAGATCTGTATCGTCTAGCTGACACTTTCTTAGTTGTTCCTTGTCCCATTCATCCGTACACGTTATAGTCATTAGCCGGACATCTATAATGTCTTCTTTAGCCTCGGCCTTTGAACAGTGCTTGTATTCCAAACTACATGGCTTTCGTGACATTGGATCGGCATTTACATGGGTACTACCTTTTCGATGCTCAATGGAAAAGTCATAGCTTTGTAGTCGCTCGATCCACCGTGCCAATTGTCCTTCCGGATTACGGAACTGCAGAAGCCATTACAACGCTGCGTGATCTGTCCTGACACGGAATCGCTGGCCGTAGAGGTATTTGTGAAAATGTTTAATGCACTCTACCAATGCCAACAGCTCTCTCCGCGTAACACAGTAGTTCCTCTCTGGTTTTCCAATCGAACGGCTGTAATATGCAACTATCTTCTCCTGTCCATCGACCAGTTGTGATAACACGCCTCCTATAGCATATCCACTCGCATCTGTATCTAGAATAAATGGGAATAGGATATGCTAACATTGGGGCAATGCAAAAGCGCTCCTTCAATGTTTGGAAAGCCACTTCTTGCTCCTTCTTCCATTCAAAAGCTCTATTTTTTCTTGTAAGCTCATGGAGGCAATGGGCTACGCTGGAAAAAGGCGGTAATATGTGCACAGCCCAAGGAAACTTCTTAATTCATGTAGGTTCTGTGGTCTTGGCCAATCCTTTACAGCCTCTATCTTTTCGTTCGCAGTGCAGATGCCCTCTGTCGTTACCTTGTGACCCAAATAATTTACTTCCTTTTTAAACAGCGCACACTTTTTGGGACTTAACTTCAGACAACCGCCAGCTATTCTCTGGAAAACTTCCTCCAAGTTCCTAAGATGTTCATCAAAATTCTTGCCCAATACGATGATGTCGTCCAGGTACACCAAGCATGTTTTCCAATGTAGTCCTTTCAGTACCTATTCCATGAGTCTCTCAAAAGTAGCTGTGCATTACAAAGTCCAAAAAGCATCACTGTAAATTGCCAAAGACCATCACCGACACTGAAGGCTGTTTGCTTTTTATCTTCCTCCTTCACCTCCACTTGCCAGTAGTCGCTTTTCAAGTCCAGCGTGGAAAACCATTTCGTACCAGATAGCGAGTCCAGAGTGTCGTCAATTCTTGGCAATGGGTAGCTATCCTTTTTCGTAACGTCATTCGGTAGTCCACGCAAAACCTCACTTTTCCATCCTTCTTCTTTACAAGTACTACCGGTGAGCTCCATGGATTAGCTGATGGTTCAATGACGCCGCTGTCGCTCATTTCTTGAATGATTTGACTCACAACTTCCTGCTTCGCCAGTGGAACACTGCGTGGAGCTTGACGGATCGGCCTCGCATCTCCAGTGTCAATTTGAAGTTTCACAACGTTGGTACGGCCTGGTTTAGAATCATCCTGGTCGAATATTTTCGCGTACTTTAGGAGCAGTTCTTTTGCCTTACTCTGATATGCTTCCTCTAGCCCCTGCGTCCATGCAGCGATGTCATTTGAAATATCAGTATTACTAGCTTAAACGTGTTCCTGGATCTGTTCACAGTTAATAAGTACTTCAGCCTCTTGGCATCTTCCCAAAATAGCTCCTTTAGTCAGTTTGAGTGGTAACTTGTACTCATTGAGTACTCTTACCGGAATACGTCCATCCTGTTTTGTCATAGCCAGGGTTTTTCCTACAAGTATGTTTAGTGCTGATTTGTTTGCTGCTTCGACAACCCACAATTTGTTTGTCCCACAATCTCCATCAACCTTTGCCCAGATGACTGCTTCTGATTTTTGTGGTATTTGCTGACTCTCTTCCACCAGCACTCGTTTACTGCTGTAGCCTCTCTCGGAGCCGAAATTAAGTGGTACGTGGTAAGTCCACTCCAATTATGATTTCATCAACAATTTCTGCCACTATAAAATTGTGTACTACCGTGACGTTCCCAATTGCGACTTCACATTCTACTTCTCCAATTACCTGGGTGTCCTCTCCCGTGGCTGTACGTAATCTTGCTCCAAGCAATGGTCTTATCTTCTTGTTGACTAAATCCGATCGAATGATGGAATGGGATGCACCCGTATCTACAGTCAGTAACCGTTCCTTTCCATCCGCATGTCCTCCAACAGTAAGATTGCTTGACCTTCTTCCAATTTGCGAAATAGAGATTATGGGGCATTTAATTGAGGGAGCCAGCTGTCGCCCCTTGCGGCTGACTCGATTTAGTTTAACGATTGAGTGGTCTTGGATATTTGCTCATCACCATCTGCTCTGCGTTTACGACCACCCACATTGTTGGAGCTATTGGGACCGCTGCTGCAATGTCGTGCAATATGACCTGGGTTGCCGCACTTGAAACATTTAATAACTCCGGCATTTTTCTGTTGTGATCCCTTCAGTGCTTCCAAAATTGTGTCTACCCAATCTGGTCTTTCCACTTCCACACGATGAGCTTTGTATGCTGGTTTACTCAATAGTGAGGCCGTTTCCTGAGTCAATGCATGTGATACCGTTTCAGCAAATGTGAGCTTTGGGTTTGCGTATGTAGCTCGCTTCGTTTCCACGTCCCGTATGCCATTTATGAAACTCTGGATCTTTACCCTTTCAGTGTATTCCACGGGTGCATCCGCATTCGCTAAATGTTTCGCCAGGCCTCTGGAACCGGTTCAGCAACTCCATTTGGTATATCTGTCTCCTATGCTCAGTTCCGTATCGTCTCTCTAGAGCAGCCTTCAATGCTTCATAATTGTTCCGCTCTCCTTCGGGAATCGTCTGTAGGATTTCCGCTGCTGGCCCCTTCAATGCCACGAACAGTGCAGCAACTTTATCTTCCGCATTCCAGTTGTTCACTGCTGCGGTCTTCTCAAACTGTTGCTTGAAGACCTAGAAAGGAACAGAATTTGTGATGACATTTCTGTTATTCGTGCCTCTTGTGCTTCAATCTTCGCTGTTATACGGTCCTCCTGCGATTCCAGCTGAGTTTCCATCTTGGATGTAATATCTGTCTTTTGCGATTCCAGTTGAGATGACATGTTGGTGGATATTTGAGATGACATTTCGGACATTTGTGCCGATATTGCAGCCAAAATCATGTTCAGGTCTGTGTTCGCCATTGTATGCGGTGTTTCTTCCATTTTTGTTATTTCCTCGCCATCAAGATGAAAGTCACACTCTTCCACATCAATTCCTTCTGCTTCCATTACCTCTCGTAGCCGTGCCTGAAGTTCAAGTTTAACGCCGCTTGTATTCAATCCACGGCTCTCGAACTCCTTCTTTAGTTACTGGATCATCAATTCACTGAACTTTGCCATGTCCTTGTTTTCCTCTGGAATTTATTCAACAATTCCTCTTCTGACACCAATTGTAACGAATTTACTTGCAAATCCTCTTATTTGCCCTTTTGCTAGGTTCGTATCGCTAAACTGTTGAATAAATAACTCCAATAATGAATAACGGAAAAATGGCCTTTATTAAAATACTTCACAATAACACTCAAACTGTACAACGAATAGCGTAATAACCAAACTGATAGCTTAAATGAAACTGACTTTCAAAATAATACTGCTATTGCTCGCTAGATATCGTCTTGATCGTAACTGCTTGACAACACAAATCAAACTGAATTCCAGCGCCTCTACATCTGTCGCGTTTTATACTCTTTGATTTTAACATTCGCATTTTCTAGGCGCTTTCAGAATCTATTAGTCCATTAGCTCTCAAAAATCTCAGCTGTAACTACAATTGCACAATTTTATAGTTTTTCTCATTGCATACTTATAGGAGTATCTCAGATATATGCATGTGTTTGCGTATTCACTCTCCGCTGCTCGTATACGTACATGGTACATATGTGTAGACGCAATTATTTATTCGTTTATGTAGATACATAATGATTGAATTATTGATTTGAATGTTTGTAGTTTACAGTTTCTGCCGCACACATAGGCGTATAAGTAAATGCATCTGTGTGTGACATTTCTCGGCTGCCTTATATATGTGTATACATGATTTGATTATTGACGTATATATCGCTTAGCATGGCCTTAGCATCGCCTTAGTGATGGTATAGCTTAGTGATGCTACTATTCGTGAAAATATTTTTTGCGTCAGTGGTTCTCCGTACACGGAATTCCCGAAATACTCGAATCCGATGGAGGTCCACAATACAGTAGCCAAGCATTTAAAGAGTTCACGACAAATTGCACAGAATTTCGTCTCGACATTAGCCTCAATCCAATGGATTCGCAGAGCGCAACGTTCAAACCGTAAAAGGTATTTTAAAGAAGTGTTGGCATGATGGAAGCCATCCGTACTTAGCGATGTTACTGCTGCGAAATACTCCACGCAACGAAATACTAAAATCATCAAGCCAACGATTATTCAGCCGCCAAACCCGTACTACTCTACCGACTGAAAAATCTTACTTAATACCAAAAGTCGTAATTGGCGTCGCAGAAGAATTGCATGAACTGCGAAACAGTCAGAAACGCTACGTCGATCGGGTCGCAATACCTCGCGCAGCGCTTAAAACAGGCGACAACGTCAGAATGCAAACAGGTCACCGCGAATGGAAACCAGCTAAAGTGGTCGAGTTGACCGCAAATCCACGCTCAGCAATAGTGGAAACTCCTGAAGGCAGGAAATATCGTAGAAACAGCAAGTATCTCCACACAACAAAAGCGAACATACCTTCAGACAACGCGCCCACTTTAGAATGTGAATCCAATTATGCTTGCGAGCCTGTATCAAACGAGCACAAGAAACCGATGCCTACCGAACAAGCTCCTACCCATAACAGCGGTACTAAAAGTCATTATCATAGATGAATGGATTTGTAACTCTTTGTTTCGAGAGAGCGCTGTCAAAATGCACATTTTTATAACATTTATCAATGATGCCACTCCAAACAAAAATGAATAGATTTGAAAATGGGGATTTTTGACATACATTTCGGCGATTATAGTTTCAATCATTTAATAAAATGATAGTCGTAAAATATTTATTTCCTTAAAGTTATTTTACAATAATACGACTAGTTAGAGTTAAATATAAACAAATCTAAGTAAAATTAACATTTCGATTAAATTAAGTAGTCAAATATTGTAACGCATTTAATTCGCAGTGAAAACCATATATTCTTTTGAAATTTCAGTAAATCGGACCTATGATATAATAGTTAACATTATTTAATGGATAGGGCTTATCCTACATGTCTGGCGTTCCAGGTTCTGTAATCAAAATGGACTGGCTGCATCGGGAGTTCATATTTACAAAACCTGTTTTTAGTGATAACTTTTGAATGGGAAATAATATTTACCCTCCGCCAGTTGTAAAATACGATACTTCAAACTATTAATACTAATCAGGATTTTTTTTTTTGTTAGTTGGAATTACTAACACATGTACCTTTTATTTTCTTTATAAACATACTCATATATGAATACATACTTATATATATTGTGAGAGCAATTAATTTTTTAAGGAGGTGTTTGCCTTTATTTTTTGTGCGTAAGTATGTTTTGGGACTGCCCGGGTCAAAAAAGCCGATCCCGATTTTGTTCCTTTTGCGGGTTTTCGGTATCAGTGTGCGTCATTTGATGCAGCACTAATAGAATATGCCGAACCAAGTAGGCATACATACATACATATGTACATACGTTGGTTACAAATATGCCTTCCAGTATAGAGAATGAAGCAAAAAAAAAAAAAAAATGAATCGAAAGATTTATTTTACCGTTTTTTGCTTCAATTCATGTGCAGTTTTACGCGTTGCTGGACAAAAAAGGTAAGTGGTAAAATATTTTGTAATAATTTTACTGAAATAAATATTTTTTATGTTATTTCAGATTTTTAATACATTTTCCTTTCTTTTTCAGGTGACTGGTGGTGGAGATCCAGAACAGTGGATGGGTAAGTATGCCGGTATCGTTCCGGTTTTAGTGTTTTTCAGGTTAACGGCATCGCAAAAGGGGTGCTCCAACTGCGGCGTCGGCCGCGCCGTCAGTTGTCACCTTGTTTGCGATGCCCATTTGTGCACTTTATTAATGAATTTTCTTTGATATATTTGCAGGTTTTTGGCGTTATCTCGCAAAATGACTGATGTCTGCGGGGATATATTGAACTCAACATTTTTCGCGTTTCATTAATTTTCTCGGCCGAGCCTTTTTTTTGGTTTTAATTCAATTTATTGTATGAGTCAAAAAATTGAACGACCATTGCTATCAGGTCAGCGCATCAAGGCCGGAGAATATGAAAGAGAGAAGACATTGAGACGATAGGCAGCCATGAGCATGTATTCGTCAAGCTCATGCGTCGATATAAGTACTTAGAGAAGATGTTTGAATAGGAAGGGCAGAAGGTACTTGTCTTCATCAAAGGTGTTACACCAAGTGCACGTACCAAACTTGCGCGTATGATAGCGCTCTGTTTAGTTGATGGTTCTATTCCCCCGAATGTGTTGTTGGTACTAAACAACGAGCATTTGATTAAAGATGGCATGGCTTTAGATTTTCTTCGCGACGAATTTGTCGCGTTTAAGTTGGAGAAGGGCATGGCATATCCGGTACAAGCTCTCAAAAACTAATGAACTTTTTCCCACCAAACAAACGTACTGACGAGTATTTAAAAACAGGTTTTCCTTGAAATCATAAACTACATACAGCGCAGGCCAGTCACGAGGCCAAGTGTGAACTTCAACAAACTCTCATCGATGATATTAATGACGAGAAAGCACACTCAAAAATCACAGCTGCACAAATTTTGGACAATCCTACTTTCGGACCTCGCTAAGGTGCTATTGCTTTTACACAATACGCACCATGTGCAGTTTTGATATTATATATAGTTTTAAGGGTACCCTCGCACAGAAGCTTGCTTATCCTCATTGGGGGATAAAATATAAAATCCAAAATATCTCTGTGGTTATACGACGAGCTGCTGTTGGTTACGAAGGACCAGGTAGGTCTTACCGCGTTCAAAATTTGTGTTGCTAACCGTACTGCAAAGCTATCTAAAAGAGCTGTATTGGGGGCGTCAGTAAATACAAGGCTATGATTAATATCTTCAAACTGCTTCGCTAGAAGCAAATATGGGTTTCTTCTCATTGTGTCAATCTATTTTCTACGTTCTCGCATTTCCTAGTCGTGATGTAACTGGAGATAGAAAATGTTTGCTATTCCTACAATCACGAGAATGATCCGCCATAGTCATATGCAATTTCAATCAATTACGCGTATGCCTTCCCACTGTGGCGACAGCTTTGCTGGCGTTACACGCGCCTATCAGTTGGTCTATTGTCATGCAGGTTTGGAACGTGATGCACGCCGAAAATTAGCAACAGTATATACCAATGATAAAGCGACACCAGAAGAACCTTTAGAAACATTTTTTTTTTTTTTGATCCGTTTTTATTAAAAATGTCAATCAACCATACCATAACTACTATGGGAATTTAGGGACTTCTCACGCTGAATTTGAACCGGAACACCTTTGCGTTGCATTGAGTAGCGATGAACATTGGTATCGCGCACGTGTAACACCTCAGATTGCCAAAGATGACATCGGAGTACACTACATCGATTATGGACACCTGGAGCAGGTAGATGCTGGTAAGTTAAGAAACTGGGAGAAAAATTCTATGCCAATACAAATGCGTATGTCCTGAATTCAATATTCCAGTACGTACACTGCCCACAGATGCGCTGCCCATAAGTTCCCAATCAAAGAAAGCCGATGAAGCAAGCGATTCAGATGCCGTTGCAATAGAGACGTAAGTGCAGCTGACACGAGCAGATGAGCCTGTATTTATCGTGAATGCGTTGGAGGTACAACAAAATCATTTAAGAGGTAAGCTTCATTTTTGTAAGGGTGATAATGTTATCGATGTTCTACTGAACTCCCAATTAATAAACTCACTTCATGCGTAAGCAATTGAAAAAGGGATAATTCCCCATATGTTCGAATGTATTGAATTTTTAAAAAATCAATAATCTGCAATATTCGTTGTATAGAGTGCTTTGTGTTGCACAGGCACAGTGGCAAGCCTGCTGCTGCAGTGCTTGCCCAACATGCAAGCTCCACTTCGTCGCGTTTCATGTACGCTTTCATGCTATTGGTGGGTACAGTTTCAGGCGCCGTAGCACTTCCGTCCGGACTACAGGACACACTCAAGCGCCCAAAGCTCTTTCTAAACTGGTAGTCTATAAATTGATTGTGAATACGCTGTATATCGTTTATGTTTCGGTTTGGCCTGTTTCTTCACGCTTGATGGCATTGATAATGTTGGGGAGTGAAGGGCTCTCGCGACCTACGTTCTCATATACAAAATGAATTTTGGGGATTGAAATTTTGATTTGCTTTGGTGCTGCCATTGGTGCAATTTTCATACCAGAAGGCTCATTTGGGCCGGCTATGATGTGGGTGGGCTTAATTGGCGGACGTGCATTCATTCTTGTGCAGCTGTGTGATAATTGTAGATTTTGCACATTCGGTAGCTGAAAATTGGATTGAAAACGCGGAAGACAATCATGGATAATTTTACGCTTTGTCGCTTGTTGGCATTTCTTTATTATATATCTACTTTACTCATTCCGGCGGTTGCGGTCTTAACAATTT